>NC_048425.1:9176591-9179766 GCF_013103735.1 Etheostoma cragini
CCCCCCCCCCACCCCCACCCCAGCCATCACATCTTCCCAGCCCGGCAAGACACCCATGTTCTCCCCGCTAATGTTCACTTTTATTCGTGCGGAGTTTTATTCTGAGCGGCCCCAGGCAGATCTGACGGCTCCGCTGTGAAAGTGAAGAAGAAGAAAAAAAAAGGTCGGTTTTGATTGCTGGTATGCCATTCTTATTTTATCTAAAGATTCGGATGGATGAGGTCATGTTGGAAGCAACAGCTGAGAAACACCGACATCTCATCTGGTGACACGCACACAACCAGCTTTCCCAATTCACCTGGGATTATTAGGCCAGGCATTCATATAGACTTAATCATAATAATAGGCACTATATTATAACTATGAGCCATCATATTAGACAATTATACTTTAATGTAATGCAATCACCATAGCCGAGATACTTAAAAACATGGAAGCATGAGAATTAGTTCAATAATCACCCTTTTATTGAATTTAAAACAGTTTTCTTTAGATTTTAAATATAGCCTAGTTTTGTTGTGTTTAAACACACTGAACACACAACTTACGAACGCTGGTAAGCTCCTTTAAAGCAGTAGGCTATATTAACACAAGTAACACTTAGCTGCCACTTTAGTAGGTCTGCCTGTAAAATGTAAATACCTTTACACAAGGGATAATGTTCAGTTTTGGTTCACTCTGTGAGAGGGGAGATCAAGAGGTTTTATTATTGAGAGGATTAATTACTGATTCACTATGGAGGATTGAATTGAGTTAATGGTGCTGGACTGCATTCTATTGAGTAGTTTCTAATATTCTGTTCACATGTGTAGTATTTAAATGAATGATAAACCTCAATAAAATGTATACAATACCATTATTATGACCAGTACAACACATGCGCTGAACATTATTTATGACACTCCCTTCTTCTGATGAAAACTGATGCGGTTGAAAGCACAAGAGAAAGTGGATCTTAGTGGCCAGGTTGACTCAGTGGCAGAGCAGGTGCACCTGTACTGAGAGGTTAGGCCTTGACGCAGCGGTCTAGGGTTTGAGTGCGACCTGCAAGTCTTCCTCCTCTCACTTAACTGCTATGTCAAAAATTTTAAAAGATGGAAAAGCCCAAAAAAATTGTCTAAAAAAAAGTGGAGCTTAAGTTAGGATGTTTAGTCAGATGAACATTAGAAGTTTTGGAAAGTTCATGTTTATGGCAGAGCTGTTGTATTCAACTGCATTCATTTGTTCCAGTGTACCTAATAAAGTATGTGTGTAACCTAATTTAGTGTTGGTCATTGTGTAGGCTTTTCACTCATCAGTTATGCCGACCAATAAGTGAAAATGCTGTTAGAATGCGGTTGAAAAGTCCAAAAATAGTTGACGTGACAGTAATGAAAAGGATTTGTACTTTTTATTAATATTGTCATGAATGCCATAACAAGATTTTTTTTTTTTTAAACCAAAAAGGAATCAAGACTCTTAGTATAAGAGCCTAAAAATGTATACATTATTTACAAAAATGCTACACACTGTAACTAGTATATGGCAGCATTTACATACAAGAGAATTCATTCTAAAAATAGAGATACAAGTCAGTAGAAAAGTTAAAACACTTGGGTAACAATGTAAACATTCACGCATTACTTTAATAGAACTGCTCTCCCTTTTTCAAAAACAAAAAACAAGTAAGGCATCTGTTTCCAGTGCATGTTGAGTTAGTAAAGGAATGCTTCAAAGTTAACTGAATAAATCTACCACATTCAATATTCACAGTTTGTGTAGGTTGAAAATAAAAGTTCCCTTTAGGTCCATAGCAGCACTAGTAAGCAGACAGCAGGCTAGACAGAAAACAGCACTGTCTGAGAGAACCAGGATTAAAAGCACTTGTTATTTTATAGAATGACAGAATTACTCACAGGTCAAGAGATTTTATGTGAAACTTTTATACATTCTCTTTACTGGTAGTAAACACACAAAATTGACAGATCATTAAAAATAAAAAAAATGCCAATCCAGTTTACTTGGTGGAAGACATCATTTGCAAGCCTTAATCTGCTATTTGGAATAAAACAACTGAAATGCAGCCTTTAAAATTTTCACCTTACTGAAAAAGCCCCAAAAAAAAAAAAATTACAACTCTTGCCTAGAGCAAAGTGACAATGAATAAAGAGTGACTCCACAACAACACATCTTAACATTTACATTAAAATATCAAATCTAAAACTAATACAGCAAATCAAACTCATTCAGGCAACAACAGCAGTGGTGTTGTGGTGTGACTGAGGACACTACAGACCTCCTGAAATGGGATTCAGAACAGGCATGGTCCTACGTTCTTAACACCGCAGAAGAAAGAAGCCGGTGTGTTGTGTTCCTGTGGATGCAGTGTTTGTCCAACAGGGTTTTCCCATGTCATCCAACTAGATTTCAGCAGATTAAAAAACACAAAAAAAATGCAAGAGTACTAAACCAAAGCCAAGGCATAAAGAGTTTGTTAAAAAAATAAAAGGCTTGTCATTCTAGTTGTGCATTTCCCTCCCGTTCTCCCCGCCGGCCCCCTGGCTCCACCCACACATCAGAACAACCCGAGCACTTCAGCTCCGGTGATTGGTCTGTCACCGGCTGAGAAGTTGGGACCCATCACACATGGTTGCCAGGACAGGTGTCTCTGTGCTGTGGCTGCAGACGGCATGGACAGGCTCCGTGGTCCAAAGACTGAACCAGCTAACTGGTCGCAGCCCACCCCCAGCCGCTGACTGGGTATGGTGGAAGTGTTATGAGTGCCAGTGTCAGAAGTGTTTAGAGTGGTAATAAAAAATAAAATAAAATCAAAAGAGTCTTTGACATTATGGAGAGAGACAAAAAAACAAGAAGACAGAAAGACAGAAGAAGCATTTCCTTATATGTACACAATGAACAGACGTGGCCCCTTGTCTTCACTGCAGTCCTTCCTGGAGAGCAGTCTGCAGCAGGGGGGGCAGGGAGGAGCCGCCGCTCCATACAGGTGGTGGTTGGTGGGAGCAGGTGGCATTTATCTTAACTGATGGGGCACCAGAGAGGTAGAAAAACCATGAATAGTGACTAAAAAAAGTCAACGGTTCTTATGTGTCTGTCTAACAGCAGGCACATCTGGAACACTTAAACTGAATGCAGAAAAAAAAAAAAAAAAAGTCTTGCGTCTCTTTGCCAGTCTAAA
>NC_048425.1:9179866-9291493 GCF_013103735.1 Etheostoma cragini
ACCATGGACATGGTGACGGGGCTGTGCTGCTGGGGACTGCTGCTGTAGGACATGGGGCTGGGGGGGGGGGGGAAGAGGACCATACAGGTTAACACGTTATTAAACAGTTTAAATAATGTAATGGGAGAAATCAGACCATATAATAATCAACTTTGCTCACATAGTTTCAAAAATGACTAGAGCTGCAAAGATCAATCGATTAATAGAGTAATAAATTATTCACCAACTATTCTGATTATCAATTAACCGGTTACTCATCCCTAAAAAATTAAAAAATATAAAAAAATTCTGGTACCAGCTTGTTAAATGTGAATATATTAGTTTCTTCTCTCCTCTGTTACAGTATACTTAATGTCTTTGAGTTGTGGACTACACAAGACATTTAAGGACATCTTCTTAGGCTTTGGGAAACACTGATCCTCATTATTCACCATTTTATATAGACTAAATAACTAATTGATAAAAGAAAATAAAACAAAAGAAATTAAAAATAAACATCAAATTGTTAGTTATAGCCCTAACACAAGGATTCACTGCTACTGGTTCCTGTCATCCTGATGCTCTTCCTGCACTTTAATAGGAAGACACCTGCTGCAGGTATTGATGCTGAAAATCACACAGGTTCACCATGTAACAATTTATACATTTCCAACTTTTAACACTTGATAGTCTGAATCTTTTTTAAATCCAATTTTTTTTAAAAGAAGAAGAAAAAAAAAAAATTAACTTGAAAACGTAGACCAAATATGTGGAGCCATTGTCCGAAATCGGTAGCAATAAAAGCTAGTGAACTTTGCCAAAACAATAGATTGAAACACATAGTGTAGTGTAATGGAATCTGAACGTCACAATGTAGAAGCTAATTTTTCCAGTGAAACCCCATCCATCTCACACCAACAACACACACAACTGAATCACAAACTTCTTGTTGGTTTCTTTCAGAAGTTGAGGAAAGTGGCATCTACAATTACGACTGATTTGTGCATAACCCAATTTCCAATTTGTGCTACTTTAAAAAAAAAAAAAAAAAAAAAAGTACACATTAACGCCAGGTTTTATTTGCTGACTGAAAACATTTTAATAAGTCTTCAAGTTCAACACATACATTTATTAAAAGTAAGCTGTTAGGCAACCTCTCATGTTAGAACACAAACCAGCAGGGTGGAACAGGACATGGAAGCTTCTCTACTACCACTGAAGTTCAGACCAGGATAAGACTCCTATATGAATGGATATTTCTACTGGAAACATGCTTCAGATTAAAAAAGAGCTCTGGGATTTGCATGGTGCATTCTCATATTTGGGACTGAAAACAGAACAGATTTCGAAAAATCAGACAGCAAAAAAAAAAAAAAAAAAAAAAAAAAAAAAAAAAAAAAAAAAAAAAAAAAAAAAAACTAGGCACCAGGATAAGAGGAGACACAATGGGAGAATAGGATTAAATGATTCCCAAACGACTGAGGGGGAGAGTGCAGCACATGCTGAAGACTGAAGTGTCACTGTGGAGACACCTGCCAACAGACAAACTTCCCACTCATTTCCTTAATGGCCTCTGGGCCATTAAATAAAGTGGATCTAATTTATTGTTATTTTCTCAAGATCAGTTGTATTGTTGGTCATGAGCTTAAACTCCAAATCCAACATTGGTCAACAAGTCGTATTGACAAAGCTTGTTCCTACTTTAACAAGATTTCTGAAAATATTAGCTGCTGTAGGGCTGCAACTAACTCATTTCCTCAATTAACCGAATTGTTTGATCTAGAAAAAAAAAAAAAAAAGTTTTACAAAACCCAATATGACATGGTCAAATGTATCGTTTTGTCCACAACTCAAAGATATTAAGATCACTGCCATAGGAGTGACGAAACAAGATCAGAATTTTTACTTTTTTAAAAAATTAAAATAAAAAACACATGCGGAAATAAGAAAAAAGACTCAACCCAATGAATCTATTGTCAATATAGTTGGCAATTCATGTAAAAGTTGACAAACTGATTAAGTTTTTTGCAGCTCTGGTCTGCTGCGATTCGGGACAGGAAGTCTGGCTCCCAACATGACTCAAAGCTTCTGACACGTGAGTGACCGATAACGGCCATCAAAACACATTTCACAGATTCACCTGTTTGAGAACCAGCATGTCTACTAAGATAACGCTGACGTTGAGTCATTTGCTCAGAAAAGGACCAAATGATGATCAGATACTGGTGTAAAATCTCATCCGTCCGCACACCAGGACATTTGTCAAAGTATTCAGTCTTTGTACTTTGTTTTTATTTGGGGGGGGGGGGGGGGGGGGCTAATAAGGCAGGAGGCAAAGACCCAGAAGTGGAACTGGGACAATGGTCGAGCAGGAGTAGGGGATTGTGGGTAGAGGACCACACACAGAGCAGCCCTTCCTACCGTCAAGTCACCCTGATCAACATTCCAGGCAGGACCCAGCCCAGAGCCAAGCGTCACACGCATAACAAGTAGGCAACAGACTGAAGCCTGTTGTTCCGCCGCAGCCAGGGTTCCTCAGTGACTCAATGTACTTTGTCTCAACATTTACACCTGGTTAAAGTTGCACCTTTAAGTGCCTTCTGACATCAGGTGCACTCTGTAGATTGGAGCTGCATTTTATTTTTTTGGACCATTTGTCGTGTGTTTGTTTTTAAACTTTATTCAAACTTCAGATTGTTATAAAGAGAAATTATAAAAAGGTGAATTATTAAGAACGACATGTCTGCTAAGTTAAAACTTAACCCAGTACAGGGCAAAAGATTTGATTCAGATGTTACTTTCTGCGGTTATAACTGGATATTAGTCGTTGGTGGAGTGGTTTGAAATGGATGTAGTTTGTCTAATAACCAACAAGTCAGATCTGTGATAAAACTGAAAACAAATCGGAATGTGTATGGAGGAGGCCACTAGGTCCTGTAGTGAGTGGAGAACTGCAGTCACATTGACCCACTAATGAGGATAGAAGCTCAATCAAAATTCTTTTTTTAAGCATTTAAACACCACGATTCCTTGCGCATGCTCTCCCACCTATTCAAAGATGTGCTTCTGTGCAAAGGCCCACTCTTCTCCACTGATTGTCATTTTTAAAACACTCACACAATTTGATCCATGTGATGAAAAAGCCATCAACAGGTGCCATGAGAAGGAGTTTGCCTTGTGTTTAGTAGGCCACTGGTTTCCAAAGTGGGGAACCCCACAGCAATAAGGGGAATAATTTATTTTGACTATAATTAGGTCCTACATCACTAACAAAATGACAGAATGTATGGCTTCCTACTTCATGCACAGTCTTTAAACATTTAAGAACAAAACTTTAACCAGATGGGGGTCTGTGGTATAATTTGTCAGTTTAGGAGTCCTTAACGTGAAAAAGGGCTGCCAAGGCCCTGCAGTAGACTGCATCGAGAACTGGTACATTTGGAAGAAACTTATTCAAAAAAATAAATGAAAGAAATTGCGCCATATTGACTGACGCAGGTGGATCCGGCCTACAGCACATGTTGGAGACTTTTTTTGATGGCTCTCTGGAGCCGGGGAACCTTGTCATTTTATTAATCACATATAGCAATGTTAAAAAGGGCTATGAAATCTAAAGATCAAAATCACAAGTGACTCTTGAGAAAGTTGAGGCTTCTGGAATACTGTCACTGCCCTTTCTCGGCAGTGATTTAAAGAGGGGTTCGAATGTTTTTAAATCGAAAGTAGTTATCATGCAAAACCTTGAAACAGACAACTCACCTATATGAGTTGGCTCCGTTCATGTATGTCTGTGCTGCCGTCATTCCAGGCGGGTACTGGAGAGCTGACAGGTCATACCGGTGGAGCTGCTGTGTGTAGCCGAGCGCCTCGCCCTGCATGCCAGCGTAACCCCCGGCGGGGCCCCAGCCGTAGCTGTCCATCCTCGGACTACCACCTTGGCCCTGCGCCGCCGCCAGCAGGTTGCCTGCTGACAGCGGGTACTTGCCCATCTGAGTGTCCTTTTTCAGCAGGGGCTTGGTCTTGCGGCGGGGCTTGTACTTGTAGTCGGGGTACTCCTTCATGTGGACCGCCCGGAGCCGCTTGGCCTCGTCGATGAAAGGCCGCTTCTCAGCGTCCGTCAGGAGTTTCCACTCGGCTCCCAGCCGCTTGCTGATCTCAGAGTTGTGCATTTTGGGGTTTTCTTGGGCCATCTTGCGCCTCTGTCCCCTGGACCAGACCATAAAGGCGTTCATGGGCCGCTTGACTTTATCCATGGGGTCGACTCCAGGCGCGCATGCCGTTTTGGAGCCCGGGTGAGAGTTGCCATTGCCGCCCATGCTCCCGGTCATGTTGCCGGTGATTGGTGACATTCCCTGGGATGTCTGGTGAGAAGGGGGCTGGCCGCTCGGCTTCAGCTCGTGTTCCATCATGCTGTACATGTTGGGACAGATGTAGTAAAGTTAAGATGAGTTACGGAAGAGTTGAAACGCCGAACAAACAGGAGCCGTTGTCGCCGTCCACCTGGCGACTTCTGGCCAGGTTTTCCTGCAGATTGAACCGGGGTTGCCGGGTGATGCGAATCAACTAATTAGGCTAGCCTACTCACGAAGCACCCGGGACACAAAACACCGCAACGGACGAGCAGGTTTCTCTTAAAAGATAAGTCAGGTTGTGGCAGTCATTACTTTGATACTTAGGCTATTGTAAAGCGAGCAGCTGCCTCTCTTCGGTGCTGTGAAACAGTTCTCGTCGGAAAACCACTTGTTGTCAGACGGCCAACTCACACACTGAACTCATCTGCCTGTTCACTCCAAAAGTTCCCTTATTCTCGTGCAGTCAGCCGGGTGTGGACCAATGGGAGAGCGAAGAGCTTCAGTGTGCGCGCGCGAGCATTTGCAACTGAAAAGGCTCCGAGGGTGCGCGAGACACTTGTTGATGACGGTGGTGGAAAGAGGGAGAGGGGTGGCATTCCAGGGAGACAAGTACGCTGTCTTAATATTCAATTATTATCAACCAGGCCCATCTGATTAGATTAACATTTAAACACAATATTAAATCAAAGCTCTCTACGAAGAGTGTGTAAAAATCACTGCTTTAGGTCCAACAAACACACACACAACACACAAATTATATTTTAAAGGCCTAAATACATTTACAACAAAACAAAACAAGCTAAAACAACAAAACATAGCATTTAGTATTACTTCTTATACTAATAAAATCACATTGAAATAAGCGGAAAAAAGCAACATCATAAATTATTAAACGTTTTTGGGACAAGTCTCCATAACTCTTCCCATAGAAAGCAAGCTGGATAAACCACAGAGACAGAATAGTTTATGGGGCTGTTTCCCTTATAAAAAAAGTAAAAAAACAAACAGTGATTGTATATTTGGCACAAAGGTAACAAATGTTATATTCATGGAGACAAACATCCTCTATCTAATGTAATGTAGACCACCACAAATTGAGGCTAGATTAACCCCCTTTAGGGCCCCTGTTGACCCACTTCCTCCCATTCCGCAGTGTGTATGGATCCTGTTGTGTTTAAGTACCAATCAGGTAATGTGGGGACTGTGGACTACAAATGGAAGCTTCATTATATTTCTGGCTCAGAAACCAAACAGTTTCAAGGTTTTAAAAGTAGACTTTGACACAGTGACCTCCTACACTGAAAATATTTGCTGCTTTTGCTCCCCATTTGGGATTTGGGTCCTTGGGGGAACTTGCCCACTTTGCCTGGGTTGTATCCAAAAGGTCACTGGGGCAAACCAAATAAATGACAGATAATAATATAATGACTCAGTGCTGGTTGTTAATCTAGTTTATAGGCCTAAATCTTTAGTTCATAATGGAGATGATCTACCTTTTGTTCACTGACATAAGTTTTTCTAAACTTTTGTCAAAACTTTATTTACTTTATTATTATTCAACTCCTTCTAAACACATCACTTTGCCATTTAAAGAGTGAACACATCCGACTCAATCAAAAAACCACAACATTATTATTTGTCAAGCTAACTGCAGATGAAATGCTTGTTGTGTCTTCTTTAAAGCCACCCTTTTAAGAAGCCTGACCCTCTTTTCAGAGGATTGTGCTGAAGACATGTCCCTATACACGGGTATTGATTCAGCTACAATGGCACACAGAATTACTTCAGAGCGGCAGGAGAATGAGGAAGATCTTTGTTGGTTGGGCGAAAAATAGACCTCTTCTTTTGCTGTCCTCCAGAGTCTTTGTTAACAGCGGTGTTGCCTGAAACTACGAAGGCCATGCTGTCTCCCGAGTCTGCTCAACTTCCTCCAAAGATGGCTCCAGGGATGTGGTAGACACATACATCCATTTAGCCTGACATGTTAACTCAAAAAGCATTTTAAGCAGTAGCCTTTAGAATTAGTGGTCATTTGGTCAAACGTGTTAATTTAGGAACATGTGACATGAGTACAAAACGGATTAGGAATCAGTTTAGTAGAATCTGATTTTTCAATTAAATCAGTAAACCAGTTTCCCGTGTATATTCTTTATATCAAGCCCTCTGGTGAGTGCAAGCACTGTCAGCATAGGTGGGTGGATGGAACTCAGAGAGTCTTAACTCTCAACACACTCAATTAGTTTTTGGGACAAAAGAATTGTTGCTGACATCACCAGCTCAGCTGCAGCTGGGCTTATGTGATCCTAACACATCAACATAACTATTCACCCAAATAATCTCAGCTGAAAGATCCACTTACATGCAATTGTTTGGAGCTTTCAATCGCGTATCCGCAGATACATCTGTTGTCTTCATCAAAATGTTTACACCGCAGTGCACGTGAGATCCAAGCGCATCATCGCCACAGGGGAGCTACCTAAAAAGATTTGATGGGTAGTGATAGGATGTGACAAATTACATATACACAAGTGCTCTACTTAAGTACAAATTTGAGGTACTTGTACTTTAGTTCAATCTTTTCTTTTCATGCCACTTTCACTTCTACTTCACTATCACTACATTTCAGAGAGAAATATTATACTTTTAACTCCACTACATTCATCAGACAGTTTTAGTTACTTTACAAATGAAGATTTTTTTGCAAACAAAACAAAATAAAATGTATCATTCTAAATTAAACTAGCCAACAATATAATGGCCTGCCCAGCTGAAAGGATTAGACCATTAAACACATAACTGTTTGGATCGTTTCTAGTTTCTACAATGTGAAGTACACTTTCCGGATCATACTTCCATGAAATTACATTTAACGCAGGACTTTTGCCTGTAACAGAGTGTTTTTACAGTGTGGTATTTGTACTTTTACTTAGATAAAGGATTCTTCTTCCACCACTGTTGATCAGGGAACTGGATTCAGATTCAGTATAATGTTGTGGAACCCCATCCCTATCGGGCACTGACTTGTCTACGACTGTTTACACTCTTTGCCTGAGGCAGATACCACACCTAATAAAAATGTGGTTGATTCCTTGACCATAATGAGTACTACTCACAGGATCTACAGACAGGGTTAAGATCGTAAAAACAAAGGCAGAGGAAGAGAGGAGGACTGACATTGGGCTAGAGCTAACTCTGTATCAGCTATCACTACACAGTATTTTCCTCGCCAACGTACAATCTCTGGCAGCTGCGGATCACCACTCATGAATGGATAATGGACTGCTGCAACATCAGGATTTTCTCCAGCAATGTTCCTGACAGCGCCAATGAGCTAAAAGTGACGCTACGTCCTCTGGTCAAATTCTTAAGAGAGACCTGATCAGACTTGGTGGGCCACCTCCTGGGGATACTTAGTGGCCACAGAGTTACTTACTGTGGCCACAGGCCATGCTTAATGTTGAACCCTAGTCTATAGAGGGATGGTGGACTATGCGCATGCTTAAATAAGTGCAATTACATCCAGATAACTTCTGTTTTTCCCTCTCTCATTACTGAAGATAGGAAACTCCTGGTCGTGTCGTGTTTATTCATCCACTGGGAAAGACAGGAGATTGTGGCAAATAGAACGTTTACATTGGAACTGTCTATGCTATGTGTAGAGCAGAAGAATGACTCCGTGAACGGCCTTAAGGGGGAACTCCACTGATTGTCTTGGGGAGTACTGCAAATGTGAAAAAAGTTGTGTAAAGCCTTAAGTGTACTTGTGTCAAACTTAAGGCCTGCAGGCCAAATCTGATCCCCTTACAAACTTTGAATCTTGCCCACATATCGATTCAGGTTCACAACAAATTTTAGCCCAACTAGTTGTGCACCAAACCAAAAAGACAGGAAACTGGTTGTCATTATACATCACTCAAAGCAGAATTTGACATATTTGCCAACTTTCAGACTCAGAAATTCTCTCAGAATCAGAGAGTTTACATATTCAGGCTGTGAAACAGGTTGTTGTGAGTTGGCCATGTGGTAGCCTGCTTTTTAAAATGTACTCATTGTTTTTCCCCATTTGCTAAATTCTGTGATAGCTGAGGAACTTTTTTGATGACTTTTTTAAGGCTTTATGTCGACCAAACTGTATGTGAGAAGACTAAATGAGACATGCAATATTACAGTCAAAGATATTTGACATCTTTGGTAAGTAAAAACATGTCTTTAAACTTAAATCAGGCCGTTGATGTGGTTCTATTTTCCAGTGTGGCCCATAGTGAAACTGAGTTTGACACCCATGGTCTGGGTGTCTCCAAAGGGAGCTGTGTGAAGTCTGATAAATGCCTCAATCGATGTCACTTCACTCTGTGTGGAGTTAGAGAGAAGTGTGTTTCCCAAACCTCTGTAGCTCCTCATCTCTCTTTGAGACTCCAGGCTAGATTAGACGCTACTAGCATAACGCACCTGAATCTCTGACCGAACTGCATGGTCATCCCAGTCAATAAACATATGAACAAAGTACACACTCTGCTCCGCTCTGCTTAAAAAGCCCTGTGTTTTATGAACCGTGCATCCACCCTAACGACCTCTCTATGCACATCTTCATGTTCTCATACAGCAGTAGTCAATGTGGTGCATGCAGCAATACATATGTGGAATACAAATGAATCAGTGCTTTACTTTTCACAGCTATATGTACCGATAGTTCATGAGAACAGCCTGCATAGGTGGGACAGGTGATGCTTCCCAGCACTTGACTGACAAATGCATGAATGTGTGTGTGTGTGTGTGTGTGTGTGTGAAAGAGTGAGTTTTCCAGAGTTTATTGGAGAGTGTATTATGCCGAGGTGTGTGTGCATGCTGCAGGTGTGTGTTTGTGACCGTGTGTTTGTGACTAATTGGGAATTGTGAGGCTCCAGTCTCCCGTTTCCATCTCCATGACAACCTTGTGTGGAATCCCTTCCAAACCTTGGCCTCCGCCTTCTCCCCGCTCCCCTGGCTGTGCTCTTTCAAAAAAACAACTCACCAACTCTCACTCTCTCAGCTTTTCTCCATCTATCTGTCAACTTCTGTGGCTTCACATGGTATGGAATGGCAGTGGAGTTTTTCAGCTCTCTTCTGCCCTCTCACACACTCTTACTTTTACGCTTTTTGTAGGCCACATCAGACACAACACGGCAGTCCTCCTTTCTCTCCATCATCACCAAGCTAGGCTCGCTCGGTTTTTTTTGCCGGCTTTAAAATGTTCTTTTTCTGCCTGCTTGTCAAAAAGAAGTCAAGTGAAGTGAAGACAGCAGCAGTTTTCAGGTTACATGTACGCCACTACAATTTGATTTAAAAAACAATTTTGCTACATACATGCTGTGTGTTCGCTGAACTCTGGGAGACGTTTGGCAACACTTCTGCCCTTGTTTTGGTTTGAAAACGCGGAGGTTGCTTTGTAACCTCGACGGGCAATAACAGAACAATCAGAATTGATTCCAAAAGACTTTTGGGAATGTCAACGCGCATCAGTCATCGCTCCAAGCTAATATATCCCTGCTCTTAGTTTTCGCAATTTTTGTTCTTTCTCCAAAGTATTTTCAACTTCTATATCCATGATTTACAACCACAGATTAACGTTTACACCGGCACGCGCATGCCCAGTGTAGGCGGATATTAATGTGAAATGGGTTGTCAGACGTGGTAATATGGAATCCTTGTTCACTACTAACATGTTACAACCCGTTTTTGTTCCCAACTGGTAAAGTACGGATGCTCGGTCACTGGCTGTTAGCGTCAGATACAACGCAATAAGCTCCCCTCAGCGTGTGTGTGTGGAACACACCGGGCAGAGCAGCAGCTCCGCGGCACTGTAAGATGACGTAGTATTAGGGGCAACAACGGATGCACGTAGTGTTAAATGTTGGGATGGTGGATGGGTCAAACAACAGAGGACTTTCATCCCGGAGAACGGGGTTTGGGTCCCGCATGTCGAAGAAACTTTCATTTTATAACCCCACTCACGATCTTTTCCTTAACCTGACTGTCACATTCCTTTTTCCTAAACCCAACCATCATGTTTCTCTTTTCCTAAACCCAACTGTTCCATTCTTGTCCCGCGTGTCGCGTAAACGTACCTTTAATAAGCCCACCCACAATCTTTTCCTAAACCTACCTGCGTCAAAAGTGATGACAAGAGTCCCGACCTAGTGCGTTTAGATCAAATGTATTTAGATATGATGCTAATGGAGAGTTTTGGCGTCAGTAACAACGCCTAAGGGGGAATGATGGGAGGGAGAATGTGTTGCATGTTACAGTTGTTTTTCATCTTAAACAGCCACAAATATATACATTACCTCACTGCTTTGCATCCTGTAAACCGCTGTGTTTGAAAAAGAAAAGAAGTATTGAAAATAAGTTGCGTCTCGAGACAAATCCACGGGCTAGCCATTACAAAAATCTTTACGCCACGAGGTGGTGGTGCTCATGGAAACCACAGGGCACGCTAAAATCAACACAAATGAAAAGTCCCTTGTAGTGGGTTTATAGAGCTAGGCAATACATCGATATTATATAGACAACAAGAGATGAGACTAGATATCGTCTTTGATTTTGGATATCGTAATATTGCATAAGTAGTGTCTTGTCCTAGTTTTAAAGGGTGGATTACAGTAAAGTTATATAATATACTAACTTCACAGACTGTTGCAGCTGCTCTATTTTTTCCCTTTAACCACTTAACCATTATATCCACATTACAGATGATTATTTATAAAAAATCTCATTGTGTAAATATTTTCTGAAAGCACCAATAGTCAACCTTGCAATATCGTTACGGTATCGACATCGAGGTATTCGGTCAAAAATATCGTGATATTTGATTTTCTCCATGTCGGCCAGCAGTAGTTTGAGAAGAGCAACTTTTTCATCTTAACCATCATTCCATAAGTATCGTCAGCATCATCAATTCTGTCAGCCAGAGGTTTTCAAAACGGAGTGCTTTGTGGGTAAAGTGCAGAGAGTCACTGCGGTGCTAGGTTTTAATTAGGATTTGAGGAAAGCAGTGCTGATGTTCCAGAAACCTACAAAAGAACGTTTCATGAACCAAAGAGGGAGATGTAGTTCAGAGTAAGGATAATTTACTTTGACTGAACGTTCCAGACTTTAAGACGTATAGGGTGACCAATGACATTTGTTCATGTTTATATTTATGTTTATGTTAATGAAAGAAAAATTTGGTGATATGAGATTTCTGCCCGACAGCAAGAGGCTTTGGTTTTGGCCAGGAGGCATTTTGAAATGTGTGACGCTAATGGTGTCAAGTCTTTGGTTTACCACAATCTATTAGCTCTCCTGTGCAGGAGGACAAGCACATTTAAGGCAAGATCCATGTTCTATCCAATGGTCGACCTGGATAGTGTTGTTTTCTTTTGCGAGGTGCAAATGTTCCACCAAATGTTTCTGAAACTATTTGGCAGAGCCACCATCGCTGCGTCTAGGGCGCCTCCCAAGACGATTGTGATTGATTTAAAGAAATGCAAACAACCTAGAGCATGTTTCTCTTATCCCAGAAAGCATCTTGTCTAGTGTCTGGCAATGTTAGACTAGTGGTGACCAAACCAGAGCAAAAAGGAGAGTGACTGTTGGACACAGACACCACTCCTAATGACTGCTTACATTGCCCTGTGTGTGCTGGATGTCAATATAGACATATAATTTGTTAGTCACATCAGCCTTACAAAACGTGACAGGCTTGTAGGTGTAGATACTGTAAGTATGTATGTATGTATGTATGTATGTATGTATTAATGCATATCTGTCTGTTTTGGTGTTTTTCTGCTCCCTAGTGGCTTAAAAGAATTAGTTGCAGTTTTGACCTAATTATGCCATAATATCTCCTGCTGACTCAAACGTGGACTCACTAAGCATGTCAGAGCATCGAGTCACATGACTTCTTTTAGTGTTAAAGAGCTTTGACCATGACATTTCCATTATAGCTTTTCATTCACAATGCCAACAAAGTAATGAGAGGATTCAAATGTTATGGGACTCAGCGAAGTAAAAACAGCTTGATGGAAAGGAGGGAAAATCTGAATGAACAGAAATTAAGTGGGATGAAATCAAGAAGTGAGGAGGGCAGCGGAGTGGGGGTGGGGTGTAGATTATAGGGTGAGAAAGAAGCAGTGAAGACGGGGCAAATGAAAGCCACAAAATGAAGGAAGAAAAGGAGACCAAGATGGCAAGGTTGAGAACAAGGGAGGAGGAGGAGGGACGAAAGGATGAAGGGATGGATGATGAAGGGGTGGGGTGTGAGGGTTCAGTGCAGGAGGGTGGTTTTGGGTGACAGGCCTCATTGAATAGACCTCTATTCTCCCCTCTGCTGGCTTCTCTTCTCATGCAAAGCAGGCCTGTTCAGCCTCCCAGCCATCCGTCACACAACAGAAAGACCATGGCAGGCCCTTTACGAGCCTCACACTCGCATAATCCCCCCCACCATCTCTCAGCCCCACAATCCAGCACCCAACAGGGGGTGGAGTGGGTAACAGGAGTGTGTATGTGCGTTGGGGCAATTGGGGGATGGGCACGGGGTATCTTTCGCCAAAGTGCCTTTGGAAGAAGGGCCACCTAGGCTGAGAGCGGGACACACACAAAAAAAAAGCAGAGAGACGTAACATGTTTTGAGGCTGCATGGACGTCATATTGGGACACCGGGGAGGTTAGGAGAGGTTAACCTGCCTGGGATGTAATGTGTGTGTGAGTGTGTGTGTGTGTGTGTGTTAGGCGAATGGGACAGGGTGCCATTAAAAGTGTTGGTTCGGGGGAGTTACAAGTCAATGACAGCTGGAGGGAGCGCAGTTTTTATTTATGTTATTCGTGCGTGCTGGTGCAGGGCGCATATTCACATTCACTGTGCATGACAATGCATGTGTTTGGATACTGCATACATGAGTCACATACAGAGGAGGATGTGTGTGTGTGTGTGTGTGTGTGTGTGTGTGTGTGTTCGTGTGTTGGTCCTCACTACTTCAGGAATATTTGAAGGCCTTGGCTTTAAGGTTACCTATTTTTCCTCTTACCTTCTATTTATCAGTCTACATTATTTTGGTGTGAGTGTCCCAGTGGGGGAGATATCAGCCGTAGAGATGTCCGCCTTCTCTCTAATATAATTGGAACTTGCATGGCATTAGGCTTGTGGTGCTCAAAGCGACAAAAAAATACATTTGAAAAACCCATTGGGACTTCCTGACAACTTGTTATTTCACCCAGGAGCAGTGCCTGACATCCTGCGTTGTGTGTTGTGTGCCTGACGCACGTTGAGGTGCGTTGGGTCCTCTCGTCAATTTTTGGATAAGTTCGCAAAACCGGAACCTAATAACATGTTTGTTTACCTAATCATGCCTAAACCCCACAAATTAAACAGAAGACCTCATGCCTAATTGTTACTTTTAATTTATCACAGTGCAGAAGGAAGTGGATGAGGACAGGCTCGTCCTCACCCCCACTACACTGACCTCAGCCAGCAGAATTTCTAGCAGCGCCAGAGCAATCCCGGAAGTGAAACGTCATTGATTTAGACCACAGGCAACAAGAAAAATATGTATATTTGATTTTGGGGTGAACTGTACCTTTAAGGTTAGAATTAACTTTAGGGTAAGGGTTAGGGTTTGGCATTTGGTTGTGATAGAAGGGTTAGGGGCTCTGGACTGCCTTATGGTAGTGAGGGTCCTCACAAGTAGTTAAAAACAAGCATGTATGTGTGTGTGTGTGTGTGTGTGTGTGTGTGTGTGTGTGTCTGTGTGCGTCTGTGTGCGTCTGTGTCCGGTTTTCTCTGAATCCTAGAGGAAAAAAACAATATGCATAACAATACAAATTGTTGAAGAAAGATAGGTTTCTTTGAAGGACAGCCCCATAAAGAATCTCGTTAGTGCTGACGTGCTTCAGGGATGTGACAGGTGTTCTCCATGAGCCGGCGACACCACCGTTGGTCGCAGGTGTAACAGAGCACGCCTACACTGACCTCAGCCAATCACAGCCATCAGTGATGCAGGCTGTTGGCCAGAAATAAAGCACTCCTGAAACTTTCAAGTGAGCCTGGTGTGAAGTTACTCTTTAAAATGAAAAGCAGTTGACTGATACATACGCCAAGTATTCACGACACATTATAACCGCAGGGTCTGGGGGTCCTCCTCAATAAAATGTTCAGCATCAAACACTTGGACGACTTGTATTGTTCAAATCTTTCCTAATATTCAAAATATCACACGTGTTTCAGACTGTTTAGTTTTTCTAGGAATCATGTAAATGTCTTTAAGAGAATGAGACCTTGTTAAAGCCAGAAGCTCCATAAGTTTACATCTGCGCGTATGAGAGATGAAATCACACATTTATTTTTCACGCTCCCGTTGTGTTCTTTAACCCCTCGATGTAGCACAAGTAGACACAGCTCTGGTTTTACCATTCATGTTTTGAGCCACTGTACAGTTATTTGGACCTCTTTTAGGGAGTGGGCTGTCTTTTGTATTTTATTCAGGGTGACAAATCTACCTCTTCTAAATATTGTGGGGGGGGACAAATCCCCTGCATCCTCCCCCAAAACCTCCGCCAATGCTCCTATTATTATTGCCAAATGCTAACAACTTGAACCGGGGAACTGTTTCAAGGCACAGGAGAGGAACTGAAAGTGACAGGATTTAGACTCAATGACAAACTCCCTTGTTAAATCAATGTTATGCTGCATTCACATGCTACTCGGATGGTCCTATTTCCCATGTCATTTTTGCGAGTTCCATGCGTTTATGAGCTTTAAGTTGTAATGTGGAAAAAAACATGGACGCTACAAAGACGTGTTGCATTATTCTGTTGTTGCTTAAAATAACAACTGTTTTCAGGATTTATTTCCATACTGGTTGCGGCTAGACCCGTTACATTGCCTTGAACCACCAAAACATTGCTCTACCTCACTTGTTATCCAGGTTGTTGCTGATAAATAACTTCTCTAACTAATCCAGGTTGCTCTATGTGGACAGCAAATTATGTAACAACCTCATACCCTACTGCAAAAGATCTACATGTAATATGTGAATTAATAAAAAGTTTCATACCATTAACCCAACATTTACTTTTGTCCGCCATGTAATATGACGCCAACTGGGCAGGTCTTGTAGCCAAAACTTGGCAGACTCTCTCTTCCGACCAAAGGGGGCATTCACGTGAATTTTCCCAGTCGGGAAGTCTTTGTTTCCGATTATGCCGCCACCACATGAATACAACATTAGGGCACTAATAACAGCAGCAACATGACAATAAATCATATTCTGCACTAGATATGTTGAAGGACAGGTTCCAGGAAGTAAACTGTGACCTGCGAAGTTGTCCAATATGGATGCCCTTCCTGAGATACTGGGCAAGTATCAAGTATTCATCAGCGTACTGTACATGAACCCCCCCCCCCCCCCCCCCCCCCCCCCCCCCCCCCCCCCCCCCCCCCCGCTGCCCTCCAACTACCAGTCAGCCTGAGTTCCAATGTGTGTGGGGTGGGCTACAAATCCAAAGAAATAAATCCTTCAACCACTGACACAAAGTGATGAATAATTGCCTCTGCCACTGTTCATCATACCAACTGCTGTAATTATTAACAATCATATTTCTCCATATCTGCATGTGTATTTTCTGTATATCTATATCAGAATCTGTCTCTGTTTCCCAACCGGCAGTGACAGATGGCCGCCTACCAAGAGCCAGGGTCTGTGTGAGGTTTCTGTCTGTAAAAAGGATGTATTTCCTCACCACTGTTGTACCAAATGCCTGCTCGTGGGGAATTGTTTGGTCTTTGTAAATTATAGAATGTGGTCTAGCAGACCTAGTCTATCTGTAAAGTGTCCTGAGAAAACTCCCATTGTGATTTGACACTATGAATAAAATTGAAATGACCTGAAATGAATTCCGAATCCGTCTGGGACTGACATAAAGCAGTCCCGTCTGGAACTGAGTGGGTGGCCCTCATCCCCAGCGTGGGGCGTCCCAGTTCAGCTACACGTTGATGCGTTGGCTGTACCGAGCAGCTCCACTACAGCAGATTAGGCTTTGCTCAAAGGCACATCGGTGGTGGTGGCAATGAGGGAGGTGTGTATCCTGTCAGTGTGGGGATCGAACAGGCGGCCTTTTTCTACATTGTGTGTCCTTATCTGTCGTGTTATCATTATCAGTCACTGTTCTCTTGGTCTAATTCAAATGATCACTATTATATGTAAAGCTGCAAAGATTAATCACTTAATTGATTAGTTGTCAGCTACTACATTTATTGCCAACTAATTTCATAATCAATTAATGGCTTTGACTCATTTTAGAAAAAGGTCAAAATTCTCTGATTGCAGCATCATAAATGTGAATTTTTTCTAGTACCATCTCTCGTCAGTTACAGTAAACTGAATATGTTTGAGTTGTGGACAAAACAAGACATTTGAGGACGTCATCTCGGGCTTTGGGGAACACTGATCCTCGTTTTTCATCATTTTCTAGATCAAAGAATCGGTTAATGATAAAAATAAGATATTGCATAAATCGACGATGAAAATCAGTGTTAGTTGCAGCCCTGATTATTTGGTCCCATGAGGATTTTTCTTAACTTTTTGAGAAGCTGCTCTGGTATTTTGTAATTCTGGATGGATATACTGCTGCTGTAACAGACATTTCCCAGTTTGTCTGTCTGTCACTGCTTGAACGATACACTTGATCTTGTTGTGGAACGTATTTATACACTTTGTTATGCACAGCTTTAATTTCCCTGTGCAACAAGTTAAAACTTGCTTTTATGATGCTGCTCCTCCTCTACCCGACTCTCAATGTGTCTCTCTGAGCCGTTTGTCTGCTAAAACCAAGAAAAAAGGCCTCATCAACCACAGCAAGACAGCCGTACGATACTAAAGGATAAAAGCTATACGATTTAAATGCATGCTATTTGATAGGACTTGGGATTCTTAACCTCCCTCCAGTTTGAGCTGCTTTCAGACTGGGATTCTGCCAGTTCACTTAACAAGTCTGCTCCAGTGACCAAAGAACAATGCCTCCCTCTGGTGGACTGAGGGTGCCATTTCAACTGGTGATTAAGAGTCCTAGGGGCCACAAATTGGTCCGACTTTTATCCATCATCCCTATTTTTCATTACTTTGTCAATGTGCTCCTAACGACCCAATATCCTGGTTTTCAACGAGGGATATGAATTCTAAAATTAGTTATTTCTTCATACTGGGAAACAGTATTCCAACGGTTACCTGTTTTATTATTGTAGCTCGATAAGGAGCCTACATTCACTGAGCTTTACAGTCTTCAGTCTTCATATTAGCGTACAGCCTGTACTGTTTATCAACTAATAGTATACGGTGTCACGTCTACTATACTTTTATTGCTCTACATAAAATACGTAGGTATCTATCCCCAGTAAAGACTCGCGCTGAACGCACCAGCAAGAGTTCTACAATTGTCTCATATGGGGTCTGCATTCTAGGTCTTACGTAACGCCAAGCTTCTATCTGTTGAAAAGCTCCGCTTTATAAATCGGTGTTTATCTGATGAGTTTTGTTCGCAGGTACTCTGTACGTTATGTGCACACGGGACTGAATGGACATGACACCGATATACAATTACATGTTTATTGCGGAA
This sequence comes from Etheostoma cragini, assembly GCF_013103735.1. Classification (NCBI taxonomy): domain Eukaryota; kingdom Metazoa; phylum Chordata; class Actinopteri; order Perciformes; family Percidae; genus Etheostoma; species Etheostoma cragini. The sequence continues at coordinate 9,197,824 of NC_048425.1, forward strand.
TGACAATCAGTAATTACATGCTAAAATTTTCTTAATAAAGTCCAGGCTAAACACTGCTCCCCACACTAAAAAGATGCAGCTTCAAATGGCAGAGGAGTGAAGAATCACGAGATAAATAAAGGGCATTCATGTATTATGTCGCGGTTCCTTCAGACCTATAGTCGACAAACCAGAGTAATGTAAGCAGAGAAAGAAAAGAGAAAAAACTCATCGGGAATAAATAATGTTTGCAGTTCTGTCAACGGCGGTGGGCGGACCAAACCTCGAGGCTCTCAGCAGCCAATCAGCGACAGGTGTGCCGGTCCATTAGAACCAGTGCTTCACAGCTGTCATCTTACGGATACTGATGGAGTATATCCAATAAGTCTAGCCTTTCCACGAAAGGGTTTGGCCTTACAGCTTCCATGCTATTCAACAATGCAGAGGCCAGTTTACACTGTTATAGGAGAAACCTTTATTTATTTTTTTAAAGACCATTAAAATAAATACTATACAGAATCCAATGTAGAAAACTCGATAACGGGTTGTCTCCAAAAAAAGTTAACAATTCCGTAAATTCATTTTTTTCTTTTTAAATGGCACTGACTAACACACCGCAAAACATGACGTTTCTCCTACATACCAAACCCTATGACGACAGGCATATTAATGAGAGCGAGAAACTGGGAATGGGGGGGGTTGGAGTGTATACTTCATCTACTATTTGGTCCTTTTCATTTCAGATGGCCCCCCCTCCCAACATTTTGGCGAGGTAGGTTACAAAAAGACACCGCCACCATATCAAAACTCCAATATGTTCCAAAAAAAAAAAAAAAAAAAAAAAAAAAACATGTCAAGAGATATATATATATATAAAAAAAATTCCCAACCAGGACGTCAGGGTCCAGAGGCAACGTCTCCACAGCACTCACCGTTTATTGCCTCCAAACGTCTGTGGCCACCAGTCAGTCTTCAACTGAAGCTACTGCACAAACGACTGTACAGCCAAGCAGTATGTACAATAGCAATTAAAAAATATATATATGAAAAACAGCAGTAAAGGATCAAAACGGTAAACAACTCATTCATGATGGATTTTACTATATAGGTCTTTTTATTGAATATGCCCTGTGTACTCTAGACCCCAAAACCTCTTAACATGATCATGGATGTAAGTTAAAGGCTTTTTCCAGTACACTGAAGGTTGTTTAAATACTGATCTGGTCAAATGCAGCACTTCCCATTGATCATTGCGTTGTTTGAGTCAAAACTGAACTGCAGTCTAAACCACTCATGTATGGGTCACTGAGCATGTGCGGCACCTACCGACGGCAAGCAGGTGCAAATCACAGACGCGTTTCACAGAAGCTTCAATGATCTTTGAGTCAGCGTCATGCTGGTTATGAATTGAGACCAGTTTTTAAATTATCAAGCTATTAATTTAATGTTGAGCGTTGGCTTACAGTGCGCTAGAATCCTTTTAAAACATCAACTTCTGGGTTTTTATTTTATTTATGTGCTTTTGCAAACATGGTTATGTTTTGCAAGTGTGGGATCCAGATACAAACGCACTTGTTTGATGTTAAGTCCTCAGTTTGCAAAACAAAATGTTGAAATTAATGGTTGAAGAGTTAGAGGGATTAGCTGCAGGATGAATTTAGGTGCCAATATGGGGTAATGGACTATGGCAAGCAGATGAAACAGGTCAGTAATTCATCCTTCCAAAACGGCCAAAAAACTATTTCAAAAGGTTGGAAGGAGTAATGGCCACATTCTTCCTTCCCTTGTATGTAGAGGATAAAGTCATGGCGGAATTTAGCAAAAGAAAGATCTTAGAATTCAGATCGTATAAGAAACAAGATTTGACTGCTAAAATAAGTGAGGGAGGGGGTGGACGATAGCTCCTAGATAAGATCGGCCACATTCATGGGCATCTCCTCAACGGTGGTGTTGTAGAATGTCTCAATGTCCCTCAGGGTTCGCTTGTCATCCTCAGTAACCATGTTGATGGCTACTCCCTTTCTGCCGAAACGACCACCCCGACCAATCCTGGCAAGAAAATAAAATAAATCAGTGGCAGCTAGAGGCACTGTGTATTTGGTAGAGTTGTTTTGACACCATTCAGGATGGAAAACATTTACAAGGTTTATGGATTTAACACTGACATCCTCCAACCTAGTTAGTAAGTTGATACTTTGCACTCCCGGCCGGTTCTTACCTGTGGATGTAGTTTTCCCTATTGGTCGGCAGGTCGTAGTTGATGACTAGAGACACCTGCTGGACATCAATACCTCTGGCCTGAGGACGAACGGAATGACAATTACATCACATGTAGTAATCAGGATCTAAATAGAACTGATGAGCAGACATGACTGAGGTCAAGGCAACTTTCTGTTACAGTTTCAGGTACTCATCCATGACAAATTAACCTAATTTAAATTTATGTAAGGGGACAAAATTACTTAAACTTGACACTGCTTTGGCATCACCGGATTGATATTTTTACTAAAAAAAGTAGCACTTTAATCTGAGTCACTATTGGGTCGACTCTGGCCAAAACATCCATCTGAACAAGCAGCTGCACACATTTATGAAAAGAAAAACAATCCCTGTTGACTTCCAGGCTGACGTCTACACAGTGTATCCAGTCAAAAGTCCCACCAAAATGCTAAATCTAAACATTTGGAGGACAAGACTGAGTGTAATCCGCCAATTAGTTGTGAGTCAAGGACTTGAACCCAGCTACAGTGGAGGGCAGATAGGCTTCTCTACCAAGGAACATTCAGTCCTTCACCAACACTGCAGATGGGAGGAGAGGGAACCCTGGACGCTACACAGCACTCTGCTTGGAGCAAACCAAACTATACTAGGAAATTAGTAGTGTGAAAGGCGCTTATTGTACATACCAACAGGTCAGTGGTGATGAGGACTCGACTGGAGCCAGAGCGGAACTCCCTCATGATCAAGTCTCTCTCTTTCTGGTCCATGTCACCATGCTGAAAGACAGGTCAGAGGACACCATTGAGACAGAGCCAAACAGACACGAACCGGTGACCTCGCAGTCGCATTGGTCATATCATATGTACAGGTCTTTTTAAATATGCCATAGCACTATCTTGCACATACAATTATAATGTAAAAATTATACATTGCAGGGGGGAAAGAACAAGTCAACCATCACACAAAATCTGTTTGTCAACATTCAAGGCAGTGTCCCAAGACTGTAACGACAAGTTAAAAAAAAAGATCAATTCTAAAATGATGGAAATCCCTTGGGTAAATTTGCACAGTTTAAGTAGAAATAGCTCACCAGAGCAGACACGGTGAAGTCTCTGGCGTGCATCTTCTCAGTCAGCCAGTCCACTTTCCTCCTTGTGTTGATGAAGATGACCGCTTGTGTGATGGTCAGGGTTTCGTACAAGTCACACAGCGTGTCCAGCTTCCACTCCTGAGGACCATCACCAGGTCAGACACACAGCAGGCTCAAGCAAGCTCACTTTGTCTGTACACAGCATGTCCTCGAAGTTCAAGGTACATTACACTCAACTGCCCATTTGGAATTTGGTACACTTGGCTTAACAATGAAAAGTAGTGTTTCACGAGTTTTTTTTTTGCCTGCCCTTATAAGGGTATATAATATAAGTGACACCTCCATTCACAGAACAGTTAAACAGCACCCCTAACTTCATCCTCCAAACATTAACTGTGCAATAGAAAAGGCAGTATCGGTATCAATGTCTGTGTCCCAACTGGCAGCGTCAGATGGCCAAGCACCAAGAGCCAGGGTCTGTCCGAGGTTTCTGCACCACTGACGCACCAAATGCTCAATCTTGGGAGAACTGATGGGTCTTTGTAAATTATAGTTTGGTCTATACCTACTCTCTGTAAAGTGTCCTGAGGTAACTCTGGTTTTGATTTATCACTAAATAAAATTGAACTATACCCGCCAAGTTTTTGCGTCTAAACTCCTCAACTGGAAAATGTTTCACCTCTTTTTCCACATTGATGTAGAACTGACGAATACCCTCAAGGGTCAGCTCTTCCTTCTTTACCAGGATTCTGACGGGTTCACGCATGAACTTCTTTGTTACCTCCAAGACATCAGCTGGCATGGTGGCCGACAGAAGGACAACCTGAAACCACAGCAGAGGTAGGGCGGGTTAAAAATCTGAGACTCCGCTAAATGTGTAGATTTATACAAGTATAATAACCGGTCAAAGGTCCCCACAAAATTGCTAAATATAAAAATCTAAACAATTGGGAGGACAAGACTGAGTGTAATCCGCCAATTAGTTGTGAGTCAAGGACTTGAACCCAGCTACAGTGGAGGGCAGATAGGCTTCTCTACCAAGGAACATTCAGTCCTTCACCAACACTGCAGATGGGAGGAGAGGGAACCCTGGACTCTACACAGCACTCTGCTTGGAGCAAACCAAACTATTGTTAAGACAGGCTGGGCAGCCATTTGCACACAAAAAAATAAAGACGTCCTACCTGTGTGCTGCTAGCCAGTTTCTGGAAAATCTCATAGATCTGGTCCTTGAACCCTCTACTAAGCATCTCGTCCGCCTCGTCCAGCACAAACATTTTGATGTGCTTAGAAGCTGTAAGAAATATTAAAAGTTAAACCAGAACACAGGTTTTCCTAATGTCGTCATACACTTTGGTTTCTGTAAAGGTGTGATTCAAGAATAGAAGTGTGTTTAGTCCATCACTGTGCTGTATTCAGAAGTGATGTATGATCACGTCTCTGGAACCCTGCTGTGCCGAGAACTCCGGCCAGCAAAACGCCAACCAGAGCAACAACACAGCAGCGGTGTACAGAGTCAGCTGACACGCATGGGTTTCATCATTATACAGCAGGTCTCCTGATTAACTAAAAACTGCATGAATGGTTTGATTCATTACAGACAAAAACTTTTTATTTTTGCTTGTGTAGTGAACTAATCAAATTTTACAAGTTGACCCCAACCCCCCCAGTAAGTAGAGCATGCAACAAGCGACCCCTCTATAATTGCATGGCCAGAAGATTGTCCACTTTACATTTATAAAATTACCCATTTTTAAAAGTTAATTCTGATTGACATACGCCGGAGCAAATTATAGTCTGGAAAATACGGTAGTCGATATTTAGGAAATTCATTTGAGAAACTGTTTCAATAGAATAGACTGCTACCATATCAGCACTTTTACACAACTGGTTCCCATGGTGACTTACAGAGGTTTTTGCGATTCAACATGTCGAAGACACGGCCAGGGGTTCCCACCACAATGTGAGGGGATTCAGCCTGCAGTTTCTGGACTTCACTGCGAATGCTGGTCCCTCCGATACAGGCATAGCAATTGGCTCCCATGTAGTCACCCAGGGCCAGCACCACCTTCTGGATCTAAATTTAAAATGAAGTGATGAAAGAGAAACAATACAGTTTAATGACCAAAAACTTCAGGTTAAACCAGTTGTCATTAGAAACAAACTTTGAGTTTAGGATCCCAGTGGAAGCCTTTTAAAAATACAACCAAAGTCTATTATCACACCCCATAAGACCTATGCTTTCTTTTAGGACTGGGCAATATATCAATATACAAGGCTGGATATTTTCTTAAATTTTGATATTTATCGATTGATATTCATGATGGCTTTGATTAGTGTTATCATTCTGTAGTCATGACTGTCCAGTGTTGTGAGCAAGTTATCCATCCGCAGCACAAAAGATTAATTATGGAATTGTGGATTTCATTCAAAAAGCAAGACATTGAGTGCAAGACGTTTGTAGATTGGGCACATGTTAAATTAGTTACTACCTCCCCTTAAGCACCCTCAGTCGATTCATGCATAGTGACGTCTGCGGTCACGTCTATGTCAACTCTAGCTGATGATTCCCTCACACGTAATGAGTGCTGTATTCAGAAGTGATGTATGATCACGTCTCTGGAACCCTGCTGGGCCGAGAACTCAAGCCAGCAAAACGCCAACCAGAGCAACAACACAGCAGCGGTGTACAGAGTCAGCTGACACGCATGGGTTTCATCATTATACAGCAGGTCTCCTTCTAGCTGCTACCATGTATTAGTATTAACATTAAGAAATTGATCGCTTGATAAACCGATCTAAGTTTATCTCCCCATTAACTTTTCTGAACACTTTTAATCACCATTTGAGCCAATTTTTACCACAGGCCAAATGTCATTATATAAAGGGGAACGACACCCATTTTCAAAATTCACGTTATTTCTATGGTCTAACACAAAAGTAGATGTAAAGACGCACAGCTCTCCCAAATCTACTGAGCTAAAACTCCATTGTGACGTAACCAAATACGGGAAACTGCTCATTGGACAATGATTTGGGAGAGATGGATGCTATAGATAGCAAAACATGTCTCCCATTTTTTGTTACAAGTTTAAGAATTTCCAGTTTGACCGCTTTCTGTTCAGTTTCAATACTGAGAAACTACTAGGGAGGAAGTTTGAAGACAGAACACTGTTTAGTCAGTTGATTGCCACATCGGTTCACCTTTCGGTAAAAACAAAGTTGAAAATACAACTTGACACTGACAGGATAGTCTGAGGGTTTTTGTTTCTATGGCAACTCAGGTCATACATGATTAAACTTCTTTTAACAGAAGAGTAAGCACAATTTACTGAAATTATGCATTATGAAACTTTATGTTGTCCACATGTTAACAGTGACTACAGAATAAATAATGGTGACCGGATCACCCAGCCCCTAAATTATTAAACTATCAGCTGAAGCTGCCAGTTACCACTGAGTTTGTTTGTGTGTGTGTTTTTTACATTTAATCAGTTTCAATCTTTGTGAGACAAGACTTCCAAAAACAAGAAACTATTCAAAAGTACAATTACAGTGCAGCGTTTCCACAGTTTGTACAATGCGACAGTAAGCCTACCTGCTGAGCCAGCTCCCTTGTGGGAGCCAGGACCAGAGCTTGAGTGGCTTTCATCTCCACATCAATCTGCTGAAGGATGGAGATGGCAAAGGTGGCAGTCTTCCCAGTGCCAGACTGGGCCTGAGCAATCACATCGTAGCCTAAAAACACACAAAAAAGAAAGATTAATCCACTATAGTGTACCCAGAGAGCACAAGAACACTATTCCAGGGCTATGTTCAACACCAGATACTTCCTGTTTGGAGTGTCACCTAAAGAGTGTACTATGGGTTGTTTGACACGTGACTATGCAAGTTTCTTCACACATGTTTATAGTGACCGACTAAAAAGTAATATTCGTAAAATTACTTGCTTAGCCACAAGGGTGCTAGTGTGACCTCTAAAATTCATCCAACAACAAAACTCATGGAAAGCCTGGGAACCACCTCCAATACTGCCATCCAGTGTAACATACTGTTTCTTGAGCAGCCAGACATTTGGGTATGCCCCAAAACAGTGAACCTTTTTTAAAGCCTGACATCTTAAATTTTAAAATCCCACTAAGACGAGACAGAAGACCATTCATAGCATAGTTGGTGGAAAAACACAGGTGAGACAGTGGGTGCATTTAGAAAAGACGGCTGCTGGCTTAAGAGCAAAAGGGGGATTTAACAGTAAAGTTGTCCAGTTATAAATGTGCAGTGAAGGTCCAATTGTTAAGCAGGAGCTTGTTTTGTACTTTGTACATTCGCCATTGTTAGAGAACTTAAGGAGCAGACCCTGAGATTGAAATTTTTTTTATTCTACCGCAAGAAAATCCTGTCTCTGTATTTTAATGATGAATGAAGTTTGATTAAATAAAAGCGCTTGCAGCTTTGAATTAAAGCTGAACATTTGGCCAACTTTGTAGAAAACAGCTATCTACAACATGTAAAGAAAAAATGTAAATACTGAAATGATTTGGGTTCATATTGCCCAGGCCTTATCTTTAGAAAAAAAAAAAAAAAGTGTGTCTTACTTACCCTTGATACAAGGCATAATAGCTCTCTGCTGGATAGCAGAGGGCTTCTCAAAACCATAGGCATAAATTCCCCTTAGCAGAGCCTCGCGCAAGTTCATCTCATCAAAACTGTCAGTGATCTCAGTCCAGTTGCTCTGGAGGGGGCAAAAACAAAACAAGTCAAGTACTTGAATTTGCTCACAACAGTAATGAGTTCCTTACTACATCCTCACATTACGTTTAATTTTAGTACATACACCCCATGACAAGTTCATGGTTGAAATAAGATTATAAATTATCTTGAGTACCACAGTTGTTAAAAAAAAAAAAGGGACTCACCTCAATGATCCCATCTGGCTCCATGCCTTCTGGGCCATTGTCTCTGTGAATAAGAAAAAGACGTTGTTATTAGCAATCCCACATCAGCACACAACATTCCAAATCGTTTTATGGAAATTCCACATGAAAAAAAAAAACATGACAAACGTTAGCCCCGTCAAGCTGTAATTAATATTGATCTTGCATTTCCTCTCTGTAGGATCGACTAACAACAATCTGACTGCAGGAATTTTATTTTTATAGTCAACGTCTGCTGTTCCGCTTTTAATTGACGGAATAACTTACATTGTTAACCTTTACAGTTTGTAAGACGCCTGTGCAATTATTTCTATAGTAACGTTATAGAAATATTCGTGATCCCAAACACGCCTACTAAACAGCTAACATCGGTGCAGTTGGATTGAGACTTGAAACATCTATTTGCCGTTCAATTCTTGTGCTTGTTGGCAAATGTCTTTTCACGAGTCCGCCATTTCTACTGCATATACATTCAAGATGGTCGTTTCTCTGTTCGGAGATGAAAAGTCGGAAGCGAGTAGCTAGATAGGAATAGCGGCCTGGTCACGTAGAATACGGTTACAGTTTACTAGTTGAACGTTATTTCACTTAACACGAAATATCTAACTAAGTTATTAATGGTGGTTTAGGACAAGTCCCTGAAGCATAATGTGCGTAGGTAAGAATTAAAAAAGGCTCGGCTTACTAAAGCTAACCGTTAACATTGAGGTTAGCCCCCTGGCCCGAATTAGCTACTGCCAACCGGCCCTGCTAGTTTATGTGGCCTTTCATTAAACTCGACAAATTAGCGAAACCCATTAATGATGCGTCTACTGACGCAAAGCACGTATTTATTTAACGAAAGTAGCTAGCACATAAGTTACCATCACGCTAGGACATCGCTACTAAACGCACCCAACAGCATTTAGCGGCCTACGCTACCGGTATTGTCCAAGCCCTTCGGTTATCACTACCACGGCCATGTGCGCCCGTCGTACAAAAATAACATAAATGTAACGGTTTGCGGCCCCAACTTTGAAAACGTTCCTATACTATATCACACGCCGATAACGTACAGTCCTAACATTTTATTTTATTTACTCACCCACTAATAACGACATGAGCATCCGAAATAAAATAAAAATTGAGAAGGCCTAGACCAGGCGCATTCACGTGCTACAAGGCGCCGGTGCCATTTAATGTGCTCCAGGTAGCCTACGTTCAGGACCAACAGCGACAGACATCATTCGTGCCGCCAAACAGACGTGTGTTCTATAATTTAGGGAGATTCACCTTCTACACCTGAGTTCATCATATAGTTAGTTTTATGGGACTTTCCGTGAAGACCTACGTTAGCCTGAGGCAGGCCTAACCGTTAGTAGAGCATAGAAACCACTAGATGCTCCGTTTAATGTCTACTTTCAAAAAGTATCATCGAAAGCAAAAACTAACACACCGATGTAGCCAACTTAATAATATTCTCAAACACAAAACGCCCAAAAAAACATAAAATCTTTTCCTACCTATTATCGTATTCAGCCGACATTATTCCAAAGAAAGAAACTGCGGCAGAGATGTGTTATATACGTTGACAACACACAAAAAGGTCTTCTCATTGCAACAGACCGCCGTCATTTAGCTGTAATCCCGCCCATATAGACTTGTGATTGGCTGACTTTTACGTCACAAATAAGTAGGCGGACCGTAGCGTCCAAACCAAAGCACGATTGTTTCACTGTTAGCACGCCAGAGGGGCGGTGTTTACATTTATAAGCAATCCGTATGAGAGCCATCCAAGCTCCTTTCACTTGCGCTACGCTGGGGTACATTTTGTAGGTCCCCTATGCTCAGTTCAGCCATTCGTCTACGAGAACAAAAGGCCTTACACAGGGCCCTGAGATAGATTTGTGTTTTCTTCTTAATCATATTGTTTAATTAATGACACATTTCAGCTTCACAACATAAAACGTTGAGATGAGTCACAGTGTAGCCATCTGATGCATGTTTTAACATAGTTCACGACGAAAGCTTGGATTATGAAAGTAATATTTTATAGAACATGAACCAAGAAACAGTTGTAATTAACAGCCTATAAATTGTGTTCACAGCCAGAGCCAGGATTTCAGAAATACTGGGCTCAAAGCACCCATAACAAGGGCCTTGCCATAATAAAAAAGCAAAACAATGTCTTCAAACCACAAACTATCTGAGTGAAATATGAGTAAACAACCCCAATTTTCCAGAATACTGAAGCTAAAACTTTCTGTTCTAAGTTATCAGTGGCTACAGCCCTGACCATGTTCATTAAAAAAAACTTACAGTGACTGCTATAACATTTAGTCTTAATTGCCGTGTGTAAATAACAATCAACGTAGCTTTCAATTAGAAGAAACAGTACACATTTTTAGGCATTCCTTTTCCCCCCACACAGATGGGCAAACTGCTGCTAACGGATTAGAACTGTATTTTTTTTCATTCTTAGAAAAAATGGAAGGGTCAGACATCATTTTTCCACACTGTAGAATATGGTTCATACCGTATAAATAAAAAATAAAAAAATCTTGATTTAAGGTCCACTCCAGGGCTTTTAACTACTCATGTCACGTCTTTCTTCAACATGGTGGTTGAATTTGGGTGGAGATAGCTTCCCTCCTTCTTCTATGTGTAATTCTATTTTATGTCAGTTACCTCACTCAACAATTTCAGTCGTAACATATTGAATAAACTTTCCCATGGTGTCAACAGTCATGTCATTTGAATGACAAAATATCTTGCTCTCAGTGAAGTGCCCCTGACCCAAAAAAGGTGTAGATCATTAGTTCAATGTCACAACTATTATACCTACATTACCCGGTACAGTGGTATAACCTAAAGAACAATTAGGAAAAGCTTCAAAAAGCTCGGAACTAACTAATAAAAGACATTCTTATTGTTAGTCTAAGATCACATTAGCCCGATCCATTTTAAAGAGTGGAATTGGCTTTTTGAACGTAGAAGTCAAAGTAAAAAAATATGATCATAAGATTTTAAGGAGGTGCATTTGGGACTTTTATGGCCTGTTTACAAGGGTTAGTGTAGCTGACCTTAAACATCCCAATCTAAAATGTAAAGTAGGGAAAAGCAGAGGTAATAAGTGGAATAAAATCCCCCACTCTCTGAATAGTCCTATATTAATATATTGTAGCATTTCCTAATTTAAATATATTTATATATCGTTGGCTAGTTTAATCCATGACAAGACACATTTTTTTTAAGTCCACCCTGTTGATGTAAAATGTTAATTTGCAAAGTTACTTTGTAGCCATTGGAAAAATGTTCTCCTTTCCATATGAATGGCATGAAAAGGAGATTTTCAAGTCAAGTATGAGAACTACCTCAATTTTCATACTTAAGTACAGTGCTTGGGTCTACTTGGTTACCATCACTACCACTGGACACAAGATAACATGTAGATCCCGTCAGCATTCCCGGCTAATGTCCATCCAGTAGCATTAATAAAATGCACCATCGTTTGTTTGCCGCATATTGTTTTTTTTATTTTTAGCAACCATAATGCATTGTAGAAGATATATAAAACTCAACTCTGTTGCATCAACTCCTGTTTGGAAAAAAAGAGAGAACAAACAAACACACGGCTATCAACAAATTTGTTTTTCGTTATAAAAAGAAGAGGAGGGTGCTGTAATTCCATTGCGAACATACTGGATCTGCTGTGTAGCTGTCGTGGTCCTCACCAAAAATGGCTCTCAAAACCCTCTAAGAAATACTACCACCAGAGGATCTCTTTTGTACTTACTCCGAAAAAAAAACACATATTAGTAGTCCTCCTTGTAACACCGTTTGTTTAAAGCAATAAGCATATCAACACATTTACCGACAAGAGAAAACACAGAAAAAGATAAAATGCAATGTAAAGATACCCCTTCATTGGGCTAACATGTCATCCTGGTGTGTTTGGCCGGTGAGCCACTGATGCAGATCCAGTCTCCCACATAACGATGGATTATTTGGTGAATAGTGATGGAGGCAGAGAAAGTGTTTGGATTTAAATTCTGATTCCCCTAAAAGACAAAAAGCACTACAATGGCTCCTCACATGCTGGAAGTGTGTTTTCTGACGTCGATATGGCAGCATAAACTAGCAAACTCCATTTTCACTTGAAATTCTTCTAAACACCTTGTAGGAAATCCTTTTAACAAATATACATCGGAAATGTCACGTCGTGCTACAGTGGCAAACATCATGTGCCGACTAGATTGACAGAGTCGCCAACATAACATTGGCTGTAGCATGGAGAAGTGTATTTTACGTTGAATGCCCTAACGTCTTTCAACCCACTGTATGGACTGACTGGATGGAGGGCAGGTGCAAGCCCTAGTACCATTTAACCACAAGCTTACACAGACTGGTTCAAATGGTTTTTCCGTCCACCCACCATACCTCTGCACTCACTGTTCAGGCATCTAAAGTGAAAGTAGTACTGAGGTTGGACTAACTGTGGTCCGACCCTTCATCTGGACTGTATGCTTTAGAAATAATCTTCATGCTCCCATTCAGACTGAAAAACCAACAACAACAAAAAAAGTGGACTATGATAGGATGGAAGATTAGCACATTCCCAAAACGGAAGCTAGTCTGGGCCTCGGTCAACCACAAAGGAATTACCATGACATGGAAATTAAATCAAGAGTTTTCAAAAAGGGTGGAGAGAGAGAGAAAGAGAGGGAAGCAAAGAGAGACAAAAAGTGAAACAATGACATCACCTACAATAGAATAAGGATTTCTCTGGATGTTGGCAGAGAAAAAGAAAGTTTCTGAAAAGTTTCTCTTCTTTCAGTCAATCGTTTGCTCCCCGTGCCCTCTTCTTGTCATGGCATTGTCCCTCCGTCTTGTTAAGTTTAAGGGCAGGAGCAGGTGGAAATGGCGGGCCGGGGGTGAAGGGTCACAGGGAGAGCTTGCAGTGACAGAGTTCTTTGTACATTTGCCTCCTCAGCCGGGGCATATCCAGCTGGCCAAAGCTGAACGGCTGCCCTAGTGCCAGACACTTGCAGTACTGCAGGACGGTGAAGGGGCAAATAGAGAGAAAAGAAGTTATTGGCTCGCACGGACAAACAGAGTCACAACAACATGCAACACAAGTCAGTAGGTGGTCATACAGTGTTGAGCGACCGGCTTTAGGCCTGCATTCACGTTACCTGGGTCGGCCGTCAGACGCTCCGGCAAAAACGCCGGTCTTTCCATTCATTTGAATTGTGATAGTGAGTTTAGGTTGCGGCGGTGTTTGGAGCAAAGCCATGCCAAAAACAAATTTAAGTAAAATAGATGCTGCGTCACGCGGCTGTGGCCAATCATGTAACTGGTAATCAGACTTTTCAATGTGTTTTGAGGTGGTGTGAGAATCCCGTACAAAAAACAGGAAACCTCACTGCCTTTATCGCTGCCACAAGAAAGCTTTAAAACACTATGAGGGTAAAAATCAAAAAACAAGCACTGAACTGCCCAGAGTTTGTGTAATGGCTGAATGTTTCGTGCAACAACAAATCCCTCACTTTCAGTGCGGTCAGTAACATCAAGAGCTACAGACGATCCGATGGAACAGCAGTAGTGGTGAAATATAAAGTCTACGTGTGCTACATTGAGGGTTTAAAGAACACAAATGGGTCGTTTGAGACACTCCCACACCGCCGGAAAATTGCCAGAATGCCGTTTCCCGGTCTGAACACAGTCTTGTAAGATGGATCCTCAACATGCTTCCTTTGTGACAAGTCAAGGCAGCCTTTATAGCTAGTCAATGGAACAGGCTGGCCGATATAAACATAAAAACTGGAAAACGTGGAAACGTGGCAGCCTACTTCCTTAAAACATATCAGGGTTGGCTGAGACACGATGTTGGGCCAGTGAATGGATGGTTGAGCGTTTGTAGATCTTGATGCATGAGAAGACATGACCTGACCAAAACTCACCTGTAGCACAAAAGCCCCACAGTCACTGTCGTTGTTTTGACGACCCACATTCTGCAACAAAAACAATCCACAGTAGCATCAGTAACACGCAGTCCAATTTCTGAAATGCATCACCGGGCCAAAGTAATGTGTGACTGGTTTGAGGGCTTTAAGGAATGAGTTACCTCAATCTGTGTGTCAAAAGCAGAGAAACACACAAAGCATCTCACCATTTTGAAAAAGCCTTTCCATCCCGCCAAAAAGTCCTGTTGGTCTTTCTTGATGGCCTCTGCTTGCAGATACTTAAAAATGTGCTGAGAAAATACAAGAAAAAGCTTCTATGAAAAGACTACAGAGGTAAAGCATACGCATTGTCACAAATAATGACAATAATGATTTCATTACAATCAAAATTCCAGAATGCTACGATTAAAAAGGTTCATATTTAAGACCACTCAAATGTACTATATGATATGGCATTGCAGAGATTATACAGCATGCTTATTTATGCATTACTCCACACATATGCATAACAATCCTCTATCAAACAGATCAACTAGAGCATTCAGAGAGGGTTTTGTCTATTTTGAGGTTAAGACTGAAATGGATTCCATGTCTCACTGAGAGGCCGTTTCCTCTGTACTGTCAAACCATTCTTGGTAGGTGTGTTGTCCATTTTCCAACTCCCTGTTTTGACAATTTCAATTTAAACACTATTGTAATCAAAGATGGGACCTGATAGCCGACAGCTTCGTCCACATCTGGTATGACACGCACCGAAACATAGTTTAAATGATGACATTTCCAAATGCGAAATGTTGATCCTATTTAGGAGAAGTGACACTCCACTAATAAAGCACTGTTCAGTCTGTTACCTAATAAACGGTTAATCACAACGTTGAACCAAAAGGGTGATAGGTAGCAGTCATGTGAAGGCCATCTACAGCCAGTCACTGAGGGCCTCTCAGGGCTTTTAATCTCCCGGTGTAAGAGCTTGGTGTTGCTGTCTAGTCATACCTTTGGGCAGCGTCTGTTGAGAGTCCGCTGAGAGTCAAAGTATGTGATGGCTCGGCGAGGAATGTCAACACTGACCAGTGACCAGTGGACCTCCAAGTGGATGGGGATCAACAACAGATCCTTCTGAAAGATGTCAACCTGACAAAGTAGTAAAAGGGAGAGGTACTGAATGTAAATAAAGTTTTGTCAAGCCATACTATAGGATATTGTTATGTCACGCCGACCTTACACAAAACGACTTTTACAGGCGGTTGTACTATTGCAGACTAATTCCCCAATATCTGGATGAAATCACGTGAGGTCATAAAACTCAGTCCCAGTCAGTGTTTTTGACGTCTGGACGCTACGACAAAATCATGTTTGATGACAAAAACGTGTTTGATGTTATCGTAACTTTTAAGTCTTGGTAGTGAAGTTTTATAACGGTATGTGAACATTTTCAACAACCAATGGGTACGCTCCCTCCAGCACCAAAACAGGAAGCATCAAACAGCTGGTGGTGTTCATGGTTGCTATGGCACCGCGCTACAGACATAATTGCGGGCAACCTGGTACTGGAGACATTCATCTGCATGTAGGAACAGACACTGAAAAACACGTAACAGAAAATCTGCAAACTGTCCGTTAACTTTCCAGCTAACGCTAGCATGCTAGTTCGGTTACAGTTTTTAAAACAAATCTAGTTGTAGTCGTGCAAATTGTGACCCTGCATGATCTCCAGTCTTTACATACTGTATGATGATGACAGTCTTTAATGTGAGATGATTGTCTTTAGACGTCAGATGGTGTCAGACTTAAGTCTTTTCAAAGTCTTCTAGTGGATGGTTTGCATTAGAAGAATTACTTCCAGGCCGCCTCCTACATCGTGAAAGACATGTTACATGATGGCAAAATGGTTGTTGCACTGCTACAGGTCACAGATCTGTAGGGTGCCAGAATACAGTGTAACACCCGTGTTAGGCTGAAGAGTAGCACACGTCCTTCTCCTTATCAAAAGTTCTGAATTTAACACAATGGACAACAGACAAATATTTCAGCAGGGAACTTTGTCTTTGTCATGAGTACCTTCCTGTAAATATTTCATCTCGCAGCTCTTTTGTTAGGGATGGGAACCGAGATCCAGTTGAGAACAACACATCCTTCCAACTTATCAATTTGTTTTATCAATGCCGGTATTTTATTTATTTATTGTCACTCACAGACAGACAGACAGACAGACAGACAGACAGACAGAAAGACAGACAGACATGAAATTACCACAGTAGCAACCGTGGGACAGAGCTTTCTACCGCATGTGTTTTTATAATACCTGGAAAACCATGTGGCATACGGGGAGAATGACAGAGCGGTCAAAGTGTAACCCCATGACTAAGCTTCTATCATGGTTGTGTGATTCCACCGAAATTATAATGCCTGGATGACAAAATGCTACAAGTTTCAACTGATAGACAGATTTTTAGGAGGGGCCTCAGTTAATAGGGATGGGACACTTTTGCTCTTGTAGTCTCACTTTGGGATTTGGCACGTGCGTGCGTGCGTGCGTGCGTGCGTGCGTGCGTATGTATGTATGTATATATATATATATCTCTCTCTCTCTCTCTCTCTCTCTCTCTCTCAATTCTAAGTTGATAAAATGACATGACACTTACATTTTTGGTCCACCGTTTGACTCCATCATAGCCTTTTGTCCTTAGCTTATCATAAAAGAAACTGTTGAAAAAGTGAACCTGAGGGAGAGAACAGAGTAAAGTCACTGTTAGGGCAGATCAAACTAAATTTTTGGCCTATTTTGGCTAGTCTGAAGGGCATGGTTTTGGCTGATGTTGCCTTGGTAACCGGGTCACAAAATCTTATTTTATAGCTAAACAGTAAAACATGTTTCTGAAAACATCCGAGCAATGAACAATGCAATAACACAATTGATTCATATTGACTTGGTTCATATCTGATCAGCATTGTTTAGTTTGACTGCAGCTCCTGAGCAGTCTTTGGCACAGCGTTAGACTCCTCGAGTCGTTTTCCCTCTGGGCTGTGGAAACTTGCCATTAGGAACGCCAGGAAGTAGGAAAGTATTTTTATTTTAACAGAAAATCTGCCTCATGTGCTTCTGTCGGGACATGGTGACAGTTTCAGCAAATAGGACAGAAAATATTTCTTTATAAAACTACCTACTGCAACTTTTAAAACCCATTGGTATTTATTTCCTTACCTTCTCTGGCACAGAGTCCATGACCAGGTCACCATACATGTTCATAATCTGAATAAAACAGAAACATTATATTATAAAGAAAAATCTCAAAAATAGGCACTGTAACCTTTCTGATCAGTGACTACAAAAAAGGTGGTATTTAACACATTTGGTCCATTTACTGGTTAATACTACATTTCCACCATCTGTATCTGTAGGGACTGAGTAAACTATGTTTTGGCTGAGTTCAGCAAGAAGCCTGACGATTGTATTGATCTTGTACTACGTGCGCCACTTTCATTACCCTTGGCATTTTTAATTTAATCTCACCAAAGGAAAGACACACATGTATTGTATTCCAAGCAAGTGTTTTATGAACTGAGCTTTCACAATTTCAGGAAAAAGGTTGTAATGAGCTGACAGAGTATTTTTGGGCACTTTGATACTTTCCAGACAAGCATGAGACGCATTGTTAACAGCCCTGATGATCAGGTGGCACTTTATTTATTCTATGCTCATCCTTGGTGTAACTTAACAATGCAAACTCCTGCAGCCGTCATGCCTTGTCATGGACCTTTTTACACTTGTCATAGCAGGAAAATTACATTGACGTAACTGGCAACATCAAAATTAGGGGGTTAACAGATTCTGGTTTTCAGGGCCAATGACAATTATAAGTAGAAACTGATAAATATTATTTTGGAACAGATATTAACAGTGCAAATATTTTGGTATCTTACAAACTAGCAATGCCACAGTGTAAAAAGACTCTGATACAAGTATATGTCTTACGTGAATAAATGTAACAGTAAATGTTAACATCAGATCAAATATCAGCGCTGATGATCGGCCAGGCCATTCAATGGTCCATCCCTAATTAAAATAACTGGACACTTGATGGAACTGAGCCATTATTGACAGGTTTAATTTCACCTGCAAAGGACAAGTCAAAATACCAAGGAAAAGGTTCTATTGTGTTAAGAGTGTGTAGTGCTGTACCTGGTCGTTGAGCCAGTTCTGTCCGTACAGAGTGCCCAGGTCATCCATGGTCAGAACGTGGCGTTTGTAATTGACCCTGAATGTTTTAGCCAGGGACGATCCCGATGACCGCTGGAAGGATTGTATTAGGTGCTGGACCACTGCTTTCCTAGTAGTAAGAACAATTCACACACGTGACGCATTAGTAAGTTACTTACTTAATCAACGCACCTACATAGTGTTACTTCAGAGCTAATAAATGGCGCCCGCTAGTCTAATCAACCTCCAGATGCCCTATTTAACGTCATCAATTAGGTGAAATGTTAGAAGTCTGCTGCCTGTTTACCTACAATCTGACTGAGCCAAATGACCAGGCCTAAGGTTCTAACCATATAAATAAATAATTAGAAAGGCCACAAACTGATTACTGTGGTCATTTGATCGGTACACAACAAAGAATGGCAATTGTTGGCAATTGTCACGGTGAAAATTCACCTCAGTAGGGCTGTAAACTGTGTTGCCGCTCTCTGGGAGGGGGGGTGAGGAGGAGGGACAGTTAGACCCAGCGGCAACACGTCAGCGGACCGCTATTAGACCCAGCCCGTGTCCAGCTCATTCTCTGTAACCAATGCAGCACATAAGCATGGCAAAACCAGCCAGCCAGCAGGTGGACAACTTGTTAGTTGGCTAACTTTAGTTTGCTACCTTTCGCCACAGGAACAAGAAACCGAGCAGAATAGAGCTCACGTGTGGCGATAGCAACGTGCTTTGTGTGGATTAAGCATGAAGTTACTTTGACCCGTTCAGCAACTGGCTCTCTGTCACGTAACGTTAGCACTCCACTCCTCATTTATCAGTTACTGCAAAACCTCAACCCCGCGTCTTGCTGGAAGTTGGCTTGTATGGACGTTGATACGTTACCATGGCAATGGTACACTTAAAAATGGCGAGTCGCTTTACCATTTTGCTATGTTGATTTGAATGAAAATGGCCTTTCTATCCATTTTATTTCTATGGTTGTAACTATTCCTATTTACTCACATGCTTTTTGTCAAACATTTTCCTGGATACTAACTCTGTCTGCATTTGATATGGCTTTCAAAACAGTCAAGTAAACAATAGACCTCAAGGATTGACAGTGGAAGGTGCTCTAAGAGATGATGGGTGACGTTACTTAGTGTTGACGTTCAAAATATTTTCAAACAAAACGAGACTAGCTGGCACCTCTTTCCTACCGTCCCCTCCCTTCTGTGCTTCCGCGCACCCCCACTCCCAAATCCTTCTTGTCGGTTATTGGCTGGAACGCCATTTGTGTATGCTTCATGGTGCAGGTGGGCGCAGTTTATTTTTGTTGCCATTTGCAGACCCCGGGCTGTTTTCAGAGACAGCGGTTTTTACAGTGTGTTCTGAGGACAGGCAGCTCGCGGATAGTGAGGAGATGTCTGCTGAATGTGACAACAAACGTTAAAACACGCGTAACTTCCTTTGAAAGCACCTTTTCTTTGTCTCGAGTCAATGAACCAAGGAGGACATTCCTTGCAGCACTAACGGGTACAGTTCCAAAACTTTGGTAAATCATTTTATCCAACCATTTCCTCTGCAGTTAAACACTGTTTGACTGCACACAGAAGAAGTACCCAAACACTGTGTCAGACCTGTGTGGCTGTGAGAAGCTCTCGCTGAAGATGTCCTGAAGCTTCTCCACAATGTCATCCACATGGACGGGGATCAAGCTGCCATACTGCTGTAGAGACTCTTCAAGAATACCTGGTCAGAGATAGATAGATACATAGATAGATAGATAGATAGATAGATAGATAGATAGATAGATAGGCGTGTGATCTGCCAGATGAGAACACTACATTTTCAAGGTGCAATATAGCGAAGACAAAAAGAAAACTACTGTATTCACGATTTTAAGAAATCACTATTATTATCACAATCTGCACCCGATGTGGATCCACACCAAAAAAAAAATATCACTGTTTTCAATTCATAATTTAGAAAACATACCAACAAGCAAACAAATGGTACCAAAAACTGCAACCTTGGCATGAGAAATTGTGTTTTTAGCAATTAAGCAAATGAAAAAAAATCTGTTTTAAAACAATCAGACCGACAGCGAACGTGAACCAACAGCCCGAGTCTCTGATCCTTACCAGTCACAAAAGCCATGTGTTCCTCAGTAAGGGCCAGCTCCACTGGTTTGACGGCCACTTCCCGCCTCCCTCTGTCCTCTTGTTTGACCGGAGAGCAGCCATTCATCTGTTCATCTGACAGAGAAAAAAGAAAGAATTACAAACCCATGGCGCCCAGGGCAATGCTCAAGGTCCACAAAACTGAGATTAAACTGTCACGTTACATTAACTGTCCCGGCTGCTATTGTTTTCCTGCTTTAAAGCGGAACAAACACCCACCCAACTGAAATGTGTTGCTCAGCCCTGAGATTCTCCTGCATGGCATAGCCTGCAGCAATCTGAACTATTCTCATTTTAAAAACTTGTTCGCTTGTCGTCTTGCGGAAAGAACTGACAAAGCATGAATTTAGGCTTTTTGTATATTGCCATCATAATGTAGGTATTTTGGCACACTTTTATTGCAACTGAATGTCAGCTTTGTGTTTATTTTGGATACAAAGAAACAGATAACATTGTTCTTTGGCATTTCATGTTGCAATTTGTTGTTAATAAGAAAAAATACAGAACTATGCTATTTGAAATATATTCTATACAATACTTCAACTAGCCCTCCTAGGTGTATGTCCGTACCTCTCTCAGACTCTGTGAACCGCTCTTTGTTGATGTCATCCTCTCCGTCGGTGTATGGTGATTGCCGATACCTTCTTGTCCTCCTCTGCTTGCTGTACAGATTGTGCCTTTGACCTCTTCGGCTGTACCGGCATCCTTGGGAGTATACCCACTGCGCCCGCTGGCGCCAGCTCTTCCAGTGCTTGGTTAGCCGAAATCCAGGGCCGGCGTGGGATCGCAAGCGCTGCCAGCGCCGAAGCCTCCGCAGAGCCCTGTACCTGCTAAGGTGGGACCTGAACACGTCCCCGGCTTTGGCCTGGGAGACCACAGGCTCTCCCGGGACATCGTCCTCTTCTGCCTTCTGTTGGGGTGCGTGGTGTTGGTGGTGTTGCTGTGAATGAGGGTGCTGCGTAGACTGGGAGGGAAATTCTGGGATATCCCACTCCAACTCTTCTTCCTCTCCTTCATCTTCAACCTCATCCTCCTCCTCCTCATCATCATCGTCATCATCTTCTTCCTCTTCATTGTTATTATCCCAACCCTTGCCGTCAAACTCTAACTCGTCCTCCCCCTCCAGATTGTTTTCTTCATCCTCATCACCTATTGCCTTGATCGTACCCATCCCATCCTCGTCCTCCTCAACATACTCGCCCGTCCACACCTTCTCTTTCTGCCCCAGTCTGAGGTGCATGGGACTGGGTACACTGTGGCCAGACACCGGGACAATGAGGTGGTCTCCAGGGATCCCACCTAAACGCAAACAGGAACAGGGATTAACTACGTCAGCTGTGTTCAATCATGTGCCATCATCATGACCCAGAAGCATTCAGGGTTTTTATTTTAACCAAATACTACTGGAGTTCATTCCACTTGACACACGTAGTGCTGAATGGACAGACTGTTGGGCTTTGACGTCACAGAGTAGAGCGTTCATAAATGATATGCCAACAGCGACTCGCCATGACTGAAGAACTGGTCCTAGGAAATGCTTGCTTTATCTGCTTGTAAAACAAATAATCAATAATTGCCTGGGGTACTTTGGAGAACTGCAGAGGGTATTATTTGCAAAAATGGTCGATAATAAAAAGCCTTGCGCATCCAATCTGACAAGCGGGAGCAGTCAGGTAAAACGGTTTGTGCCTGTCACACGCACGCTGCAAGAGTTGAATTGAATCACACTTTTCATTAGGCAAACAGCGCCCGGTGCTTATCAATGAACAACGTACTTTTGCTTTTTTTTGCGAGTTCTAGAAACCAGTGGTTCTCACACATTTTCATATCAAGGAGGACCCCTAAACTAGGGCTGCACGATTATGGCCAAAAGGATCATTACGATTATTTTTTATAAATATTGAGATCACAATTAATTATCACAATTTTTTGTTGCTTTTAATCAAAACAAATTTTGTCACATAGGCTATTTATAACTGCTTTCACATCCATATTGTGCTACTTTCCTCTTATGTTGAAGTTGTATGCCCGTTATCTACCAGACGAAATATCAACACGGATTTTGGCACCTCATAACTGTAAAGTAAATTCTTCTTTTTGTTAGGGTTCCCCGGAACCCCTTCAAACAGCCCACTTTGAGAACCGCCGCCCTAAACTATAAACCTGCTTTGTAAACAGTTATCAGGACATAGACAGTGGGGCTTTTGCTTGTCAGAGCATCAGCACAAGACTGGATTTATGTATTAACCTCAATTTGAACTTAAGTTTGGCGTTTTATTTCAACGGCAAATGTTTTGCGTTGGTCTGGGGGTATCTTAGATGGAAAAAAGGGAGTACTTTTTTGAAAAAAAGTTGGACAACCACTGGACTAAACCATTAAATTTCAATCCTACTGGTTGCCCATTTATAGAGGTTTACGCCTTTACGCGGCGGCGACTTCGACCTGCAGCCCTTTGCTGCTTGTCATTCTCCTCTCTCTTTCCCGTTTGATGTTTTCAGCTTTCCTGTCAAATAAAAGGTCTAAAAAATGCCCCCTAAAAATCTTTAAAAATAAAAATGCAGGCGGCGGCCTATAGCTCACTGAGTAAGTGCGCTCGCCCCATGATGGCTGAGTCCTGCAACGACCGGGGTTCGAGTCTAGCCTGTGGCCCTTTGCTGCGTGTTATCCCCCATCTCTCTCTCCCCTGTCACATGTCTATCCTCTGTCAAATAAAGGGGGGGGGGGGAAATGAAAAAATAATCTTTAAAAAATAAAAATATACAAGATAAAAATGCAGTTCTACTTTCGTTACTTGAAAGTTCTGCATGCTGAAACTAATTAGATTTGATAACAATTTTAAAAAGGATTCAGAAATAAATAAGCAGATTTGATTTTGAATTGATCAAATGTTATCCAACACCAACTAACCCACTTGAAAGTGGACTGAAATCCATAATTTACATAACCTTATCGCCAGGGGACTATAGTCCAACACATAAACTGAGTAAGGGCATTGAAAAAATTTACGACTGGATGAGCCAGAACATTCTTAAATTAAAAAGAAACTAAAGTGGTGGTTTTTGGAGCAAAAAGGGAACGATTAAAAGTGAGTGCTCAAACAAAACAAAGACAGAAATCTTGGTGTAGTCATGGACTTAGACCTGAATATCAATAGCCACATTAAGACTATTACAAAGTCAACCTTTTATCACCTAAAGAGTATATCAAGGGTTAAAGGACTTATGTCTCAACATGATTTGGAAAAACCTGTCCATGCTTTAATCTTCAGTAGCAACTCTTCCTTTAAATCAAGGATGAAGACCTTTCTTTAAATAAGTGTTCATTTCCTATACTGCACTGTAACTTTTATTCTCGTATTTCATCAGTTTTTATATTTATAGCCGTTTTTCTTTGATGTTCTGTGCAAAGTACTTTGATTACCCTGTTGCCTACAATGAGCTTTACGAATATAGCTCCCTTGCCTACGACATTATTCATAATAATACAAGCCTAACTAGAATGTACACATATTAACCAGGAGTAAAGGGCCTACCTCCTCCTGTGTCGTCTTGCCCCACAGCGGTCAGACCCAGGTCTCCCTGCCAGCGGTTCTGGGCCAGGCTACCGCCACTGTCTCGCATTATCCACGGACAACCCACGACCTGCGCCAGCTCGTCACCTACAAACAACAACAACAGTTTGCAGTGGGGGTGTTATAACTACTTTACTTTCTATATAAATTCAGCTCGCTAGTTATCCTTGAGTGAGAGATACATTTTGAACATAGCGGTTCCACAGTGCTCCACTCAGGTCACATTGTCAATTTATAAGACATAGTTCAACTTATCATCACATCCCTAATTTAAAAAGAACATTATTTAAATTCAGTTGGCATCTTGTAAACTATTATCCAAGCTGCATTAATTTATGGTATGGGTGAGGGAGTGGGGAAAACCCCCACAGACACTGGTAATGTTCTTGCCCTATCTAGGGCAGGGCAATATGCCGATATGTATCATCAAAAAAATATGAAAATGTCTATTGTATATGTACATATTTTCATACCATTTTTATGGGGATGTTGAAAAACCGGACTTTGTTATGGCAATATTTAAGTCAGCAAAGCAGCCAATATCAGGACAGAAGAGTTTGGCTATATTGCCCAGCCTGTGATTCAGTCACACAGTGCTCCCAATGCAAAACTTAAGGGGGAAATGTGAACCCTGATATTAAACCTGTTATCCTGTTATTACAGTGGATTTCATCAACATATGTATATTGTAATGTGAAAGAAGCTTGACCTCAGCCCAGAATGACAATAGGTTTACACCAGAAGAGAAAATTTGACTCAAGTGTGCAAAAATGATGAATTTTAAGTGGACTGAAAAACAACTGTGAGAAGGTCAAAGTCCCTTTCAAAACGCAAACCGCTGCTGAATATCAGGTAGGCTCTAATCTTGCTACCCCCCTGAGCTAACATTACACACTCCAGTATACAAAGCACCTCATTAAAGAATCACTCATGCCTTATGGTGACAGTGCTGCAATTGGTACAACTAGCGGAAAATAGCATCACTTTTACACGAAATGCACAAAAGGCAGTCACGTTGATGACCAACGACCTTTCAACGGAACTTTGATATTTGTTAATTCACAAAGCCATTGGGTTGCTTTAATGGGAAATAAAGCCTTCTGGTCCCACCAGCTAATGCTGACATAGTTCAGACGTTTATAAAGCCAAAGGCTTGCTGACATTTTCCCGTTTTCATTTGGAATACATGCACCTGTTCTTTTACAGGCAGAATAAGTGCTCTGTTAACAACACCGGGACTCCAGTTACCATGTGCATCTGGTCGGAGAGCGGATATGTAATTTAGCATGATAGCTACACAGAGTAGGACAATAACGAACGTTAACTAAGCAACGGGGCGAATTGGCGTTTATAATAATGAATAATTTGATGCGGCCTGTGTAGGAGACATTCTTTCAGAGAAACTGCTAGCTATATGATGATGATGATGACTACATTCTCCGTTGCAGGAAATAGTCCATACCAAGCAGCTAGCTTGTGCGCGATACGCGCTAGCAGCATCACCGTCATAGTTTCACCGCTTAAAATCTCAATAAAAGTCGCATTCATTGCAAACCTTGTTTTTTCTGAGACTGTGGACAGCCGAAGTCCATGCACCATAATTAATGACGATCTTAAATAAACAAGAGTTCTTGACAATGCGTTTTCTATCAGTTCTAACACGTTAGCTGATTAGCCATGTTGTCGTTAGCTATGTTGTCGTTAGCTAGCTAGCTAGCTAGCTGTTAGGTAGGCACACACCATGTTAGCTACAGCAAAATAAAACGCCCGGTGCGCTGGATTCGTTAATAGCTAGCTAGCAATTGTATGCTTACCGTTAGCCTGCAGATTTATATGAATGTGTCCAGCTGCTTCCGACTGAATGTTGGGCGTGTTTAATTTGTATAGGTAACTAACCAAAACAAATGCTAATTGGTGTTAAACCTCATTCAATGAAGTCAGGTGTGGAGCAGGCAGATGTCACCTCCTTGCGAACTTTGATTTCTCTAAGGTCTTCCGGTTCAGAGAAAAACCGCTTAACATAAATTGTAGAATACAGTCAACATGTACGTGCAATCTACAGCAAAAATGTATTTCAATTGAAAAGGTTCGTAGGAAAACGAGAGATGCGCTGAGCCGGATCACTGCAGATCTTTCGCTCTCATGTCAACTACAACAAGTCCGTCGCGCAGAAATGGCGTCATAAAGAGTATGTATGTATGTATGTATGTATGGGTAGCCTTTCCTTTTTCGAACCCTAACATCAGTTTTCTGCAAAACACATTTATACAATTTATGAGCAATTATTTTGGTGGATTAAATAAAGTAAGTGAAAAAAAATCGTTTTATTTTGAATATATTTTTTTGTGAGATTGAGTCATATTTTGTAAAATTGTTCCTTGATTTCTGCAGCCTAAAGTATAGGCCTATAATTGTGTACAATTAAACATACTATTGTCTTGCATTCCCTGTTATATTGTAATATTTGGATTTGTTGAAGTCGATTAATGGCATTTTTTCATGACATGGTACCTACTCGACTCACTTTGACTCTACTTTTTTGTTTTCCCATTATGAACAAAAGTACCTGGTACTAGCTAACAGGTACTTATTTTTAGTATCACCTTTGTCAAGGTTCCAATCAAGCTTTCAGTTCAGGGGGGCTAGATTCTTCAGACATTCTTCGGACTGGTCCCATCTTCTCCAGTGATTAGCTGCTTTTCTCTGCTGGTTGTCACTGGTGTTCATATAATTTGTTCATATCATTTTGATCCATCTGTATATCTTTTGAAGTTTTAAAAATAAAAAAGTACTCATTGCAGAAACATCCTCACATTTTAGAAACTGGAAACGATCCAAACTAGTCATTTTAGCGGGACTTGAAGTTATATTGTTGGGTATTTTGTGTGCAAAAATCTTAATTTGTAAAGTAACCAAAACTGTCAGATTAATGTGGTAGAGGAAAAAGTGAAAAAGTTTGTTTGTTTTGGTGCAAATAACTACTAACTAATGATGACCGACCAACTGACTATATAAATACCTGACGTGCTAACAAACCTATGACCGGGCCCAAACGGAATCTGCCGATTTTTGGTGATCCAGAATGAAAATCTTGTGGGAATTTGCTGGAATGTTTTTTTGCTTGTAATTTGATAGACAATGTTCATTTAAAATAACAGAAATGTTTAAAATTGTTTAAAATCCGCGCAAAATTTGTGGAAAGATTGTGTTTGGACTTGTTAATGACTAACTACCAAAATAACTAACTAACTAACTAACTGACTAACTACATGGAGTACTTATTGGAGACAGATGTTTGAAAAAGAACAGACCTAGGAGTCCACAACCATTTCCACAGCCTTTGTCAGCCATTTTTTGTATGGAACGACCACAGTGGTCTCCTTGAAAATGATTACACAAACTGTATGTCAGATGATATTCAGCTTCAGAGAGCATGCAAACTGGAGTTGCCACTGGGAGGCGAAAGAGTTCAACTTAAACTTCACCTTTATCGTGGGGATATGAGTTCTCACATTCTCACATCTGACACACTGTTCTTTCTGTGGAATTGTGCAGACAGTGGGCCCTTGTGACTCCTTATTAGACTATAATAAACAAGAATCCTGCTGCATCAATATCCTAGCAGTATTTTGCTGTAGCTGGTCGAGATGGAGCTGATTTGATCTACTTTACATACAGTTGGGGAGTAGTCTGGCGGTTCACAAAAAAAATCTGGGGGTTGATTATTGGGTCTAAGGGAAAATTGGGTTTGAGCTTTTTGGGTCTTGAATGAGACAAGAAGCCCCATTTGTGAAGGCTGATTAACATATCAGTAAATTGAAATGAAATACATTTATAGCTGTTAATATGATATTTAAATAATAAAAATTGGACTATTGTGCGGCCTAAATCGGAAACATTGAGGTTGAAATGTTTGCAGGGGGTGGCTACCAGGAGTCCCTCTCGTCCATGTTTCTTGTTCTCTCTCTACTGAAGGAATGCAATACCACCACCATTTTTTGCACTCTGTATTTTTTTAGCTTTTTTACGATGAATTAACCTACTGACAAAAGCACATGTAGCTTAAGCTGTGTACAGTAAATCTCTGCCCCAAAAAGTCTGAAAAAAGACAAAGAAATGTAAACATATAAACATTTTTTACATATTTATATACACAGTACATGCCAAAAGTTTTGTTACACTTTCACATTCAATGTGTTTCTTTTGTTTTCAAGACTATTTCCATTGTAGATTATTACTGAAGGCATCAAAACTATGAATGAACACATGTCAAATTATGTACTTAACAAAAAAGTGTAAAATAACTGAAAACATGTCTTATATATAAGTAGCGACCCTTTGCTTTTTTGACACTGCTGCAAACCCTTGGTGTTCTCTCAATGAGTTTCATCGTTGACGTAGTCACCTGAAATGGTTTTCACTTACAGGTGTTCCTTGTCAGGGTTAAATAGTGGAATTTCTTGCCTTATTAATGGGGCTGGGACCATCAGTTGTGTTGTAAAGAAGTCAGGTTGATACACAGCCGACAGCCCTATTGGACCACTGTTAGAATTCACATTATGGCAAGAACTAATCAGCTAAGTAAAGAGAAACGAGTGGCCATTATTACTTTAAGAAATGAAGGTCAGTAAAATTGCGAAAACCTTGAATATGTTTCCAAGTAGAATCGCAAAAACCATCAAGCGCTACAACGAAACTGGCTCACATGAGGACCGCCTCAGTAAAGTAAGACCAAGAGTCACCTCTGCTACTGAGGATAAGTTCATCTGAGTCACCGGTCTCAGAAATCGCAAGTTAACAGCAGCTCAGATTAGAGACCAGATGAATACCACACAGAGTTCTAGCAGCAGACACATCTCTAGAACAACTGTTAAGAGGAGACTGAAGGCACGCTGAACCAGCAGGGCCTGCAGCGACATTCCATCCCATCCGGTTTGCATTTAGTTGGACCATCATGTATTTTTCAACAGGACAATGACCCCAAACACACCTCCAGGATTTGTAAGGACCGTAGAGAGAAGGCAAAAGGGCCAACAAGGGCCACAACAAATGGGACCTCCTTCAAGACTGCCGGGAAACCATTTCAGGTGACTACCTCTTGAAGCTCATGATTGATTCACCCCCATGCTTAACAGTTGGACAGAGGTTCTTTTCAATAAAGTCCGTGCCCTTTCTTCTCCAAACGTTTGCTCATTCCGGCCAAAAAGAGAAAAAGGATTTTGAGGGGTATAGCTCCATAGACCTCCATTCATCTGTGAGCGCCATCATATGGAACCAGAGTGGAACTGTAACCAGTTCAGAAGCCGGATGTTTCGAGAGAGCGGAAGTTCTCCCCTTATTAGACATTCTCTGGTTCAGCCTTTCTGTTGATTTTGCCCAGACTTGTGTAAAACTGCTGCCAGAATGCGTCCAACTGCAAACGAGACTCTTTGTATTTTAACTTTCTAATGCACCACAATGTAAAGTATATGGGCTAAGAGGGGACCAGCTGGAGAAACACTACTGCTCATTGTCAGTGGTCACATATCACAACAGTAAACCCGGAAGCTTAGAAACGGTTTTGGCGGATACACCACTGAGCAACCTCCATAGAAATGAAAGGAGCTCCACCATTAACGTTGCATCCAGGTCTTATAATACATCCATGGCACATCATCGGAAGCTTTGGCATTAAAAACTCCACACAACAAAACCCAAACAAATTGTGCTCTGAGTGATAAATTTGTGGTCTCGAAATACAGTAGGAAGCAAGGGCTGTCGTTATGATTCAGCAACAGACAAGTGAGTCTTTTCTTCTTTAAGAGCTCAATATTTGGTCTGTACCGTACTGTATGTCAATGTTACAACTTGAAAGTAAAGCATTCCTGGTGTTTTTCTTTGAATCGTTTCTCAAAAGCCCAAAATCTTTTACGTTTTTAAAATACCTTAAAAACTTTGTCATTTCCCCTCAGTCTCTCTGACTGGAGCGGCAACTCCCTGGAGCAAAGTGGATGAAATACAGCCAATTTATTTTGTCAAATCAAGATCAGAAAATACTGTTTACCCCAAATTCCGACCTTACCTATATTATGTAACTTGAAAATAGTAACATCAGACAATCTTTGCCTCAGGAGTTGAAATGAATCATCTTCAACATTTGTTGTGTTCTGGTTTCAGAACGAAGAAAGTTGAAGAAGAATAGATACATAACATGAAGTAGGCTCTACTAGATTTTTCTTTTCTCCCGCAACTATATTTGTATTTGATGTACAAATGTTTAGGCTGTCTATTATCATATGGCTTAAAATAAGTGCATGCAGCTGCCATTTAAATGGAGCATGCTTTCAAACAGTAGAGCAGTAAATATTTGTTCTGCAACATCTCAGCTTTTAAACAATTACCTAAAGTGTGTATTGAGAATATTAAGTAAAGCCTCATAAAGTTGATCTCCAGCTACAGGTAGGCAGTATTATGGAACCCACTTATGAAACAATCCTGTGGTTGTATTAGAGGGTAGTACAAAAAACCCCACATAAGGCTGTATGGCTTGGAGGACCTGCTGTGGTTGGAGCTGCAGCAGGCAGTTGTTTGCCCAATTCAAAAATACAACTGTACACCCTCTGGTAAGTTAACAACTGCAGGTAAAGGGAGAGATAGTTTCCCTCAAAGTTGCCTGGATCTATCTAATTTGGCAGTAATTCTAAGAAAAGTAGAGACAGTGTCCAATTAGTACATTTCCAATTAAATCGCTCAGTAGTGAAAAATGTACAATGAGTCTACGGATAGGCATACCATAAAACACATATGAAGAGTATTGTTCAATACTTCAAAATGTGTTCATTTGGTAAATGCTAAGAAGGAATTGAGAAGAGACAAAGCCAAGTGTACAGACTTTATTTGTAAAGTTTATACTGTTTGATATTGTGAGTTTTAAAAAGCATCTAAAAGAAACGACAGAAACACAGCATAAGAAGGTCAATGCAGGCTGAAAATGACTTCATTTGGAGACTCACAACCGATTTTCACATTAATTTCACTTTTCATAGTCTGCGATTTGATAAAGCAACAAAAAGCCGCACTGACTTCAAAGAGAGTGACTAGAAAGAGAAGCGGAGCGGGCAGCTGCTTTAAAAGGATTTTTCGTCCAAACTTTTCATGATGCCCTCAACCCAGGAGAGATTGGGATCCACGCAGATGTGACGAGACTTTTTAGTAACCAGACTGAAAAACAGAAGGTGAAAGTGACATTATAATGGTCGACAATTAGGACAGAACTAGCAGAACAAAAGGAAACCAAATACAGCGTAGAAAACGGGGACCAAAATCATGATTTTATAAGATAAGATAGACTTTATTAATTCACCAGTGGGGAAATTCCTGTGCTACAGCTGCTCAAAAGAAAAATATGTACAGATCTCAGAATAACAAAAATACATATTAAATAGACAAGAGAAAAACTATAAATTAAGTATGAGAAATAGAATTAGTTATGATAATACTACTACTACTAATAATAATACACATTTACATGATAAACACCCTTATATAAACACATATACACCTGCGGCAGCGCTCCTTCTTGCACTGAGGGTGCAGCAGTCTGCTGCTGAAGGAACTGCTCACTTATTATGGGAAATCAATTATAAAAATTAAAGATTAAGCATTATACTGTGTATCTAATGAGCAGGACCCACAGATTTTAAACAAATGTTAAAAAATGTCATCTCGATTACTGCTGAAAACTGTAAAAAAAAAAAGAAAGAAAGAAAAAGGTTTCTGTTTGCGTTTGCCAATGAGAAAATGAAAACATAGGGTGATTAGCAGCAGGGGCTATACTGAATCTGCATTTGCAGACTTCTGCATAATACTCCGCAGATTTAAAAAACTTAAATAAAAAACAGTTTACACATTCCACCCCAAGCAGAAAAGCCCCGCTGGGTCTGAAAATTTGTGCGCAGGATGTGTAAAATGTGCACCTGGTTCTTTAAAATATCAATAACTGGTAATTTATTTACAAAGTAAAGGTCACGCTGAGTTATATTCTTTATACTTTTTTCAGTCTATGCAGTCTAAAAATGAGTCGGGTGAACTTAACTAAACTTAGTTGTGGGGACTTACATGGCTCCAAGCCTGGGGCAGCGGTGATCAGTCATGTAATACGAGCTGATGAGGTTTTTGTTCATTCTTCTCGGGTAGAGTACGAAGCAGCAGTCGTCAGGACCGCTTGCATCTGAAGAAGAAAAAGTATTGTCAGGATATTCTGAGGAGTAACACCCCTGACAAACATTGTGTTGGAATTCTAAAATCTTACTGTTGCAGATCACTGAGGAGAGCAATGCAAGTCCCAGGATGCCGAGCAGCAGAATGTGACTGGTTCCCATGATGGCTCGGTATTCCTTCTGGATGTGGTGGTGGTGGAGATCAATACCACAACTTCTCCTTACCTGCAGTGACAGGCTTCTAAACAAAAAGTGGTGCGGTTGTTACGTTTATCAAGATCAAAAATGTATTTAAGAAAAAAAAAAGTTGTTACTGTTGTGGAGGAGGAGGGGGTGTGGGGGGGGGGGGGGGGGGGGGGGGGGGGGGGGGGCAGTTGTGGTTTTCAAGGTGACAGAAGAACAGAAACTTTCCACTCGGCTTTTGAAAAGGTTGAGGTAGATTACAGGAAATGCACTCGCGGTTAGCCCGGAGATGGCGCTCAAAGGTGAAGATGGGGAAGTTGAAGCAAAAACCAATCGCTACGATGCTAAGTGCTCTTTGTGTATTTCTAGAAAAAATTAAATAAAGAAGCAGAACAAGTCACAGAAACAGATTTCAGGGCTGTAATGTATCAAAAATAATGTTTAAAAGAAAGAAATGTTGAGCAAATACCGCAGCAGACATTCCCGCCAATGCCCCCTAACAGCACAGAGGTGTTCCTGGTGGGTGGGTGGGGGGGGGTTTGGTTTAAGGTGTGAATCATTTGCAGCAGTACTGAGTGACATATCTCTCGGTCCGTGTCATTTCCAATCAACACCTGGAGCCGTCGTAAAAATAGTTTGCCTAACTCGCGTTTTAAAACCAGAGACGAAGAAATATGTTGATTTAAGGTTGCAAGGCGGCTTACAACAGCTACATCGGCGTCATCCACGCTGGTTCTTTAAAGCTTGTTTCTTCCATATAGCCAAGATCGATGACATCATCAGGGTTATTTTCTCAATCTTTAGCGAGAGAGTACAGCAACCTAAAAAAAACAAACTGTCAAACCCGAGGCTTTAAAATGGGAGTCCACAAACCAATGGGTGACGTCACCATGGCTATGTCCACTTCTGTTATACATGCTATGGAAGGGACCCTGAGGGGGACTGAATGAATGTGTCCGCGTGCAAAGATGATTATATGTTTGATTACTGAAGATACAAATAAGAACTTCATTATTGGAATTCGCGAATACAATACTGGATGAAAATATTAAATGTATAAAGGTTTTCAAAATTGACAAAATGGTGGCATGCTCCTTTAAAGACTCTCATTTTAGTTTGTCCGCTTATTAGAGTTGACCATAGGAAATGTATGCATTCATTTTCATTCAATTTGCAGTTTGTTAATGCATCCTTTTCCATCAAATGTTAACAAAGACACACTGAACTCTTCCTGGTTGAATATGTACAGCACTTTATTTCAATAAAACCATTATTTATATACAGTTCAAGTGAGACAAAATTGCATGGTAACCCTCTGCTGTCTCCAGTATGTCCATCAGTCCTCTACAGTACAACAGGTCTCTCAAAGAAGGAAAATAAGACAATGCAAAAAGAAACAAAACTCAAGAAATTCCAGCATATTACACTTTTTATTCATATTTCGTATGAATTGTGTTTCTGGTGGGATCATACAGTGATGTCACACACATTTTGTGAAGGGGAGCAGATAGTGTTGGGGAGCTGGGAGGGCCAATTCAAACACAGACCAGCCTTTAATGTAACAACTAA
Source organism: Etheostoma cragini (assembly GCF_013103735.1). NCBI lineage: Eukaryota > Metazoa > Chordata > Actinopteri > Perciformes > Percidae > Etheostoma > Etheostoma cragini. Next base: position 9,231,871 of record NC_048425.1, read on the forward strand.
CAGAGGGCACACACACACACACACACACACACACACACACACACACACACACACACACACACACACACACACACACACCCCCCCCCCCTCGGATGGTGACATAAAGTGATGATGTGAGGCACAACTCAAAGGCTTTACATGAATGTGCAAAAAGCTTTATTGCAGAGTTCTGCGGTGTGTCACCACACTGGGGGAGTTGGGGGAAGGGGGGGTGCAGAGTGATTTGAAAGTGTGCTGCATGGTGCTGAGCTGATGCACACACTGAAACACACGCAAAGTGCGTCTTTTAGCAGGCAGCAAAAGCTGGCCGAGATGATGACAACTTATGGATGACAGGCGCATCCTGTTTTTAACGCGCTGTACTTGGTCCCGGCTTACAAGACAGTAGTCTAGCTTCAGAGGGTACAAGAGGCAAATTCACATCACCAATATAACAGAACAGGGCACAAAAGGAAGTAAAGTCCACCAAACGAAGCCAGCAGCACAACACACATCGAATAACTTATCACAGACATTAACAGCCGATGAGATTTCTGCACTTTTCTACAACTAACAACTAACTTTTATTTAATTTGATTAACAAGTCGGTTTATGCAAAACGGGCCACGCACAAAAAAAAGAAGATATTTACCATTCCTTTATGAGACCATGAGAAGTGAAGATGGTACTTCACATGTTTTACTGGATTATCGAGGAATGCTGTGTACTAAATTAACACTGTCTAGCCTACTCATCAAAACATGGCTGGGCAAAAAACAACAACCAACCAACACATGGTAAACGCTAGCCCCGTCCACTGCCCGGGATGAAGCCACATATTACCCACAGCGGTAGCAGCAGTGTCACTGACACAGAACAGCGGCCACAAAGTTGAAACTGATGAGTTGCAGCCGAGGGACAGGTGACCACTGACATCCCCATCAAGTCGTGGAAATCAGACTCCGCGATCCAAACACTTTGGAATGAAAAACACATGAGCCATCTCTTTTCCTACCACGGTAAATCTGTGAATCAATCAGTCTCTCTTGCTTGTGATAAAGGCTGCACAACCTCTCCGACAGATGCAGTTCAAAGACGCACACGCCACACAAACTACAGGCTGGCCACAGATACATGACAGAACCCCTGCAGGTCTCGACAGCTGATTGTCACGTTGCTGTGTCAAGGCCTTTGAATAGGGTGCCCACTCTTCACTCTACTTGCTTCTTACAACACCCTTGTATGCAAATATGGATAGCTCTGTGTAGGGCTGCAAGTATGTGAGCAAGTAGCGCATTGCCAGACCTATCGCCACAGCGCTGTGGAGGAAGGTCCGGCTACACCCGAGTTACATTCCAGGCTAGGAGAAAAAAATGCATTTCTTTAAACCAATCACATTCGTGTTGGGCGGCGCTAAGCTCCGGACGCAGAAACGGTGGCTCTGCTAAATAGTCTCGGGAAGGAACTTGTTTTGGTGGAACATTTGCCCCCTGCATAAAAGTACAACGTCACATACAATATTAAATGAAGCAAACTGTTGACACAATACAGTAACATGAGCTATTTAGGCTGAAACTATTGCTTACTGTTTTCATTAGCATGTGTGTTCAAATCGAGTATGTATACAGCAAGTTTGGGTGGGGAGAGGCTCAGCAACAACCCTTCATTTGACTCGAACAAGTCCCATTTGTGTCCTTTTGATAAATATTAAATAAATACTACTATTTTTAAGACGACACATTCGCATCAAGAAGTGGAACACTAACCAGCTGAAATGTACCTCCGACATTCAGGACATAGGAAGTCCATGTCTGACGCGGTCTGGTGCATGCGCGTCTAACAGCAGTTCAGCTTATTATTTACTCCAGTTTCATCGACATAAATATACTGTAAAACTCTTTTTACAGGCAGCGGATGACCTCTATCCAGATGGTCCGAACAAATGTAACAATGTGGTGCTCTCAGAGACACCCAATATGTCTTCAGCGTGAACGTCATGGTCAGGTTTAACTCAAAAGCATGTTCAAGACTGAGAATTGGCTTCATGAATGATTCAGGAGACAAATCTGTACCAACTGGTAAACACACAAATGAAAAAGCACACTGAGGACAAAGAATCAAACTCAGAGGACAATGAAGGAATGACTAAAGTTTTGAGGGGAAAAAGAGGTGCAGAAACAAAGCTTAGATTTTGCCTAATATATTTCAAAACATCAGCAGATTCTGACTCCGGAGATGCCTTTTAAAGACTTGACTATTTCTCTCCCTGACCCAACTGTTAATAGATTGGAGATTCACACGTGTTGTTTTTGACATAGAAATAGCCACATTTAAAGAAAGAGACAAGCAGAACTGTAGCTAGAAAGAAGGTTGACAGCAGAGAATTTCAAATCTTAGTTGAGGATTTGGGTAGAAATTGGTATCTCTGTGGTTTCCGTGGGTCCGTGTGTTGGAGTGTATGATACATTCTTCCGCCTCTGCCAACTACACTTTCTAATCCAGTGCTGGGCCTCTGAGTAGAGGACAGCTGGTGGGAGTTAAATAAGGCCTCGTACTCCTTTACATCCCCCCCGTCCGTCCATCCATCCGTCCAGGGGGCTGGTTCCAGTTAAATCACTGACACAGCTCTGGGGAAGAGGTTTATCACAGCAGCTAAGACCTGATATGTCCCGTCAAAGTGAAACGTCTTTCTCAGGTCCATGGGTCTGCCCCCGAGGCTGGAGGGGTCACTGCCCCAGTCTGGTAATATGATACAGTTTCCCTCTGATCTCAGCTCAGTGCTTCAGCACCGGGCTGCCTCGCTCCGGATCTTTCTGTAACGCCTGCAGGACCTGAGCAGACGGAGGGAGGTACGGTTAAAAAGATTAAAAAAAGGAAGAACCAGTAGGGGTGAAAAAAAAAAAAAAAAGATTCACGTATGTATGCATCGTGATTTTTAAAATGGATTCTTTTCCTGGGTAGCTATACAGTACACAAATATTATTTTAAACAAATGATCCCCCTAAATATAAATATATCTATACGGTACTGCCAACGGCAACTACAGCTTATCTGTTCCCAGCCAAACAGAGTGAAAGCAGAAAATCCATGTTATGTTCTTCTCTACAAATGAAAAAAAAAAAGTCTGACTGATTTTTTTAAACAACTAGTGTTTAGTAATGTCTTGTGATATATCGTCTCTACAAGTGTTTTATTCAACTCAGAAAAAAAACCACTCAGCTGTCGAATCTCTATTATTCTAGAATAGCAATTAATGAAAATCGCAACACAAATCCAATCGGCACACATGTATCGTGAAAGAATCAAATCAGGACAGAACACGTTGTCGCGGCCCTGTGGAAGCGGTAACACCATACCTGCGCCCACTTCCTGTTGCGGCTGGTCATGTGGATCGCGGCGATGTGCTGGAAGAGCTGCTCGGCGGGGATGAGGTCGGGCAGGCGGGTGAGGAACTGAGCCATGTGGATGAAGTCCATGGTGGTCAGGACATCCTGGTAGAGGCGCAGCAGGCCTAGGCCCGTGCGGAACAGAAACTCCTCGTTGTCTCTGCAGAACACGTCCCACACCCGGCACGCCAGGTCCAACGGCAGAGACTTACTGTACAGGGTGAAGATCCTGGACACGGGACAAGGGCACAAACAGATGATATGGTCACTCAATACAAACAGATGAAAAAACAAGTACATACGTATCTGAATACATTTGCAACTGCATCTCTACATATTAATAAGTATTTCAAAAGCTTTTTCAAGTTCCACCTCTTCTCAACAGTGGTGGAAGAAGTATTCAGATCCTTTACTTGAGTAAAAGTACCAATATCACACTGTAAAAAAAGGCCTGCATTGAAAATGTTACTTAAGTAAAAGTATGCAAGTATCATCAGGAAAATGTACGGAAAGTATTAAAAGTAAAGTAATCAATGCTGAAAAACCCTCATATTTTAGAAAGTGTAAAGGATCCAAACAGTTGTGTGTTTAATGGTCTAATCATTTAAACTGCACTTTTAGGCCATTATATTGTTGGCTAGTTTAATTTATACTGAAACATCAGATTTTATAAACTACATGTGTTTTGTGTACAAAAGTCTTAAAGTGTAAAGTGACTAAAGCTGTAGAATGTAGTGGAGATAAAAGTACAATATTTCTCGATGAAATGCAGCAGAGTAGAAGTAGAAAGTAGCAGGAAGAGAAAAGAGTTAATAAAGTAAGCTCTTCAACATTTGTGCTTAAAGACAGTTCTTGAGTAAATGTACTTAGATACATTCCACCACTGCTTCTCAAGCATGGCATTATGTTTTAGTCTGTAGCTTCTTTATCCCGTGTGCCCGTGTGAGGTTCATGTACCGGAGGAATCCAGGCGGATAGAAGTCCAACGGCACATGCTATCACAGCAAAATACAGAAACTCACCAGTCGATTAAATAAATATCGGGGGTCAGGTTGTTTTTCTGGAAATGTGCAAAGAGCTTTGGTAGGTTTTCTTCAAAGAATACTTCAAATGCAGCAAAGTAAGTTAACATCTGCGGAGAGAGGAGAAGGTGTTCTTAGAGGGTTGCACACACAGAAGAACCACAGGATTGTGTTCAAGAAGCAAGGCAGCGAGTCATCTGTGATGTCTGTGGTGTCGACGTGTCAGAAATGTGTGTGTGGAAGGTTTTCATTACAGCAACACTCACACCTACAATTCAATGAGCTATTGTTGTACATGTTCCTGTGTAAGGTGCCCTAAATGAAAAAGTCTTCTTCTTCTTGATAATAGATTAATTATTTTGAGGAATATATCAAGAAAATAATTGACGGATTGGATAATGAAAATATTCGTTACTTGCAGCCCTAATTCAAAAGACAATCTTAGTTAAATACCTGAATTTAAGAGGGGGTGTACAACTAACTCCCTGCTGAGACATATTCCTTCTAAAATTTCAACAATGAACTTTCACACTCACAAAAAGTAAAATATAAACAGTAAACCTAAACAATCTGATCTGGTATCTAACCGAGTTGTAACGATTCTAAAGCCACACGTGTAACGTGTACTTACAGGCACTCTATTAAGTGTTTCTGTGTGTGTGTGTGTGTGTGTGTGTGTGTGTATGTCTGTCTGTGTGTGTCTGTGTACTGACAAGGCTGTGGTCAACTCTAAAGAAGGCCATCTGACAGGGCTTGTTGAGCAGGTTGGCAAAAGCTATGAAGGCATCAGCTGTGTCCAGGTTCAGGATCAACACTGCTGCGATGAACGACATTCCCTGCACCTAAACAGAAAACAGAAAAAAAAGTGTTATTATGAAGCGTAAACCCTGACAATTTTTGAAAGCGAGGGCAGAGAAGAGACACAGGCGGCAAGTTCACACCTGCTAAAGCTGAATTCTTCCCTGCACGCTTCACGGTTGATAAATTCAAGGCACTCTGATTTAATCCGATATTGTAATTTACAATCATAAATGGTTGAGCTTCAGTCTAGATATTTAAGATGGAAAGAGTGATGAAGTGCTGACGCAGACAAAAGAACAAAAAACCTGTGTGTGTGTGTGTGTGTGTGTGTGTGTGTGTGAGATGGGTTGGGGTCAGTGCAGGAAGTCACAGTCATTTCTACCTATGTACAGACAGCGTGGGACTGCAGTGAGGAGCAGCGAGCGGAGCAAACCGCAGCCTCTGCTCTGTGAGCACCATGTGGCTTTAAAGAATTAGACTGTAGTGCAAACTCGGGTTAAAAAGACAGAACACGGCATCAAAAAACATTGAACATGCATTTCATGCCACTGGCTAACATGGAAGAGAAACTGACCACAACCATCACTATACTTCTGTCACTGACCGAATGTTTAACCTTCCTCTAGTTCAGTCATGGGCATGTGCGTTGTTACTATTAACAGCACTTAAAGATGAATACTAGACATTATCTAATTTAAGCATAAATACTGATAGAGATAAAAAAGGCCCCTTGTGTGTTATTCTGCTTCTAGATTAGATCAGAGCCTGGGTGCTGGGGGTCAACCCTTTGACACACATACATTTACTCTATTCTCCAGCTGCATATAGATATGGGCATCTTTAGTGCCTTGGATTCTAGTTAGGCCTGTATCACAGCTGTTTTATTTATTACAGTCTGTGCAGGTATCACATTTATATGCTGCATTATTGTGACCAAATAATTCCCCATTATGGGTATTACAACAGTAATCATAAAAAATGAGTGCTAAAATGACATCACACCATGACCACATTGGATTTAATGAAACCTAACTCTGCCAATGAAGCAACATCCCTACACTAAAACACTCCATATACAAAAATCAGCTTGTTGATCAAAGTTTAAGACTGTTACAATCACAATGTTTCACAGCCATATATAGTAAAGCTGGTCTACACACGGGCCCATCTGAAACACAACAATTTGTCTTCTATTTTAAATCAAGAAACTACCAACAAGTATAAACACAAGTCAAAGTAACCATCTTTGTGACATCAGTGGAAAGCTGCTGCTATGAGTGATGTTCCAAGCGCTATTGAACAATTAAAATGTTACCTTTGAGTCTTTTTTGAATGCAATAAATGTACATTAACAGTGGAATATACTCACAGAATGACAGCCCCCCCCCCCAAACGTATATCACGTATAAAAGAGCCATAGGCGTCACACATGCATGTAGACCCGCAAAACAATACCCTATAAAATCTTTATACAATTGTTAAGCTAAGCAACTGTTAGAAGTTGCAGTAGACAAAGTGCATATAAAAAGATAAAGTACCAAATGTGCTTATGTATCACAGCAGGATGTTATGTTGTGTTGTTTTGTGTGCAGGACTTACGTAGCCAACATCTGGCCGGTAACAAGTGTATGCTCCCAGAATGCTGTGCAGCACATCATGATATGGCCCGCCCTGATGATTGACAAGGAAATCATGAAGAAAATGGTGAATGAATTGAATGAGACATTTTCTCAAATAATGAAACACAAAACATGTTTTGTACAATTCACACATAAGTCTGGCTGAGCTTCTCTCGCTGACCTGCTGGAAGATACACAGTTGGGGGAAAGTTCTTGAAATGTCCAGCTTGATCAGATCGAGGCTTGACTCCCGGTTTGATGAACCAGCATCTGGAAGACATTGCAAAACATTAAGGCAAGGCAAGGCAAGGCAGCTCTATTTGTATAGCACATTTTAACAACAGGGCAATTCAAAGTGCTTTACACAAAATCTGAACAGAAAAAAAACAAACCAAAAACAATTCATAAAAAAGATAAAACACAATTGTAAACTTGAGACTACCTTCCCACTAATTAGTCAATGTTAGTGCTACCTTTTGTGATCACCGTCAGTGTCACTACCCTTCACGACTATTTTTAGAGAGGTTACTCTTAGGAGGCTTTTGTCTCCTTGGGCTCTTCTTCACACTAATTAAGCCAATTTAGTGCTGCCTTTCGTGTCTATTTTCGACACTACACATTCACACTTTTTCTTTAGAGTGCTACCCTTTGAGTCTGTCTTTCTCTGTCTTTCTCTGTATGAAACCCTAATCCCTAACCCACTTGAGACTACCTTCACACTAATTAGTCAATGTTACTGCTACCTTTCGTGATCACAGTCAGTGTCACTATCCTTTTACGACTTTATTTTTAGACAAATTAAGCCAATTTAGGAACCCAAAAGGAAATCAGTAACTTGTTCAGCCAAGATAACTGCAGTCACATTGTTTTGTGAGTCAATATAGCCAACAATATAGAAACAAGGCCTGAAGATTTACTATTCTGTACGTACCTTCCGCTTCAGTCTCTAAGGAAGGTGCTGGCGTGGTCCTCCACTTCTCTTTGGCCCGGGCCAGACAGATGCTATACAGCTCTGCAGGGACACATAACGGCAGCACAGCACAATCAATATAAGAGAACACTGAGTGGAGAACATGATGACTGGACCGAAACCACTTCAGGTGATGATAAAAAGGATTCGGCTCTTCATGTTCCTCTCCAGCGGTAACACTGAAGGTGATTACAGTAAGGAAATCTCCCTCCATTTTCAGAAGACAGTGTTGCGGTTCACTGAATCTCCCAGCCTGGGCTTTGATGTGTGGCTGCCCTCTAGTGACAAGATGGTGGATCGATATGATGAGCTTTCTGAGACATGACATGGTGGCTCTGCACCGGTGGCCCTGACCTGACAGGACATAGCAGCGGCAGATTTCTTTAATGCCGGTAGAAAATGGCAACCACAGGCCATGTTTAACAGACTGGCAATGAGCAAGATGAGAACAGCAGTGTAATTTAACGATTTAATTCAGAGACAATAGAGTTGACATCCAAAGGAAGTAGTTACACAAGTCACACTGAATTTAAAATAATGTGTTTAGAATTCACCCCTAACTTGTTACAGTTCTGTCCCAAAAGGTAGTAATAGTCCTCACCAGCGAGCAGTCAAATCCAAGAGTTTAGCCATTCAGTTGCATTAGAAGTAGTAGAGGCAATAGTAGGCCGGCAGCACTGTAGCAGTAATTGAAGTACTAGCAGTAATAACCACAGTACCCTTAGAAGCAGCAGACTTAGCAACAGTAGAGATGCTAGTATAAGCATTAGCAGCAGTAATGGGATACCTTCACTGAGCTGCTACTTATAAAAAGACGGACATCTTTGAAGGTGACAGAGCTTTGTGTGTGTGTGTGTGTGTGTGTGTGTGTGTGTGGAATGATATGGCACAGGACTGCGCTCCATTTAAAAAGGCTGAGTAGGACAAAGTACAGTGGACGAGCTCAGCAGTCAGGAAGCGCTTATCTCCGAGAAGCCTGTAGCACCAAGCAGCATGGAGAGAATGAATTTGCAGTGTGTGTGTGTGCGTGTGTGTGTACACATGTAATCTCCATCCAGACTTAAAAACTCATTGAAATGCTGCTTGCTCCCTCTTGTACTGGGAGAATTATTGGACCATGCTCCTTCTTAATGGACACATTCTTCCTTCCTATTCTATCTATCTCACTGCCACTTATTCAATTAACACTGATACAAAGTGCTATTGCCGTCTGTGTGTGTGTGTGTGTGTGTGATGTGTGTGTGTGTGTGTGTGTGTGTGTGTGCGCGCACATACATACTGGTGCATTTTTAAGTGATGATCACAGAAAAGTCAGGACATGATGACACAACATGACAGGTTAACAACAGTTATGGCAATAATGAGCCATCAATAACACACTCTGAGTGTACCGTGTGTGATGTTAAGCTCGTTGCCCACAGCCAGGCTCCACACTTTGCCTCTCACACTGGGGGGGATGCCCTGCCACCAGAGGTCTCTCACTCGTCGAGATGTACACCTGGTGGAAGGTGAAATGTAAGTTACATGTTGAAAGGACACCAGAGGCTGCTTAATAATTGTGTTCCATAGAGGAAACCATCATTTACTGAGCAGAGTCACAAGGTGGCAGACATTTCTTCCACTACTCTCGTCACTGATTCTACGTAAAGGCTACATACACACTACTACGTTTTCATTTTTTAACTGCATTTTGAAACAAAAATGATCTCAGGCCACAAAGGCGTTTTAGCTCCAGTAGCAAAACTAATCTATGTCTATAATAACGCCTCTGACAATGCATACTGTATCACAGGACCGTTTGTATACACTGGGCATGTGAGTCTGATGTTATTCTCAGGTTAAAAATCGAGTAAATACAAGTTAAAAAATACTTTGGAGAAAGAACAACAGTGGCGAAAAGTAAGAGCAGGGATTTATTGGCGTGGACCGGCGACGAGCTGGAACGGTTACTGAAAGGTATGTAAGACACCTAACCGGTAAGAATGATCGACGTGTGGCGGCGTTTCCAAAGGTCTCTGTTTGTGTCTGTCCAGACTACAAAGCAACTCCAGAGTTTTCAAAACAAAACGGGAAGAGTAGGGTTTCCAAATGTCTCTGGTTTAGGTGCTCGGAAATGTTATGCTTTTATTCCTCATTTACGTTCACTCCATAATAAAGAAACATCATATTAACCTACACTCTTTACAAAGACCTCCCAACATTTCACATAAGGGAAATAAACACTAATCTTAGATCAAGGTATTACACATGTACTGAAGGAGTGGTGATACTTGTATAATTGCAATGCTGCATGACAGAGCTGCCAGCTGAGCTCATAAAACCGGTTGTGTTTTGTTAATCCCATAATGAATCATTATTTTTGCACATGATGTCTTTGCACATGATGTCTTTTCTGTGCAGTGCTCGTCTACAGCAGGCGTCCAGTAAATGCTCCCAATGTGCTGTCGATTGTGACATCGCCGGCCATAAGCTCCTACTATCTTGGTGATCATTTTACAGATGAATTAATGGATGACTGAGATATGACTTACTCTTATGCTCAGGGCAATTCACTTGAACATTCATTTCATATATTAAACTGCGCTTGCAAGAGGTAATTGACAAGTGTGATGATTTAAGTTAGATATTTTAGTGGAAAAAAACAGGTCCAGTGTAAAAAAACAAAACAGTTAGGAATCTTTTTTGCCAAAAAAATTACAGACTTCTCTGATCCACTCATCTTTTGAAAATCAAGTTACAATTACAGAGTTTCCAGAGAAAAATCCTTGGAAAGTTAGTACTTCTTTCATTGTAAACTCAGTCATTTGTACTCACGTTGTACTCCAGTTAGGTAAGATCTCTTGGTTCCAGATCTGGGCGGCTGTGCCAATGCTTTCCTCAAGCTTACACCGATCCTCCAGCTGCTTCTTTCTCTTCTGAGCCTCCTTCAACTCTAAAGACAGAAGTGTGGAGAGGGCTGGTCACGTGCAAAATAGAGGGAACGTGAAAAGAGGCAATGGAAAGCAGGCTGAAGACTGTAGCTAGTCATTTTCAAATTTAAACTCCAGACAATGCCAGCAGAATCAGGTCCCGACATAGTCTGCCGTTTCTCTTTGACACATGTAGCGGAGATGGTCTGTGTCAGATGCGTTCTCACCTACTGGAAATACTTTGGCTGGTTGTGCCGAGGGCTTGCTCTGGGTGGAGCCAAGTGGCATAACCTGACGTGGTTCACACTTTGTAATTTGATCATCAAAAACCGAGTATCTTGTCTGTCTCTTGACATTGTCCGAAGATTTTGGCTTCAGCCTTACCAACAGAAAGTGTTACTCTTCAGTTAGACATTTTTGTTTGCGTTTTCGTACCAAGCGACCAGTCTTCTTCACCCTTGGATGTTTGCGCATGAACTGTCAGAAAATAAACACGCCCACTCGCTTGCTGTGAATTTTCACACTATGGGCGCACGCAACTTTTGACCAGGATGCTGGCAGGGTAAAGGGCTTGATGTTCACATACAGCATACAGCTCTGCCGGGTAATGTTTAAATCATTTTAGGTTTGCAGTGCATGTGTGAAAGGGACTTTAGATTCAGTCGGTTCAGTCCTATACTAGTGTGCCAAGTTTAGAGGCTCTGGAACAAGACAGTAAGGAACCAAGATTACTTTGTCGATTGACCTCACCTCTCTTCTTGGCCTGGGCCACCATCTCTTCATACTGCTGTCTGTGTTTCTGGGCCTCCTCGGCTGGCTTGGCGGGCAGATTGCTGGAACACACATCCATCATCGAAAGGATATGGATTAGAAACTATGTGTTCTAAGAGCTTTATATGCATTATTCATGTTGAGCAAACTTGTGTGTTATGACAGTCCTCGAGGTCCACTTGGTACCTTTTCTGGAGCTTTTATTCATATTGCATCCCTAATGTGCTCAGAACATAATACACATTCTAAGAAAACTGGGCTATGTGTGGTGATAAAGATCATGTCACATGAGTGAAAGCTCCAGAACAGCTACTTAAAAAAAAACAAAAAAGAACTTTGTCAAATGGAAAGACTAGTTTGTAAAACAAAATGTTTAGCTCAAAGGCGTTCGCTAACTTTTCCTGGATGTGGTTGAAAGCTGCAGGAAAAGCTTTGCCTTTGTCATTTTATAACATGCTCAGTCTCTAAATTTAGGAGACAGAAAGGCATTTTAGTACTTGTTTATTTACTGCCAATATGATCTACCTTTACTCTTCTTATAATGAAATGTTTTATTGGGTCAGTAGAGGTTCATGGGATTTTAAAGTCTCATGTGTCATTCGTACATGACACATGATTCCAGTGTTTGTTCTTTACAAAGCTAATTACACTAAAATTAACTACTCTTCTTCTATTCTACAAGTACAGATACATGGTGCAGTTTGACTATGCCAATAACACTTACTTTTAAATATCAACTATGTGGACATTTCTAGTTTCTTTTATTTATTTCTTTACCAGTAGGGGGTGACAGTAAAGAAGGAAAAGATGAGGGAGGTTGCATGCAGGCTCAGTTTTGCCACTCATGGTGAATTAACTTCCTTGTGTTTAACACAGAAAATCAGGCTAAATTATACTATTGTTTTCATTCAGCATGTTCTCAAAACAGAAGTGTTAATCTTGTCCAGCATATGTCTGTCAGTCTGTTTGCATGTTATTATAATGGAAAAATTGCTAAAAAAACAACAACAAATACAGGGTAATGGAGCCAGTCTGAGGCATGCCATTAAACTTTCAGCAGCACTTCTCTTTCACCGCTTGTGATACAAACAGGAACACAGGGAGAGCTGGAACAATACTGAATGGAGTCTAATGACAAGAGGAAGGAGTACTGATAAAGAAGGAATGAGGGGAAGATGAAGATAGGATGACAACTGACTTGCTTTATTGTCTGATAAGTAAACCCCACTGGCAGTGAGAAAGAACGAAAAATGTGGGATAGTCTAACATCCCAAAGACAGTGTGTGTGTGTGTTTACATACGCAGGCCTGTCCTCCAGTATAAGTGCGGTGGTGGAGAGGGGCTCAAAGTCCAGGTTCTTCCTCACACTGTGCCTGGGAGACGTCGGGTTGCCAGGTCCAGCTCTGCCACTCTTTGTTTCATATTCCTGGCAACACAAATGCACATTCAGACACAGAAACTGGTTTTAAATTACAACAACGTTACAAGGAAACCAAGTTCTTTTGCTTTTCATTTAAGTTCTGCAACATTTAAACTCTCACACACACAAGTGGATTAGTTGCACTAAATTCAACGCGGCTCCAAAGAAATGTGCCAAAAATGGCCACAGCTGACCTCAATACTAATACGACACAGGCACTTCACAGACTGCTAGGCTTTAAATGGTGGGTAGAAGAAAATAAAAGAGTTGAAAAATAATGACACAGGACTTTATGTGCACATTAAGTCACCCTGAGAATCGCCTTGACAACCGTGTGACAATGCTCTTTTGGCCTCAGAGCATTTGTCAGCTGGAGTCTAACGGGTTTGCGGTTTCTGCTCCACCACCGGGAGTATGATACAGGCCTTTAGAAAGAGAAGGCCATGTCTCAGTCTGTTACAGCCAAAGAGCAGTTTACCACAAGCCCAGCTATCAGCTGACTTCCAGGTGATGTGTATGTTAGCGAGTCCGAGCTTAAATCCAGAATTAGGGAGCTGATAGAACACAAATAGTTTAAGGAAGACCTTCAGAGGGAACTGTTGGGAGATACTACATTGTCTAACTAGGTAATTAGGAAGCTACTGTTAATAGAGCAAGTGCAATATGAGAACGAACACACACACGCAGCAGTGTGCGATGGGGTGGTTAATAATGCAATCTGAGGCTGGCAAGCAATCATCTTAACACTGTGCTGCCCGAGGGATGTTAACATTGATCAGCAAAGGCAACAATACAGATTGGAAAATCTATTCCTACAATACGATTGTGTGCGAATGTGCATGCTTGACTGTTTGTGACGCAGCTCATGTTATTAATCTGTCTTTGTGTTCCTGTCCATTGTACCAGAGCCTGGTGGGACAAGTAAAAAGTAATTGAGTCAGATTCAGAGAGTAAAAGTAAGAGGTGAAACATAACAAATATGTATAGCCACCATCAATAACTAATAATAACCATAACCTTTACTCACTGAGTGTCTACCAGAAAGAAAAGTTCTTCATGAGACTAATTGAAATTCCAAAAAGCAGTAAAAAAAAAAGTCTGCAGCCATAGCAGCACCTCTGTGAGGCAGTAGTTAGACACTACGGTACTATGAGAAGAATGTTAGCGTCGGTGCGCTAACATGCTCACAATGACAGTGCTAACATTCTGATGTTGAGCAGGTATCTTAATTTTAAGGAATAGTCTGACATGTAGAACAATCACTTATTTTTTTTCTGGTTGAGACTTGTGGTTCATTAAAAGTCCAAAATCCATAAAGCTAGGAGACAATAAGCGTATCTTAGTAAAAAAACTGGAAGCAAGGGGAAAACAGCTAGCCTGGTTGAATCTGTCCAAAGGAAGAAAAACAACACCTTAAGCTTATTAATTAACAGTTTTTCAATCAGTATAAAAAGCTAAGTTTAAAAACGAATTGTGGCCTCACGGTGGGCATGTGCAAGACATTTTTTGTATTTAACAACAGAGATCTGAGAGTGACATTGAGCTTCTCACCCAACACCTTTCAAAGAAGCATAAACAAGTAAGCAAAGAAGAATGCAGAGAATCAAGCTGTAAAAAGGGGGAGTCAACCCAAAGTAGCAGTCAATTGTATTTACTTCTCTTCTCTCGCGATAACTCGCCAGAAAAAGGGGGCCACATTTCAGAGTAATGGTAGTGCACTCTCTTATTTGCACACAGCAGCGAAGCTACTCAGGTCCAAATAAGATGAAAGGAAAGCCATAAGAAGACCGAAGCTAGACTATCAAAAAGCCTTTGAGTAGAATGCAAAAACATCTCTATAGAATTGGGAATTAAGGGAGAGCAGTTACCACAGAAAACTGAAACAAATGAGGGCAATGATGGAGGAAGAGTGAGGTCCGAAGTTATGAGTACTACAGAGGTGATTCATTGGCACTCAGAATTGGGATGAGAGCAGCACGCCACACACAGGCTGAGTCAGTATTCTCATGTGCATGTCCAAATCCTCACTTTTTCAACTGCTCTATACTTCTCTCAATCCCATAGAAGCTTTGTGACTAACTGACCACTTTCGGTGCCAGTAGTTTAACTACTGTAGCTGATAAGCTAACCTCTATCAAGCTAGCGAGCTGGGAACATGCTAGCAGTCAGTCACAATAGCCCTCTAGCTAATTTGTTAAAGGTCAGTTAGGTTAGTTAGTAAGAAAGCTAACATGTTGTTTATTAACAGGACCCTAAGCATGCACGGTTTATTCACGAGAGAAAGGATGGTAATGATATAAGAATAAGAATTGATAGGTGACAGTTTTGGTCAACATTTAAACACTTATTTTTGTAGTTTTGTCCAACATTTGTGTCAGTTTTAGTGAAACTGGGCTCATTCAGGTAGTTTTACCAGATGATCTAAACCCTTTCATTTATAGTTGAAGTAAAAAAATAAACTGATTCACAAAACAATATTTCCCTTATGTGTATATGTTTGGTTAGGTTTGTGCTTTAATGAACAGGTAACATGCATGTACTGCTGCTTGCGGTGTGTACCCGAAGGAACAACTGCAGGTCGATGAAAAGGGTTAGCCGGAGTTTTGGACCCTGAGAATATATGGAGGCTGCAGAAAGAGGGAGGAGGAAAGTAAGAGTGAGGTAGATGGGAGGGAACGAGCAATTTGGCTCTGTGCAGCAGCAATGCAGGTGCTTCCAACAAGGTGAAACAAGACAGGATGCTTGTGCAGCTGTCCTGAGTGGTGTGTATGGAAGGGAAGGTACGTGTGAATGTGACGTGACAAAACGTATGGTGCAAATAGTAAAGTGAGTGTTGTAAAAGTATTACGTGACTGTGACAAACTGCCCATAATTATTAGCTAAAATAATAACTAATAAAATAATAATTTAATGATGGTGCTACAGCAAACTCCAGTAAGGGCTAACCACATTATTGCTCATTCCTCTAGCTCTTAACAATTAGTCCAAATGGTGAATCAGCACTTAAGATGACCAGTTTATCACACAGTTTCCTGGAGCCACAACCACAAGAGGCTTTATAGTTTACACCTTTTCCCACGATGCATTAGTACTTCCCAAGACCTGTAAACTGACTTTAATTTGTAATATCGGTGGAGTTCTCACTTTAATTCAGCAGCTGACAGATAAACTTGAGAGAATGAATGCATGCATATATTCTGCAAAACAGCTTTTAGCTGCTGAAATAGCAACTGTATCCTATAACCTGGCGCCAGGGCAACCAGCGCTGTCATGCTGGCTTTAGAGCTGCTAGATCATGGAAAAAAAAATCATAATCATGATTCTTTTAGTCAATATTGCAATCATGATTATTGAACACGATAACTCATTGACTTTTAAAAAGATGCTGCAATTATTTAATTTAAAAAAACATTGCAGTGAAACACCTTTAACTGTGAAATGTTCATACATATTTTGCCCATTTGAACTTTTTTTTCCCCCCTCATACCGAACACAAGACATAGCGAAAATAATAGTTTTCTTGAATACTCTGTTTTTGTAAACGTTAGGAACTGAACCCATAAGCACAACATTTGATTAATTGCACAGCCCTACGTACTTTCAGTTGCCCTCCAATTTCCTGGTAGTGGTGTTAAGCACTCTCTGCATCCCTGGCTGCACTGACAGGCTGTCATGCTGGCTGCTAATGGTCTTTATGCTTTCAAACTATAGGTGCTAGGAAGCCACACTTGTTGTGGTTTCATTACAAGACAAACACACAGATTTTAACTGGAAACTGCTTGAAACAGTCCAAAGGTTTTGTTCCAAAGTCCATCAAACACAGAACAATGGGTTACAGGTTCACTAATGACAGCCATTGCTCAAATTCAACGCATCACTTCCATTGATTGCGTTTTGCCGATAATTACATTAAAAAGTTACAATACAATAACTCTCAGATTTTGACTACTTGACTTGGATCATTGTAGGAGTCACATCGTGGGATTTTACTCCTTGACTTATGACACTGTCAAATTTTATAAACAATCACTACAACTTGTACAACTACAATGCCCTTTTTTGCTTTACACATATCATTTGAGAAATGAACTTCATAATAAACTAAATCCACTGTGACTGTGCAAATGCTTTAGTCAAACTGTTGTATCTGGTTATTTATAGTAACAGAAAACTGCAAATGACAAAAGCAAATACAATATTTTTGAGGTAATACATAAATGTATTTCAAACACTGATTTAATTTGTAGTATTCTCGGCACACAGCAGCAGACACATGGACTACTGAATGGTAATGTAGTTACCACAAGAAAGCTGAGGAGTCTGTAAGGCTGCAATGATCTGTTAGCTGGGCTGAGACAAATTGAAGAAAAAGTACAATATCCAAACAAACAGATGGAACCATGAGCACTGGTACCAAACGCTCAGATTCAATCCAGTGCTTCTTTTATGTGAGCCAGTTTTACTGGAAAGCGGAAATAAACAGATTCCCACTGATTCAGCTGTCAAATAATCTGAGAGCAACATAAAGCTGGAGTCAGATTCCATACATGTGTTCACACTTACTTGGCCATTAAAGCAGATTCTGATTCTGTGTCTCTTTAACTGCATCAGTGACAACAGCAGGAGGATATCCCTCGACATGCTCCATAAAGCCAAAATAAAAAGACGGCACTGTCACACCGCCGCACGTGCTCTTGTTGTACTAAGTTGAAGGCTTCATGTCGAGTTACATACAATGAAAGGGGTCCCCTCCTAGGTGGAGATTCAATCTATCAACACATTCTGGACACTAAACATTTTCATCTATCTAGAGACATCCTGACAGCCAGCCCGCTTCCCACTACAAAGCACAGAGCTAGACAAGCTGAAAGAGGCTATTATGTGAAACCCGAGCCATCCTCTTTCTCCGCTGCGTCTCTTTCACGCTCCGACTACCAATCCACTCTGGTTCTGCCAGACAAGGAGAGAGACACAGTGGGTCACCGAGCTCACCCGCTTGTCCTCGCAGTGCAAATGCTCACTCACCATGAACGCTGCTGTTTCTTACATGCGGCCAGTCCTCCGGTGGGGGTTTATTTCCAAAACCTTAGCCTAGTGTCATTGCGGCTCCTGGGGGATCACTACGGGCAACAAGACACCCAGGAGCAAGAAGACAAGGAGGAGGAGCAGATCAAAAAAGAGGGCAGAGGGACAGTCAAGCTGCCAATGGAGGGACACACCCCGCCTTGGAAACGATGCAGCAGCAGCAGCATGATACCCCTCTTTTTTCCTCCCCCGCTGTCTCTCTCTCTCTCTCTCTCTCTGAGCAGTGACGCTACACTGTACGGCTCTGCATCAGTTCTGTTGCTGCTGCTGTGCGTGTGTGTCAGCAAATCAGCACCGACCGTATGTTATTAGTCACCATCGCTGCACTGAAAGGAGCTCTGCGCTCTGCTGTGCCCTGGCAGCCACTCTAATCAATCCCGGAGTAATGGATCAGGTTTCAGCCAATCAGCCTTCTGCTCCTTTAATCCGGTCAGGACCAAACAAGTCTAGCTAAAGTGGTGATATAAGTTACACATCTTGTGCTCTGGGAGAATGTTTCCCCCGGTTTCCTGCTTATTTTATGATGCCTACCAACGCAGCAATCAGACTTGTAGGAGATGAACAGCTTTCCCAAGAAGCATTACATGTTTTTACTCATTAAGCATCAGCCCAATTTATGCAAAACTATCAGTATTGGTTAGCAAAATCCTGTATTTATTCAAGTCTGGAATGGGTTTAAATGACTTTCCAATAAAATAAACGTCTCATATTATGCTCATTTTCAAGTTCATTCAAGAACATATTTACATGCTTTAATGTTCTTTCTAAATATACCCGTATTCACCTTATGTCTGAAACGCTTTGTTGTAGCCCCTGTCTCTTCAAGCATCCCTCCCGAAAAGGGGAGGGATGCTCTGATTGGCCAGCGTTTCCAGGTCTTCTGCATCTGCACTCTGGTGATTTTTGCACTACATTTGCAGCCTTGAAAATACTGTAAAGGCACCATAGCGGAGTTTTTTTTTGTTGATAATTGATTTCCATTGATAGGCCTACTTTCTACTTAAAGACATTGTACCGTGTGTGCAGGGTCCAAAATTAACACTAACTTCTGTTTACTGATAGCTAGCGTTAAGTAGCGGATTTTGGCTACCAGCCTTCCAAAAGAAAGCACAATGACATTAAATGTTAACCGATCATTAACTGTTGACCGATAAGCGGGATTCGGAGTCTCAGTTCACCTGTCCGGGAGGCTCTAACACACTTTCTGCCCTCCGTGTCTGGACAGCTGTAGGCTTGTACCGGTGTTGATATTATGTGCATTGTCGGACACATGCAGCCACTTTCCTGAATCTGTTTGCAGGACTGACACAAATCCACAACGGCTCGCAGCGTGTATGTCTGAGCCTGCCTCCAGCGTCTCCACCCTCAGGTGGTCAGCTGTGTGTCTGCCTGGTATACTCTGGGACGGAAGATTTAGCTCAACAGTTCTCGTCAATATTGTTTCATGTGTCAAGTAGTTCTCCACAAGCGGAAAAAATAATAATTTATTAGTAGTTTGGAAATAGATTGGATAGCTTATTTTCATTTTTATCATGCAAAAAACATTTTCTAAAATCACTTCTTTCTTATTCTTTTTTTTTTTTAGCAGGCAACAATTCACTGTGACCAGACATTGTATTTAAGCCTTTAGATTTACTGAGGTCCCCAGACTGAAGAGGTGTAAAGTAGTATATAAAACTTAATTCACAGTGTTCTCAGAGGGGAAATGTTGCAGGTGGAAATTTGGCTGGAACAGTGTGTCTCGTAGCAACTGAACAATGGCAAATAAAGACCGAGAGCGAGAGAGCGCGCGCAGCACCAGTGGCAGGACAAAGGCTTGAAAACGTACCCCTGTTATCCGATTCCTAAGGTTCAATATAGGGTTACAACCACAGATGAGATGGACTTCAGCTACGAGGCACATAGGGGGGGGGGGGGGGGGGGGGGGGGGGGGGGGGGCAAATGTGTGTACCAGTAATTTTGTAGGAGACAGCATGTCAATCCTAGGGTTCTAATTACTAACTAATACAAAAAGATAGTCAACATAAGCTATTTAAAGCCAAAGTGGGACTTGTTAAAAGGGCTGATATGTGAACTGTAGGAACTGCACATTAACAGGTCTATCAACCAGGTTTGAACAGCACGAAGAGCAGAGAAGAGATCATTTCCACGTGTTAAACAGGGTAAATGTGAGCACAACAACAGGCTCTAATTACAATGCACCATGGCTCTATGTGTATTTTTATTATCTGTATTTATATTTTTTCATTACGAGTGCTTACTTTTTCAATATTATTTATATTATGGTTACCCTTCAATATCATTTTTGTATACTATGGTTAATTACTTTTGCTATATTATTTCATTACATATTGCAATATTTTTGTACTATGGCCACCTCACTTTACAATACCTTTTATATAATGCCATTTATTCAGTACTTTTTGCTTTTTACTGTGGAAAACTGCTGCTGTAGCAAGTGAATTTCCTCGTTGTGGAATGAATAAAGTATTATCTATCTATCTATCTATCTATCTATCTATCTATAATCTGCCACTGTGTTCATCAGTTAATTTTACCAGTAGGGAGATAATGTGCTCTTTAATTGCCACTGAGACACTTCCCAGACTGCCTTGTGAATGGCAGTAGGAAATTATAAGAGTGTTCAGTCCCCAGCTGGCTATCTATTACTATTATTACAAAGTGCTCTCAAAGACCTTGACATTTTGAATTTTAGCTGCTGTATCTGAGCAACACAAACACAGCATTACATTCACGTGGAGTGTTACAGCCACACTCAGCTTAGAGTTTGCTACAGAGAAACAGTAGATTTATATAGCATGTTGGAAAAGAAAGCCATCAGCTAGTACAGTATACAATTTTGATTGTATTTGGATGGTTTTGTGTGGTTTTGTATGCCATACAATTATTCTTCAATTATTCTTCAAAAGGTCTATACCAATTCCAAATTTTGCTGTACAATCTATTGTTTCAGTAATTAAAAAAATGTATCTTCATTGCTTTTTCAAAACAAAAGCAAGTTTTGAATGAATTCCAGGATACATCTTTTGGTCATATCACTGTTATGTGAATATAATATGTGGTATACATCAATATATACACACACCTTTCCTAACCTGTGTAATTAATTAACTGCGATTAAACACAGTAACTGCAATTGTGTCCAAAAATTGCAATTAGACAAGAATGGAATAATTGTTAGAGGCCTACAGTAGCTAGCGGAGCTACAAGCTTTTCTTCAATGGTAGCTGTCAAGCTAAAGCAACATTACACTTCAACTTTGTCACAAAAAGAAACGTGATGTAAATAACATAATAAACAAATGGTGGACTAAATATCTGACTTCTGTAAAGGCAGCTTCTTAGCTACACAATTTTGAAAACGGCTAAATGACTTTGAAAACAACTTCACATTTATTTAAAAAATGGCTACGTGAAAAAAAGCTACACGAACCACTGCATTTAGCATCGCTACCAGCTACGTGTAGCACCACAATCTTAAAGACTTGACTAATAAAGTGTTTATTGGAAAGTTAGGTACAATACGTACAATTTTTCCAAAGACCCATTGTGGTTTAGTAAACAGTCAGCCCTGTCCTTTCCATTGCGTTTCTAAGAACTGTGAGTGGTTGTTTGCCATTTAGCACGCAGCATTCTAAAAATAGCTAAAGAACCTAAAGGTCTCTTTTGGGGAGGGTTGTTGCTCAGGGCATTGTGCTCTTGGGATTCAAGAACACCACTGAGATTGTACTCAGTTACACTTTGTTCCTGATATTCTAGAAGTCCTGGACCACAGAGCCACTGCGTGACAGAGTCTTAGCTATCAGTTGATATGTTAGCATAAGTCATAATGTTGTACTTTGTGGTTTTTGTTGTCCTATGGTTCAGTGATAAGCTCTGAAGTGCCATTTCCATGGAGTTCTAAGACCAATGTTTAAATCAACTACACTTTAAAGATGGAATATGTTGGTTTATTGGCTGGGGAGAACACACCCACACAGGAGCAAAAGGCACTTTACTGACCCTCGTCCCACACTTAAAAAAAGGAAGAAGAAAAAATACAGGCACAAGACAGGCTCTCTGCAGATTCAGAATACAAAACACACTTCTAGTGAGTCATAAGTGTTACTACTTTTGTTTTAGTCTATACATGGAAAAGGAAGACAGGAAAGCGCTGCATGTTACACCTTTTAAATTAGTTGGAAGTTAAATGTAACACTTCATAATAAATAATTAAATAGCTATTAAAGCCTAAACCTTCTATTTTAAGATATCTAATGAATGTGGTAAAATCATAAAAGAACCACTGCATTATCCAAAAGCTGTCCATGTAAATAGAAGCCTGCGTTACCGAGCTAATGTTTCTGTTTATAATGCTGTTCATGCAGTTTCTCAACATAGTGCAGGTGATTTAATTGAACCGGCAACTGTATATCTTTGCCTGACCCTGAGCTCACAGGGCCACCTGCAGCACCATAAACCACAGCTGACAAGGCCAGGCAAATCCAATTATTATAATACACGTGGAGGGCTGGTTTTTAAAAGATGGCTGGCGTACAGTGTGGGAACAATGTTAATGAAAAGAGAACTTTATCAGGTGATGAGGAGTGGGACAGAATCTGTAGGAATATTAAAACTACGTCACGCAATGTAAGGGTGCGCCTAATTCCGTTCAAGATTATGCATTGCTATTATTGAACATCCTCCAGAGTGTTTGGAATTGGTCTGGAAACACTCCAAATTGTAGGAAAAGTAATTACTTCATGTCCTGTGGTCCTGTGATAAGGTCCGGGAATTTTGGACCAGGATACATGATAACCTATGTCAGATTACATGGACTCAAGTTCCATTAAGCCCAAAATTATTTGTAATTGGAGATGGGTCAATCCTAAACTGGGTTGTTAAGCACATAATAAGATGGGTCCAGACTAATATAAGGATAGCCAGACAGATTATTTTAAGGGGATGAAAGAATGAAGGGGTGCCGTCAGTCCAGGGGTGGACTTGTGAGATGGCTAGGGTGGCGGCATTTGAAAAAAAAATAGGTTCATTTGGTTTATTGTCTATTCACTTACTATTTTGTTGAATGGTCTTGAAGATTGCAGGTACTGTCATCTTTTTTAGATTTTTGTCTGGGTGAGTGGTGATGACGACAAGGGGATGTGTTCATAATGCAAAGTGTATGTTTAAAGAAAAAAGAGTTATCGAAAAAGGTAGTAAAGAAGAAATTTAAGGTGCTTCTTATATTTTCTTTACAGTTGCATTCTCTTCCAGTATTTTGATCCATCTAATAGTTTCCTTTTAAACCCCAGTCAGAGGGGATCAGCAGCCTAGAGGAGAAAACTCCTCTGTTCTATCAGTCAGCAATGCCATGTTCGCTATAAACTCAAACTGAATACACAGAAAAGCAAACACATGCTCTGTGAAAAAAGCAAGCCTATTGTTGGGTCACGCAACTAATATCTAATCTAGGACAGAACACAAAATGCCTCTGAGCAGAGCTTCAGATGTTGCTATGTAGACAACAGAACAAAGTATGCTTATGAGGGCGGCTGATTTTAAAATTTAGGTGGACACATTACTGCTTGGGTGAGAAATTATAATATAAGTCACACTTGAGCTGCATCAGATAACAGACAAGAGAAAGAGACCAGTGCAGCTTTACTGTGTATTCAGACAGAACGCAGAGTGAATTTCAGACACAATGCAATTGCATACAAAGTCACTGGAAAGATGTAATTAGATGCTTATTCGCCCATTGCAGCACAAACCGACACGCAGATGCAACTTTACAAGTTGAAAATCTTTTAAGTTGAGTGAAAATTAAAGCAGATCCTGGAGCTTTATGTATTTGCTTTATAAAATGTACAGATACTAAATGAAAGAAGCGAAAGACTGGAGGGGTCGGGGGACTAACAGAAATAATTAAAGTTTCTTCCACAGGGGGTTACTACAAACAACAGCATGCATGATTGGTTTCTGTAAAGCAGAGGCAATGAGTCTGTTACCTTTTTTGACAAAAAATCTAAATGCATTTCCATGTTTTTTTCCTGACAATTTGATAACCAAAAAGGCTTGTTATGCTTGAGTAAGTGAAGCCACAATTAACAAAACTGCTTAAAAAAATAATTTAAACATTTAAATACTACCGCTAAAATCATTGAGCGTCTGGTACAGCCAAACTCTGGAGATAAAACTGAGATTAGGGCTTCTATTCAAGTCCATGTTCTGCTTGTTCAACAGCTGTTGGGTAAACTGGTGATAAAACACACTCATATTATATTTGCTATTTTTTTCTGAATTCTTATAATTTTAGCACTGGTAGTAGCTAAAACCTCTTTGGGGGCACCAAAAAGTCCTTTATGCAGGAAACACTGTGTATACCTTTACCGTGCAACAATGCTGTAATCCCCAAAATTAAGATTCTACCTTCTGTATTCTCTTAGGGTCCTTAATGGGGCCTTCTCGCAGTGGGACTTTCCCAAACAGCTTCCAGCCTGGATCCCTCTGCTCCCCTGGCCGACTGTCCTTCACCCTCCTGGCAAACAGGCTCCTGAAGGACGAATGCAAAGAGGGGAGTAACATATTAGGCCATTAGAACACAAGAGCCAAACGCAGAACACAAGCTAGATTACAGTCCACACTGGGTCACTGTTGGAGCCCCCAGGGATGCAATATGTGCCTGGTGTACGTCCTTGCAACTACTCAACCTCCCTACTGAGATATGCTCCCAAAAGGAATGTGTGGATTGAAGAACAAAAGAGGCCACACAGAAAAAAACTTTTAAAACTCTTGTGACATCATGTGAGTTGGCAGGCTGGTCACGGTCATAGGACTAATAAAACCAGACATAGAACACTTGACACAGCAGCATTTGGAGAAGCCAGCATGATACATGTGGCAATAATCAACCATTCTAGCTGCTAAAAAGGTGATAAAAAGTCATAATTGTGGCTTTAACTGAAGAATATGAACTTTCTCCCTCAAATAACAGGGTTTCTGCAGGTTTCACCAAGTCAAATTTAAGACTTTTTTTAAGACTGTTATGAATGAAATTCATCACAACATTAACTTAGCCCTGTGTTTGACTCTTAATCATGCCTAAGTATCGCTGAATTTGCACTGCCTCAAAGTTAAAGTATAAAATCTCGCTGGACTGTTTGCTCTGCACTCTAAACTAAAATTCACCTGTATGCTTATATGGAAGAGAGAGCTTCCGTCCACCTGGTGTTTAAATACCACATGCAAAACTGCTGAAAAGCCTTCCTCTTTTTCAGTAGTGGATCATTTAGCCAGTTATTCCTTTCACTGATCCATCAGTGCGGTGTGGTGGCAGAGCTGTGGCTTTAATTAAAAGCCTGAATGGAGCCTGCTGTGAAAAGACATGAATAAAGTGTTCAAATAAAAAGCTTCTGCCGACCAGGCCACGTGGCAATTCTGGGCTGACATAAAGGGCTGTGAGATCAAAGAGTGCAAATCCTGCAGTTTGTCTAGGTTGAGTCTCATCGTGAGGCAACTGCCTTACCTCACGATTTTTTACACATCAATTAGTGCCATATTTTCTATATTGAACATTTGTAATCATTCAACCTTTTTGCATTAACAAGTTGCATTGATACCTCTTGGCCCCAGCGCAATGGACACTGGAGAGGTGGAAAGGATGTCTGACTACTAGGTCTGTAACAATTATTACATCATTGTTTAATTGTCCATTGTTTTTGTAAATTAAATTGTGGCTTCTGCGTTTTACCGCAATTAATTGCAACATTAGCTAAGGTCTTAAGGAGTATTACTGGTAATTGTTCATTTTGTTTAAATATGCCAAATTGTGCGAGTGGCCAGGTTGGCAAGCGCACATACATACTGAGAGGTTTATGCCTCGATGCAGAGGTCCAGTGCTCAGTCCCCCCCCCCCAAAACTGTATCTTTAAAATGTGCAAAATTGTAATTATATAAGTGATCTATAGATAAGTGGTCAGACTATTCATTTTTATTATTATTTTAATTGTTTTTCGCACTTGACCATATACCCGTTCTTAACAAAAATGACATGGGTGGATAGTCAGAAAACAAGTTTTATGATAAACAGCTATTGTGTGTTGTGATTATTATTATTATTATTATTATTATTATTATTATTAGGGTCACATGACAGTGACATGACCAAAAGATGTATCCTGGAACTCGTTGAAAACTTTAATCTGTTTAATAAAGTAATACATTTAATATTTTAATATTTTTATTTGACTGAAAGAGTCAGTTATGTAGTTAATAGCAATTATTTCTGAGACAATTGATTGTACAACAAAATGTGGAAGTGTTCCAGCTCTAGTAATTGATCAATCAACCTTTGGGCTAAACAAGTTGCGTTGACACCCCTTAGGCCTAACCTAGTGGACCCTGGAGAGGTGGAAAGGAGGTCTGACTACACAACTTGTCTCAGTTGGACCTTGCTGCCCTTTTAGCCGCCGACTGCTACACAGCGTGTGTCGACCTCTCTGGGTTGCTTCCAGGGAAGTGAGGACAGGAAGCCGGCTTCCAAACACTGAGCTGCCACAGCTACAAGCTGGAAGCTTCCTTCACCAGCAGCTGACCCGGTCTGCTGCAGGCTTGTTTTGTTTGTTTTGGAGACAGCTGCCATCAGGACATGAGAGGCCTTCTGCTGTGCTCACAGATAACTTGTGGGGAAAAATTATTCTTCATGATACATTCTATAATGATAACCACTGCAGTGATAATCAGAGAACATTACAAAAGGGTACAATTGGTTTCTTACTATGAACTTGGAATCAGATTTTGACAATATGTTAAATGGATTGTCAACTGGTTTGGTTTAACTATGACACTTTAAGTAATGATTGGCTTAAAATTCTGCATATTTCAGTGGATATGGAAACATGTCATCATAGTTTTGCTAGGGATGCTGCATCAAATCCACGCACGGCCATTGTGCTTACCTGCCAATAATCGCAGCTTTCTGGTCAGTGCTCCACCAAGCAGCCACCTTTAAAACCCCACCGCCCATTACAGAACAATCAGCACCAATCCCACAGGAACAGCACCAGGCTGTGTAACCATTTTGGCAGCTGGGCCACAGTGAAACTGCAGGTGACTGGATGCACTCGGGGCCCAGAAAGACTTGTAGTCATAAACAAGCATCACAGAACAAATGGCTACAAAACAATAAAGAAAACGTACAAAGAGATACAATCACTCCTAAAATAACCGTTTGTATTTTTTCCCCCCTTTGAAAAGTTTTTAGCCTTTATTTTGTATTGAAACCTGAGATATCAATCAATTATTGGGCATTAATGCTAAAGCCACAAGAGATGCAGAGCATTATTGTTGTCAATAACACAATAAATAAATCTTCTAAATATTCAATAATAAAAAAAAAAATTGTAAACAATAATATCTCTTATTTTGAATTTTTGAAAAACAGCCCTAAGTAAGCCAGGAGTACCAGGAGTAATAAATAATCTAGCTGCGAGTTATCCAAAAACACAAGCGGATTAACCAATGGCTCCCGTTCCAGTGTGAGGGTCAAAGTCAATAATCCTGATCAACAATGATGACTAACCACAAATGTACATTAACCACATTCCACTACTGTATGTGAGCACATCGGTTTATCTGTAATGTGTCAAGTTTCCCACAAAACCCTGTGGCCAACAACCTCGTCTTTTCTGTCCCACAATAACCTTGACCAAATCTGAATTCCACCAAAGGTTATTCACGGTCAACGGGCCCGTGGCTGTGTGAGCCTGCACATCTCCTTTACCTTTATTTACTCTCCGCCTTCAGTGATAACTCACTCTTGGCACGTTTCAAATCAGTGCTGCATATTTCCACTCTGCTAACCGATACTGCATTACACAAAGATAATGCAAGAAGTGGATTGTATTTCTTCATTATGCATGACTCAAGGCTTTAAGGAAGAAGTTTGAATAACAGATATTTAAGCTATGTTACAGTGTGAGCACTGTGCAACATGTAGTGACAGTGTTCTATCAGTGACATTAAGGCTTATCTTATTCAAGTAGTTTTTTAGAACTGCACACATTAGAAACCAAACGGAATCTCGCAGCTTTGTAACAATGTTTTTTTCTTAGAAAGATAACAGACAAATGCTGCAGGACATAAGGGATTAGACACTTGCAGAGCAACATTTTACACCACTGGTTGAGCTGATTTGGAAGTCAACATCTGAATACGAGAATATCTGTTGCAACCAAAGTAAACTCACTCTAAAAACGAAGGCTTTACAAATTTCGGTTCACAAAGAAGCAATGGGAGAATCAATTGGATCCGAAAATGTCATCTAAAGAGAGGATGACAGAAGGAAGAAGAGATCACCAATAAATTAACAAGAGAAATCTTAACTCAAGGTCCACTTATTAGCATTTATCAGAGTTTTAAACTGCACTTCTCAAGGGGCTTCATAGGTGTTGAGATACGTTCATGACCCATGCTCTTATGTATGGATACTTATGTTATGGGATTAACCATCTCCATCTTCCAAAGAAGACCACTAGACACGGTTGAAAGCTCTGGAAAAAGCCTGAACCATTGTACGAAGACTTTGGACCTTCTGGTCGAAAGTGAATTATTTCCAAGGTCAATAGCGAAGTGTGCAATAAAAATTGAACTTCATATCATCCAAGCATATCAGCATCAGCAAAGCAGGGTTTAACTGTGAGAAGTGGAAGAAATAAAATGCAAGCAGGCCTTGAACTATGGGGAGTGGTGAACTTCATTAAACCTGTGAGCCGCCTTCAAACAACAGAGTGCCACCATTACAAAGCAAAGACTCAGCTTTCAGTACTTCATACATCAGCTTTCTGTGCCATGTTTATGCCGCCAAACAAATGTTCACAAATCAGGAACATGATTTGCATTTGGTCCAGGCCCAGTATGCCTCAGCGTGACAGCTGAATGGTTGCGGCTATGGTCGAGTGCTCAAGTGGATCGGCAAGAAAAAGGCAGCGGTGCTTGTTTGTTTGTTTGTTGAACTCGAGCGGAAAGCATTGCAAAGCACTTGTTTTACGTCTCCAAGGAATTTTAGAATTCAACACACAGTGTTCAGTCTTGGTGTGTGCAAATTAGGTAATAAGGTGTCCCTATGGTTACCCTATGTGCACACCTGGCGTGGAAATAGCAAACAGGCTTGTACAAGAAGAGGAAGAAATACAGTAAGATTTTCCAGAAAAACAGAACAGTGTATAGGACTCTTTATAGGGCTCTTTTTCCATAACAGTCAAACACTCAACCCAGAGACCAGGGTGCTTTTAGTCCAACAGAACTATCTCATTTAGAAGCCACATTAACTTCTGATCACATATTCGTTGCTTGCTTTCATACAAAACACAGAGAGAAATGAACAACTACACGCCACCGTGGTGAAGAAACCTCAACCCTGAAACACACTTTTATGTCATCTGCTGTTATCCTACCTGTCGATGTACAGAAGAAGTGATGGGGTTGCCATCCTGCTCCGTCAGCCACAAAACACTGAATTAAAATTTTCCTCACCCAAAAAACAAAAAAATGCACCTGGAGGCTGAGCACTCAGAGAAGAAAGAAGTAAATAAAAGGTGAGCAAAAACCGAAGCTCTCCTTTAGTCAAGATACAGGCTCATACCTTCCATAGTTTCAGTTACAGGGAGGAAAAAAGTCCCACACAGCCCCTATGTTCAGGCAGAGTGAGATTGTGGAGGAACAGGCAAAGAGGCCTGACGTAACAAATGGGAGGGGAGGAATGGGTGTGAGGAGAAGGAGTCTGAAGGGCACTGAAGGAATGAGTAACTTCTCCAAGTGAGGTAAGAGGGATAACAGAGAAAAGTGGGCAGAATGGAAAAGGCAGGTACTGCTATTGAACACATGATGTAGGACACTAAATGTAGTTTGTTTATTTAAAATCAGATGCAGAGGAAACATACAAGAGGGTCAGTAAGGCTGTACTCAAACTGACAATGTTAACATGCTCATTTCTAGCAGGTATAATGTTCACCATCTTTGTTTAGCATTTTAGCATGGTAGCATTCGCTCATTAGCACTAAAACACAGTCCAGCTGAAGACTAATATTAGTTTTGCAAGTATTTGGTTAGAAAATTAAGATATTGGACAAAGTCAAACTTCAACCTTCTGGTGGCAGCAAAAGAAAATTCTGAGGATCCCCAAAGTTATTAGCATTCATGCTTTGGGCATAATAGATATATGTATTAGGGCTGGGGTAATGTCAAATATAGCTATAACAATATTACTTGCGATAAACAGACATTGGGCGCCTGGTTAGTTCACCTGGTATAGATAGACAGATAGAGGTTCACTCCTTGACACAGGGGGCCAGGGTTTGACTCCGACCTGCGGCCCTTTGCTGAATGTCATTCTCCCGCTCTTTCCCCTTTCATGTCTTCAGCTGTCTTATACAAATAAAGGCCTAAAATGCCGCCCCCGAAAAAAGAATCCAGCATTTAAAAAATGAACAGATATTAAAGTGTCTTCAGTTCCGTTCTGCTGCTTTCAGTATTCTGCTAAAATACAAAAAAATGCTTTTTAAATATAAAACAAATGAAAGAAAATCACTGAACATAAAAGTTTCCTACTGATACTCTCTTTCCCCAACACAAAATCTGAGTGTCTTTAGCGATATGTCCCAGCCTTTTGCAATGCGTTTATTGCACCAGTTGATATTGCAATGGCGATAAAAAAACATTATATTGTTGTTCAATGCATATTTCAATCTGGGTCAAGTGTTGAAACAACAAACTGACATTGCAATCTATAGAGTCACACTCCTAGTGTGCCCAGACTGGTCGTCATTATGTGCCCCGATACTGCTGCATGCAATTAAATATTACTCATTTTATAAATTGTATTTATTTATGAGAGTAATATGTAATAATTGAATCCTATAGTTTGGTTTTCTGTAAACATTTTACCATCCAGCTCTGCAATACAGTACTATATGTGGTTAGGCACGCACACACACGCGCACACACACACACACACGCACACACACACGCACAAACACACTGCCGTGTAAGCTCCTTCACTGTTCATTCAAAGCAACTCTGGGCCTCAACAGAAAGTGGAATGTGGCAAAGCAGTGGGAGGAAGTGGAAGGCCTGCTGGGTGATTATTGGCTACATGTGACGTGATCAAGGCCAGTGAGTGTGAAACCAACTTTAGAACCACTTCGAGGAACTTCAAACTGACTTCGCTGAATTTTCAATACAATTTTGAAATACTCATAGGTGGTACTATAAAGTCATCAGTCCTCAACATTCATCATCACAACAGCCAGAACAAAGCGCATTAACTGCTGCTAATTAATACTAGGAAGAGTCTTTCACGGTAAATGGAAACTGTTAATGACGGATCTTATGGCAACTTGCAAGTTGTTCTGGATTTGTTTGATCACTTTTAATAGTTTGGCTTATGATCTAGTAGCTTGATGCGCTGCTCTGCTCTCCTGGTTGATTGCTTTTAGGTGAGCTTACTTTTCTTTCCAATTTCTCTAAATTTATTAATGTTCTTTGTAACCCTTTATATTATTTTGACAGAATATAGTTGTCTCATCCATTAAATGACTTAACAGTTTCACCACACACAATTTGGAAAGACTAAAGATACCAAGTGGAGAATCTAAGAAAGACTAATTCATTCAAGTGTGGTTACACCCTATTGGTAGATGTGTTTTAAATCACTGGGTGGCCAATGGCTGGGCCAGAGCTGGCCAAAACACAAAAGTATTAGACAGGATGATGTGAAGGCGCAGCACTATATTGCTTTGTCTGCAATATACAGTACATGTAGCTATTCAAGAGAAGGGAACACCACAGCTACAGAATGGAGAAGTAGCACTACATGCAACAGCATGACAATGTCCCCTTATCAAACAGAGCAGCAGTCTGGTCCCCTAGAATGATGAAGGGGGCCAATCAGGATCTGCTAAGCAAATTGTGTAGTGCTACAATGCAGGTTGGGCAATATAGCAATATTTTATCGATATCGTGATACAAGACTAGATATTGTCTTCGATTTTTAATATCTTAATATTGCTTAAGTGTTTTCCTGTTCTAAAAGGCTTTATTAAAGTCAAGTGTTGTCATTTCCTGAACTTAAGAGACTATTCTAGGTGTTGTATCATTTGCCTTTACCCACTTAGTCATTATATTCACATTACTGATTGTTATTTATCAAAAAAAATGTTTAAATATTATGTGACAATATTGATAAACATATTTTGGTCCAAATTATTGTGATATTTGATTGGCTCTGTATGACTCGGCACTGCACTGAGGAACGTCCTCAGCCAACATGGCGAGGGGGGGGGGGGGGGGGGGGTTTGGGGTAAATCTTTTATGGGGAAAATCAAATATCAAACTTTTTTTACCAAATACCTCGATATCGATACTGCAGCAATATTGTAGGGTTGACTATTGGTGCTTTAACTAAATATTAACACAGTGAGATGTTTGATAAATAATCATCAGTAATGCAGACACAAATGACCGAGTGGGTCTGGTAAGCTCAGAAAAGTACATTACTTTACTGTCATGCAGTCTCTAAAACCAGGAAAAGACAACACAACAATATCCAAAATTCAAGAGGATATATAGCCTCATATACCCTGTATATTTAATAAATATATAGCCCAGCCCTAAAGGGCAATCCCTAATGTATAAAGGCCAAGCTATTATTCTTATTTTTCCCCTCCTTTTTTCTTGTCAATTTCTCATCAGGTTTCACTGGTGCGTTCATGTGTTGGTCTCAGTTATTAGTCTTCCTGTCCTTTGTTCAAGAAAACTTCTTAGCGAGAAGTTCACAAGAGTGATACTGGAGCAAGAATATGCAGCATTCTGTTGTAAAGAGGGTCACATTCTCGATGTGCTACAATCTGCACGAGTGGTGGGAGGGGTGAGGGATGTCTTGGCTAAGCAAGGTCTTTAAAGCAAGTTTAAGGTATGCCTTCTTCTTCAAGCACGTAATTATGCCTTGGACAAAGACTCTGGGATGAGAGGAAGTACATATAGTATAATTATCTTGCTGATGCTGACCACAATACTTTTTTTGGCTACTGAAACTTGAAGGATAATCTATGCTTATTTCTTGTTGTATCCAAATGATGAAATGTGAAGATAGATATAAAGGCATTTAAACAATGCAAATGCAAGACAGGGCTGTCCCTAACAATTACTTTTGTCATAGCTAGAAACGGTAGATACGTAAGAAACTATAAATATTTGTGTGTATGACTCAATGGAAGGGTCATTTAAGATTTTTTTTGTTAAGAATGAAAATAAATTCCCATACATGACTGAGAGCTATTTTAACAAACCTCTGCAGTGTGTGGAGTAAGTTTGAAACGCTAAAACTAAAAAAAAACGGCCTAATTGCAATAAAAGTCATCCTTTAAAGACATTCTGAACATACCTGTTGAATAAAATTGCTAGAGGTCCCAGCTTCTTTTGCCTGCCATCCTCTTCCTGTTGCGTGTCATCAGACCCCGGACTCCAGAAGTGTCTGGAGTTTCCGGGCGACGACGAAGATGACAACGTCACGTCTGAGAAATGAGTGCCGCCACTGTCGTCCGTCTCCAAGTTCACAATGGCGCTGGAGTTCGACGTGACCGTGAAATCCAAGATGTCTTCGTTGGAGGCCGACAGCTCGGTGCTCATGCTGGACACGCTGCACACAGAGATGTCATCGCTGCGGTTTAAAGCTCCGCCCCCCAGGCCCATCCCTGTGGTAGCAGACGATCTGAGGGCGGGGCTGAAGAGCCGTATGGAGTCGTACCCGCTGCGTGGGAAAGTGGAGGACTTGCGGATGGCGTTGCCATTAGAGGGATCTTCATCCAGACTCAAAGTGGCAGGAGAGTAGTGACTGGAGTCCGGGACGAGGCCTCTGTCGCCTGGGCGTTGGTGGCCGTGGTGGATGGGCTCAGGAGGGTTGATCTCCAGAGTTGGGATGCCCGAGTCCTGGGACGTCAAGCTGCTGCTGTCCTGGTTCCGGTCGGAGTAGCTCTTCTGGGGGCTGCAGTAGTAGATGGGGGTAGAGGAGCAGGATGGCTTGTAGCTGGGCAGAACGGGCTGGCTGTAGGGGTTCATGCTGGCTTCATGGCCGGGGTGGCTGGTATGATTGTGCAGGTCAGAGGGAGTCGGGTCTGTCACTACACAGCCATTCTCCACTGTGGCCTCTCCAGACACACCTTTAAAAAGAATATCCGATTCCATTAGTTTGATTTTTAGGTTTTACATTTTAGACCTGTACTCACACAGAGTTGCTGCGTGACGTCTCGGCGCCATGTAGCCGTGCTTCGGCTGTGCTTCCCCCCAATACAGTCCCAAATCCGTCTGCTTCCACCCAATATAGTCCCAGATCAATATTCCCTGACCAGTATTTTATTAACCAAAAGAAGTAAAAGTAGGGCTGCAAAATTAATTGCAATTTTATCAAAATACTTGATAAAAGGCCAAATATGTGTCAAACCATTTTTAATAAAGTATTGTGATGCTGTAAAGAGGCCCTGGCCTACAGATCCTCTCCAAAAAAATATTATAATAATATATTATATTATTATTTTTAAATTAAATAATGATACAATCATCCTCATGAATCATATCACAAGATTAGTCAAAACATTCACAATTAGATATTTTCCTCCACTTAAGCAGCCCTGAGTAGAAGTTCTAGGATTGTGAAAGCTCAGCTTAATTAATAAATGAACTATTTCTAGCGTTGCCAATGTGTGCCAAGACTCCCTAAACTGTGGGGTGCCAAAAGGAAATCAACTTACCTTTCTCTCTTGTTTTTCAAAAAAGAATAAATCAACAATATCTTTTAGTGATTTTACTCTGCTTTTATTAACACAGGTGGCATGGGGTGTTTCTAACCACCACACTCTGGGGGGGAATTGTGATCAAGGCAAAATACCAACTGGGTAAAGCGGGACCAGGGGGATTCACCATCTGACTATCAAGTTTGTAATCCTTTGAGGAATAGCTGATTTGTTTGGTAATATTGTCTGCACCAAATAAGCACAACACCAGGTGATACCTGCAATATTAGGTAATACAAGGGCACCTCTGAGTTACAACTGACATATAAACTCTTTACTGTTTCAGATTTTTTTTTGCTTAAATGGTGGTTACTCCTAAATAAATGTGCTTTATCAAGTAAACACACTTATTGTACTTTCTAAATAACATATACAGAATGCAGAGAAAGATTGTAGATAGGAAACTACTAGAACTGTTGGGTCCTTGTAAATTCTGGAGTGTGGTCTAGAGCTGATCTGTAAAGCGTCTTGAGATAACTTTTGTTATGAATTGATACTATAAATAAAATTGAATTGTCTTTTTTAATCAGTTTACAAAATTCAAATTGTGTGGACAAAAGAAAAATCTAAATAACATCAGTGTTTGGTATTACTGTCCTTTGCCATCAAACCAGTGTAAATTCTTATGGAACCGACATGGAAACAAGGCCAAGCGACTCAACTACACATGAAAACATAGTTTAGACCACTTCTGGCCAGACTTCTCCGGACAGTAGATGGGTGTACCGGGGTCCTACTGGTTTCTGCCACTTCTGAGCTGATGTCACTGCTGGACATCTTCCAATTTCAAAAGGGAAATAAGCTTGGTGTGTTTCCTCTGCTGCACTAAGTTTCCTAGGCCAACGACTGAGTCTGTGATCCACAACGTTGCCCGACTTTTTGCAAGTATACCAATGAATAATTGATGTTGGTTTGAAGGCAAGGGGTAGCAACGCCAAACATTGATGTGATTTAGATTTTTCTTTTGTCCAATCACTCTTTGCATTTTTCAAATTGATAAAAAAAATAAACGGGCATTTATATTTTTGAAAGCATTCTTAGTTTACAGCATTTTAAGGTTTCTTCTGATTGAGCAGGAATCAGAAAGGATGTGTGTGGAAGCCTGTAGAGATGAAAACTAATCCCAGAGTAGCCAGGCTGTAACTGGAGTCTGTACTGTAATGTGAACAGGGGCCCCAGTAGCCACATCGTGCTTCAACACCAGCTGGGAAGCTAAAGCTACAGCTAAAGCTAGTGTGTCAGGCTCTCGGGCAGCATTCATTAGGCATCTGACACTCATGGACAGAGCCATTTGTACCCCTACGGTTTCACACTGAGAATTTCATGAATCCCCATAACTTAAGATATTACTTTACATGTCATTTAGCTGACACTTTTATCCAAAGTGACTTACAATTGCCTTATAGCAGAGGTTGCACACCTCTGGAGCAACTTGGGGTTAAGTCTCTTGCTCAGGTTGGTACATCAGACACTGGTTGATGTATAACCGTGGGAATCAAACCCAGATCTCCCAAAGGCATGGGTTACATCCAATGCACCAGCACCACCCGGATGGCGCCCAATCACAGATGTTGTACATGTATGTAGAGGTGTTTTGTTCTTTAACATGAAATGCTTTGCATGAGGCACGCACACGCACACACGCACACACACACACACACAAATAAATGAATAAATAACGTCAGCTGGGCCTAATGTTTTCCAAATGGTTTATATACACAAAGCCAGATTCTTAGCCAAGCTCTAAACCCTGACCTGCAGGTTGTCATGTGAGCCTGGTAGACTTTGTCACAAAACATGGCAACAGGTTGGTCCTGTGCCACTGTGGAATTAATCTACAACCAGAGGTCAATCTGTACAAACAGTCATTAATATTAGTACCACATGCTGCAGTAAAAGGGCATGGTTTGAAATCTATATTTAAAATATAAATGCAATGTCACTCAACCTTTAAATGCATAAGCAGTGAACTGTGAGGGACACACCAGCATAGACATGTATGTTCTTGTTTTAGTAAGTCATAAAGCAAAGGTGGCTGTTATTGTCTGTTTCATTGAAACACCCAGTTGAGTACACACACCAGTCTTGTTCTGCAAGTCTTGATATTATTATCACTAGAATCTCTTTCAACTTAGGGTACACCTAGGTTAAAATAAAACCATTAAAAATTCTAAAATGTAAAAAAAATGCTTAAGTGGTTTTCTAAAAAAAAAGTGTTTCTCAGTTTGGGTTAGGACAATACCAACGTGGCACTTCTTAAATCAAAGATTGAAATGCACGGTGTGATTCGTATAATACAGGACACATGAATGACATGAAAAACTATTTGATAAGTCCACGTTTTATCCCCCCAGCATACATGACTCTTTTCAATTGAGCTGCATTTTTGTAATTTTTATTTAATTTTTGACACATCAAAAATTAAATATCTACATTTTCTATGTACAGAACTACTTCCTAGAAACAGTCTAGGAGTAAATCTTGCAGGAGGATGATACGCAGACAATGAAGTCCTAGTGGATACAAGGTGACACTGTATTTGAGCAGTGCTTGGTTTTTGTATTGGTTTTTATTTGCCGAAATTAAGACTTGCTTTAATAATTCAAAGAAAGCTAAAGAGTCATTGTTTCATAACTTTAGGGTTATAAGGTGTAAACTTTAAATGTATGCCAAAATGAATACAATTTTCTG
Source organism: Etheostoma cragini (assembly GCF_013103735.1). Classification (NCBI taxonomy): domain Eukaryota; kingdom Metazoa; phylum Chordata; class Actinopteri; order Perciformes; family Percidae; genus Etheostoma; species Etheostoma cragini. The sequence goes on from NC_048425.1 coordinate 9,269,367, forward strand.
GCTGAATTAATGACTGTTCTTAGACAATTCACAACATATTCTTAACTATGTTATTAAAAGTTTAAATTTAATCTCAGATAACAGATATTTGGCATATTAAAATGTATGCCGAATAAAAGACTGGCTTAAATAAATCACAAAATGCTACGTCATGGTTTATCAACTGTGTTAATGTACAACTTTCGAGGCCGTATTTAACCCAAAACATTTTTAAACGCAGTTTGGCGTGACTTGTAATGTTACCAGGGGCAGTGTATACAGTATCAGGTCAGAGTTCATGTGGTAGCTACGTATGTAAACAGTGATACATACATCACATCATGGTTACCTACCACAGCGGCTGTCTCTGCGGTCCTGGGTACAGTGGCTCGTGTTCGCCATGTTGCCGGTTGACGCTACAGGTGAGTGGCAGGTAGCCGCCGGCTGGAGCGGTGCATGATGATGCGGTGACTGCTGCTGCACCACCCTACCTCCCGTTCTCCTCAACGCAGCTTAGAGCACACAGACAGCACCAGTGTGAGCCAATTTGTCGGGAAAAACACATACATTCAGCTCAGGGGACAAGAGACCGTAAACAAGAAACGCCACAAAAACCACACTTGGTAAAGTGCACTTGCTGCGGACGCCAACTCGATGATTTTTGCAGTGCTTCCTCAAATGCAGCCAAATGAAGTTCAAATGCGAGAGACATTTTTTTTCTCTCTCTCTCACTGCATCACTACAGAAGTAGAACCGCTTCTCCGCTGCTAATTAAACAGAGACATTTCACAAGTTTATCCAGTATCGTTAACATTTCATACCTGTTTTGACGCTTCCGCCGCCATTTTAAAACAAACTTGTACCGTTGAGTGCGTTGTAATCGAGTCAAGAATGTCCACCGTCGATAGATTCACCTGTCTGGAACTGAAGGCATTAATAATCGACCTCGCAACCTGTGAACCTACAGACTTTAGACAGTCAAGTGGATTCCGCAGAAGTAGAACTGTTACGAGAGGATGTGCTATAACTCTCGTTAATGTTAAAATATTGTATTTGAATAGTTTTGGGTTTCCATTTTAAGGATTCAAAATAGTTGTATTCTTCGAAATTGGGAATATTTTTCCTAAATGTAGGCCTACTTTATCGGGCAGAAAATTATTATAATAATTAATACTATTAAATTAAACTTGTCCACCAATCTAGATTGTATACGCCTTTTGTGCAGTTCAATTAGTTTTACTGGTGACTGAAACATAAAAAATAAAGCATAGCCTACCAAATGGGACGAGGAATTTTCATTCCGGATTTTAACTAATTTATTTTTTCACTTATGTAACAATTAGTGCCAGATAACCTAAAATATATCGAATTTTATATCCAGTGTCAGCAGAGTATATCATGATATATCTGATATATAACCAAATTTCTAACCCTATTTTAAATACTAGAAAATGTGGCCAAAAATAGTATCGCCTGATAAAAGAAAGTGAGGTTAGTATTTCATTACAACCTTTTGAATTGAACAAACAATATTTAGAACAATTTCTTCAATGACAACCCACCATAACAACAGAATATATTGATATGTCCTAAAATGGTTGAAGCTTCCATTACAATATTATTACGCATCAACAGACAATCGTAACTAAAGCCTCATATGTGAAATGATACGTGAGCTGGCTATTCCTCCTACAGCATCGTCACCCTGACCTCTAGTGTTAGCTTCAGGTCATGAATTTGAAATGTTAAGCTGCTTTTGCTTTCTGCCTGACTTGTCACCACTTAAAAATACACTAAATTCAAAACAAAAAATAATCACAGGAAAATTCATAGGCTGAGGTTTGGTTTATTCCTTTATTAGATGTTAAGAAAATCCACAATGAAACAAAATTTACTCAGGGTGTACATGAAATTAGAACACAGCTACTCAGGATAGAAGGGATTCAGGAACATGGAGGAGGGAGGGGGAGGGGGGGGGAAGGAATGAAAAGATGAGGAAAACTCAAGTTTTCAGTGCTGGATATGTTCTTCAGACCAAAGTGCAAATGAAACTCTACCCTGTCAGTGTCGTTCCAAATGCATATACCCTCACTGAATGCATTTTTCTCATCATACGTGTTTTTTTTTTCCCCAACATGGCCTAACACAATGGAAGAATTAAATGAAGAAAGGTGGGATGCACTCCTTTCAACTCCCATGTTAAGTGCTTTTTGTGACTTAGCGTCTTGCACACATTCACTCACAGATTCACACACTCGCAACATTCTTTCAATCGTCAACTTAACCTCACTTGTATTTTTTTTAATTCAACCAAAAGATTTTGTCAAATCCAACATAAAAAAAAACAACAAGTGTGATGTTTGCATGCTGCATTTTTAGAGACCGTCAATCATTTGTTTTCTCCCAGGCGTCCCTCACTCAAAAGTAATAAACATGCAAAAATTAACTGAATGACTGCCTCTCCATATATTCTTGAATGTTTACATGCGCCAAGGTATTGCATAGGACTCCCAGGGCTCTTGGGTTCCCCTCCACATTGCGTATGCAATCTACAATGGCTTAGTTCTTTTTTTCCCCCTAAAGCTATAGCTCTAAATTAATGACAGTCACCTCTGTGGTTTGCTTAAAAAGAACTCATGTCAATAATTTCTGCTCTACAATCAAAGAAAGGTTTTTACATGGATGCATCAATGCACTGTCACAGGTCTGAGTGTAGATTATGCAGTATGCTTCTATTAAAAAATTCCTGAGTGTCTGATGACTGTCAAAGAAAGGTGACAAGACCCAGAAGTTGGAGTACCTTTCATTCAGCTACTTGGGGGGGGGGGGGGGGGGGGGTTCAACTGAAGTGGCATTGGATTTAACAAACCATACAATCTTTGCATTTGTAAATGAGGAAGCAATTTTCCAAAGCCATGCGCGCAATAGAAACACCTTCACCTGCGACAGTGCATTACTGAGTCTGCTCACACTGCTGACCGGTTTCCTTTGCCCATTAATGGAGAGATGATTTCAGTTGTCTGTGCTTCAGTTTTATGGTATGTGAAAAATAAGTCACCCTGCTATTGTCCTCATAACCGGTTTACATTTTTTTTAAGTTTAATCGAAAAGGTAAGAAATGCACAATACATTTCTCTGCAGATGCTTTGACTTAATTTAATTTTCAAAGCACAGGTCACAAGAAGGGCCAGTCCAACCATCCCTCAAATCGTGTTATAGCTATTTTTTCCAGGCGGTTTCAAATTTAGGGGGGCACTTATGCATTTGCATTTGTAGTGAATGTACTGCATGTCTCTGCATACATTCACGTTTATCTGAGATAAAGGTCTAGTACACTCATTCTGAACCAGTGCCTTCACAAGTTCTGTTGCCAACACACAAACAGTGAGACATTACTCAATATTTCAACAAGATATATTGTAAACCCAAAAAATAAAAACACACCTCATATAGGAAAAAAAACATTTTGTACCTTAGTGTAATTAATAAATGTTTTTGGTTTGACCAACACCCCGCCACTTGTTTTGTTAGACATTTGTTTAGTTGCAGCATGGACAACCATCAGTCAGTGCTGGTTTTTGTCCTTTTTGCTTGGGGTCAAGTAACTGAAAAGATGTGTAACAACGTGAGATTTATTATCTGCACGCATTTCTGCTTCAGTTGTTACAGGCCTGACAACTAAGAGCTTAAAAAAAAAAAAAAAAAGACACATTAAGCAAGAGCTTAAGCATTAACCTTTTTTTTCTTCTTTTCACAATTTTCGCAAAAAGATATTCATGAGTCTGACTGTCTGGACTACAAAGAAAACTAGGCTATGCCATCTACTTCTCACAGCCGTATTGTGGAACTGCAAATTCAAAAGGGTTTTGAACATATTTATAGCACCAATAGTCTGTACCATAGAAATTACAAAAAAAATTAAAACAAAGAGTTTCATTCAGTTGCAACACAGGTGTCTGCAGAAATGGCTGTAGTTACGTTTTTTTTCATGTTTCAACCCAGTACACAAACTTTTTTTTCTTTTTATTCCCCAATTCTTTTACAGCGTTGCATTTCAAGTAGATTATTAGTATTCTTTCCAACAAAACTTTAGATTTCCGTTTTTTTTTTTTAAAGGATTTTTTTTTAATTTTAGCCTCACAAACCATACTATTTCTACTATTAGCTTTTGTATAACTATAACAATTCAAAAATCAGACTCATTTATGATAACTTTTCACACGTGGGGAATTTTGGGATGGAAAGAAGAAAGCTGCACACATTCTCTACTTCACATTCAGAAAGTCTTCCAAAACCAACTATATAAATTAAACTGCTCAAATGCTTCCACAACTCAAAAATCTCAACATCCTTATATTATCTTTCTGAACACAAGATGGAAAGTAGAGGATGCGATAGCAGTCGTATCACACGAGATTATGTTCAACTAGGAAAAAGAGGAGTGAGACTGGCTGGACGAACATACATGCACAACCATTCAGATACCACCAACAACCAGTATCTTGGCTCAAAAGCAAAATGGTGGGAACAAAACGGACGAGAATAGAACAAAAGATTGTCCCTACTACCTAACTGTGAGACTTGAATGAGGACCATTGTACAGATGAATCAAATTAAACACATTCTAAAATGCCTAAAATTCATGTCTGCACATTGCATCACTCAAAGAAACATATTTTTGGAGTTTTCCTATTTCTCTCTCGCTTTTTTGTTGATCTGATTGTTGATTACACAAGGTTTTTAAGTTAGTAAATGAATACCAGCAAGGTTATGTGTGGGTTTGTTTGAAGGGGTGTGTGTCAGAAAATGAGCCTACATTAGGTTTTTCCAGCTCTGAGATGACCCTGAATCTTTGCTGATGGAGGTCCAGTCACAAAAGGAGAGGAAGGTTTCCTCTCTATGACAGGTCTCCTCTGCAAAACTGGAGTATTCAAATGTTGCTGCTCCCTGGAGAAAGAAGTCAGGCAAAATGGTTAGATTGTTGCACACGTGAATATCCATGCTGTAGCTGACTGTACGGTGGATTTCTTTACCGCCTGCATCTGTTGTATTTTCCAACTGACCGTTTCGATTCTGTGACCCAATGAGGAATTTCAGCTTGATTGCCACTTCCAATGTTTTTCTCTCGCCGTATCCAAAAATGGGGATATTATTTAGGCAGTTCACATATTTTGATGGTTGTTATAGTAAGAGCTGGTGGTCAGTAGTGTACAGGTCTATCTCTAGGATCTTGTCAATATTTTGTCAATCCTTCAGTCCTTTTTCTCCATGAGAAACTCATTTTGAGTCATTATACTCAGGAGGTCACATATTTTAGTGTAATTTCCGCAATACCTTTCATAAAGTATTTGAGTATGTGGCTTATATAGCGCTATAGCACTTATTAACATCTATGAAGAGTGGTGTGTCAGTGTGGATCTGTTGTGGGAGGAAGCTTTAGGAAAATCTATCTTTATTTGTGTGATTGGATATCAATTAATAAAATCCCCAAATTGATCTTTTAGCATCTGCCCTTTCACCACGGATGTGGTGAATTGATCCCATTTTGCGGGAGGGGACTGGACAAGATTGAATTAGGGCCTAGCCCTACTTGTGAATACAATTTAGACAATGTAAATATTATATAGTAATGATAAGTAACAATAATAAATAGTGTCTGCAGAGCACAGACAATTTCTTTAAGACTGCAAGGGAAGCTCAGCTTCCCCTAAAATAATGGTCAAATATTATGTGTGCTATTGTGTTAAAACGTTATTCACAAAAAATGCGTTAGAATGCGTTAATATCGAGTTTGTTCAGCTGCATTTTATGTCCCGCGCACGGACGCTCAGCATCTCTGGGGGGGGGGGGTCAATGGAGGAGTGGGCTGGCCTGGATGCTGCTATAAGCGTGATGATCGGAGGGTCTGTTGGAAGGCTGCATGTCCTGTTTGACAGCGATTCTGTACTATAAAAAGTCGCCAAAGCTATACAAGCTCAGTCCCATCCTGGTTTACGAATATTCCAAGTGTAGTTGAAAGAAAAACTGCTGCAACCTATATCTTAATATTTGCTTGGCAAAACTGCTAGGCAATTTCCATCGTACATTTTATGTTCATTCATACAGTAGGCTAGTGTTGTAGGGGTGAACCATCCAGCTAGCAAACTGCACACGTTGGTAGACAATGCTAATATCGTTGACCTGTTTTTTGCAAAGCCATTTGAAAGTCTTACTTAGGAGGATAAACTCAAAATTAAGCAGCAGGACAGATAAACCCTTAAGATTGATTTAGTGCAAAAGAAAGGTCAAAGTAACAGGTCTTTTCAGCTCTCCTGGTATTGGTGGCCATGCCTCTTGATGAAACCATCCCATGGATATTATAAATTAAAATTATTATTATAAATACATGAATAAATAATGTATAATTAATAAATAGACCCTGTTTATGATGCAGGCCGAAAATGAGCTTCCCCTCTTTGAAAAACCAGCAGCCGCCACTGCTGCAGAGGGTTAAATGAGTTGATCAATGCATGGTGCAAGATTTCTCACTTTCACAACCAGTTTTCAGCCACTGCTCTCTGGGCAGATATGTAAGGTACATGTTGTTGCAGTTCAGGTCTGGTTGATAAGAGTTTAATAAGTTGGATGCTGCCCACACATTCGTCTATAACAAACTAATTCCATCTCTCAAATTGAAACAAAATAATGAAATATTTAATTTAATGTTTAAATTCACTAGTTTGACATGTTGCAAAAACGTGTGAATAAAAATGGTAAACGTTTAAAGTCGTACAAAAACTGGTTTACCTGTACACTGAGATCCAGGGAAAAGGGGGGAACAGAGAGTGCTCTGCCACCAGCACTCGTCTTGCTGGTTGCCAGTTCCTCCCTGTCCACTTATATTTAACAGAGGGAACTGAACAAGACAAATGAGAAGTGGTTAGTGTGTTTAAGCAAACCGCTGCCTGTGACATCATAGGTGGAACCCATTTCACAGCTGATAATAGATTATGAAACTCTGTGTGGTTAGGCCAACACTTTTGTTAAAAACTCAAGCACAAAATATATTGATTTCTTAGGAGATCATTTTAAGAAAACCTTACCTCTGGCACATCTCCAACAAACTCATAAGCAACCCCATACTTGTGGATCTGACCTGCTGGTGCAGATAAGCAGGACTGCTTTTCTCCAGAAGATTCCTTCTTTTGAATCTTGCCGACTGAGACGTCGGTTTGTCCACCTGCAGTGGGTGCAGCTGCTGCCGTTTTGCAGTCTAAGCATATCTCTTGCTCAGTAATTGGCAGGAGGGTACTGGAACCCTCCTGTGAATCCAGAGAGGTCTGGGCACTCTTCTCCATGCCAGACTTCTTTAATCTGGGTAAGAATTTACCAGATTCCAGTTCTGACTTCCCGTAATAAGGGCCCTCACATTCTGCATCCTCCTCCAGAGGTTTGAGGTCTGCCTGAGGATCATCAAAGACGTCCACCGGCGCCAGGACGGGAAAATTCATCTCCTCTTTGTCAGTTTCAGCCTCAGAATCACTCACTCCTCCAGGAGATAACTCTGAGGCCGATATTGGTCGAAAATGAGTCCTGGGGGAAATGCGAATTGCCCTGTACTGCGTCCGGTTGATGCCATAAATTCGTGGGTGGAAGGCGTCATTCTCAGAGTCCGAGCAAAGAATAGATTTGGGCTTGAACCCTGGACTGAATGATGCCATGTCCTCAGGCTCAAAAGAACACTCCACATGGAGGACTTGAGAGAAGGGATTGTTCAGGTTGAAGGATGCAAACGGGTAATCTAAACCTTGCTCCTCACCATGCAAGCCTCCATAAGATCCAAGCAAATCTTCATGGAAGATGAAAGAAAATCCCTTATTCAATCCATCTCCGCCTCCTTTAATGGCCTGGTCACTCTGCCCAAAGGACACAAGAGGCCTCCACAGGGGCCTGTGCCCAGGGGCAAAGCAGCTGCCAGTGTTCATGAACACATCTGTGCCAGTGATGGTAAGCATATCTGAGCTGGAAGCAGATGCAGCTGCAGCGGCACACTGTAGCAGGCTATCTTGGGTGTCACTTGGCGGCACAACAGCCCAATTCTTATCACCACTTAGTGTCTTCAACTCTCCATACACCCCTCCTAGGATGAATGATGTACTCTCCTTGTCAGAGTTCAAGTCCCAGGGCTTGGACGGAGTCATGTAATCCCCGGCACCATCTACCTTGGAGAGTTTGTTTTTGGCTAAGTCCTGTTCTTCTTTCTTGCCTTCCCAAAGGTGATACTCTGAGCGCTGCACTGCTTTTTTCTGGGGCCCCTGAATTGGAACTCCCTTTGCCTGCACTTCCAGACAGCTGCAGCAGTAACCACCTGACTCATCAGAGAATAGCCCCTCGCTTGGTTTTTCTGCTCCTTGCTTTGACTTTACAGATTTGTCATCTCCTATTGCAGTCCAAATATCCTTTATTATCCCTGAGCTGTAGTCATCACTGTGTTGGTTTGTGTTGTCCGAAAACATGCCAGTGCTGTACTGTTCACTCTTATCCTCTTCCAATGCTATACCACAAATGGACTCCAATTTAGATTTTTTGGTGAAGGTCTGATTGGATGCTGTACTAATACTGACATCCTCACACTTACGGCCTGGGTCTTCTTGCAAAAAATCCAAGATTTCATCCTCCAGATATGTACCAGAGAGAGGAGGGATTATACAAACAATCTCTTCGTTGCCAATTTGAGCAGCATCCTCTGTTGGAACATTACCTTGCTCGTTGTCTGAACGAGTCTCCTCTGAATGGGACCACGGACTGCAAGTTCGCGTTGAAAGGTTAGAACATTGTTCAGTTTCGTCAAAGGCACTATTTTTGGTCCATATTAGCAAACGAGACTGTTTATGAGGATGGGGGTCAAGACAGCTACTAGAATCTGTGTTGTTTTCATGACCAACGGTGAGTGAGTCGCGGGGAAAAGGAAAAGTGGGGCTGTCATACTGCAACTCAAAAAGAGAAAAGCAGGATGAGTTCAAACCAGACGGTTCACTGGTGGCTTCAGGGACAGGTGGCTCCTCCAGATTTCCAGATAGTTTGCTCAGAGTAAACGAAACACTATCGAAAAGGGGGGAGAGTCGAATGGGAGAGTCTCCTACGAAGCTTTCTCCGTCTATATCTTCTGAAGTAGATGGCGAATAACATCCCCACACTTGAGCCATGTTTTCAAGATCCTCCATTAAGAATCCAATAGATCCCGAAACGTCCTGTGAGTCTGCCCGTATTGCACTTTTCCCTTGCTGCTCAAGGCCATCTAACACTAAACAACATTCTGCCTCAACGTCTCTTTGCTCTTTGCTTTTTTGTCGAATCATGCTTAAGATCCGACTTTCTTGTACAGAGTCTGAGGCACTAGTATCCAATATGGATTGATAAATGTCAACTTCATAGAAGTGAGTAAATTCAGACAGATGCTCGTCATCTAAATCTCTACTATCCTCTGGCTGAGGGCAGCTTAAGGTCCCAGTGAGTTCAACAGTTTCATCTTCTGCTTCGCCAGGCCCTTCCACAAAGTGCCCATCTACAAAGGAGCCTGCTGCTAGGTAAGCTCTGTGGTAGCTCTCGTTGGCAATGCAGATTCCCTGGATTCTCTCTGGCAGCCTCTCAATGTCGGCTGACAAAGTAAAGCCATCAGGAGAGTCTTCCTTGTTTCGGTATTTTGTTTCCAGCTTGCTTTGTCTGCTGAAAGGTACAAAATACTCTGTGATGGGCTCAGTGTACCAAAGGGGCTCCTCCATGTATTCCTTTTTGTTTCTGGCCTCAACTCCGGACTCTTTCCCCTCCTTCCAGCCTGGATCTTTACGAATCTCCTTCAGAGGTCTCTTCCCCTTTTTGCAAAGCTGTGGTTGTTTGGCAGCGCCTCCAGTGGCACTGCTACTGCTCCCTCCTGTGTTTCTACGCTCCTCTCTGTCGATTAACTTCACCTGTAGCTTCACCTGCCCGCTGTTGCGTGTTCTCTTATTCTTTGCAGCCTCCCTGGATTTGTGCCTTATTCTAACTGCCTTGCTTCTGAATGACTTAAAGTCACCCTGGTTCCCACTTGAGCTGGAGCCCGCCTCACTAGAGCCAGAAGACCAGGATCTGGGTCTGTATTTGCCCTCAGGTCTGTGTCTTGTCTGTCTTTTTGAGTGGACGGTAGATTTCTCCTCTGCTGCTGCACCGCCATGGTATCGATTTTCTTTCTCCCTCTTGCTTCGTCGTTGCTGGCCTCTCTCGTTGGTCACAGTAGTGATGGTAGAACATGCTTCGGGGTTTTGCTCCTTCGCAGCCTCACCTTCACTGTTGCAATCTTTTGGGGAAGAGGTGTCTGTGCTGGTCTGTGGGGCTGCAGATGATGAACTTGAATATGCGCAGGCCTTAGCTTTGTTCCACACCGTCATAATCTCTTGGAGACAAACAGGTTTCTCTGACAAAGGAGGAAAGGCTTCATAATACCTGCAGTCAAAACAAAACGAGAGAAAACTTGATTTAAATCCATTCATAGCAGCAGAGTTAAAATAAACAAAAAAATAAAAAAAGCTGTTCTGCATCCACTTTTTGAAATACGAATATTCATAGGTCCAAAATATAAATAATATTGCTTACATTTCCACCTGGTCTTTTGAAGAGGGGGACTCAGCTCGCTCCGGGGACTGAGAGCCATCAGATTTCTTTTGAATCTGTTTTTCCTCTGTAAAAAGCACATTAAGATAATTTATTAGAGCAATTATTATTCAACTTCTTTCTATTTTTGTAATAAAAAAGTGATAATAACGGTCTTCAACCAAACCTTTCTGTTTGTTTTGGATGTCCTTTAGTTTAGAGCAAAGCTCTTCAACCAGGCTCTCAATTCCAGAGTTCTGCACAAATGAGACCAAACAGAAACTGATTTTTTAGAACTCAAATTAAATATTGTGAACAGCAGTTATAAATTTCATAACATGATGTATTGTATACTTGTGTATGTGACGAACCTATGAGCTTGAACAATAGTTTCATTTGTCTGAGCCCATTTCAACATACAAACATAGTTTGCAAAAGTTGTATGAAATGGCACACAGGAATGACTGGTGACAATGTCAATATCATGTTAGAGTACTAGTGGAACTACATTGTAGTGATATATTATAGGGATTAGTTAACTTATTAACAAAATACTATCCAGGTATTTTAAGTGGAACACAGAATACCTGCTTTAGAATATGTTTTTTGTCATGACAAAAAGATATAAAAACAAGCCGTGATGTACACAAGACAATAATATCTTTTTCTACCTTTAAAACAACATGACTGACAAGATCCACTAGTCTTATGTAAGAATGCTACGTTTCTAAAAGCTAAATTGACCCTTAATATGACCCAAAACAAAGAATGAAAGGCATGTTGTTGACACAAGTCAAGCCAGCTGACGGCTGAGCTTAGGTATGCTCTGCCAGGACAATTCTATATTTAGCTATGGTGCAGAAATGCTTTCAGAAAAATAAAAATAAAAAAGGGGCTAAGCAACAGTACAAGTGATTACCTCACTATTTCCTAAGACACTGGACATTTACTACATATCCTGTTTTGCTTATTGCCTTCTCACATTGAGCAATATGATGTGTAAAAACATATAAACAAGTGTTTGCCATAAACAAAACATGTTGAAACACAAGCTAAGATCAGGTAGGCAATGTCGAAGCAAATGCTTTAAAAAAACAAAAACAAAACAATCACAACATAGGCTCCTGAGTACCAGTCCTGTCAGACACTTCAGCTCTCTCATTTCCTGATTACTCTGCCGGAAAATAACGTTCCTTACCATGCCACTTCATGAAAAGCAAAGCAAAGTTTTCTCTTCCCCTGTGTTTCCTCTTGCATCATTGTGCTAATGCCGGTCAGCTGACAGCCGACCAACTCTGCCGTTCACTGCTGCAATCCTGTGCAGTGTGTACTGGTTAAAAAATAGACTGCAGAATCCTGTCCCCATAGAGGAGCTCAACACTCCTCCTCTTGCCTTGCAGACCCTTCCCCCCTACCCTTGCTCCAGCTTAAGGTTTTGTCATTTTTTTGTCATTCAACTAAATCACACCTCCCTTACTACTGCAGTCCATTGAAGAAAGTTTATGTCAATCCATTTATAGGTGTCATGATAGCAAAAGTTCAGTAGTCGCTGCCAATACTGCTTGTGTCTATTATGCACGTTCATCATGCCTAGTTTAATAACTCTGGATTTGACTACTAGTGAATGTTAAAATGTTAAAAACGTGACGTTTTAAACAAGGACACTTTAAGTGTTTGGGCTGGTAAGTTGATGTACCTCACAAGAAATTATCCGCTGAAATACAGAAGTTTCTTTCGCCATGCAATGTCTATGTGAAAAGTCTTCTGGGCCATGCCGTGCAGAACCGCCATTATCCGCTAAGTAGATTAGATTCATCTTTATTGTCATTACACATGTACAGGTATATTGCACATGGTGGCTTTCAGACATGGCGCTGTTCCTGGGGGCTTGGCAAGACTTCGCACGATTGTTAGTGACTGCCTTCTTCTGACTGTATTGACTGGAACACTCTGAAGCGTATACTGCCCCCATCAGTTCTGGAAGAGGTCACTGTCATTGACACGGTCATTTTGTCATTTTAGAACCAGAACGTGTCAATAGTATCGGTTCTCATGACATCCCTAAATCTATCTATCTATAGCTTTTTTGAGTCATAGGTATGGAATCAAAAGAATATGCTTACATGCAAATGACACTCCTTTAAATGTCATGAGGATCGCATTGTTTTATATCAAGGTAGGGCTCTCCCTGCCATTATATGGCTTAGGGATAGGACCTGAACAAATCGGGTCCTGGTGCTTTGCTTACTTGTTGCTGTGAGCGCCATAGCTCTCATGCAATTTAAATGTTTTGTTGAGGATTTTTCTATTGCATCTAATTCAGTTGTTAAGTTGTTTGCCTCCCTTTAAAGTTCCAGTGGGAGACTCTTTTATTTTAATGAATTCAAGCCATTGTCAAATGAGTTGATATAACTAAGACTATCACCTCCACAAAACTCTTTATTTCTCAGTATGGCTATGTTTACAAAATGGTGTAGTTCGGTGACATTTGTTGATGACTTATAGGTCGCCGCAAAAAAAGAATAACAGCAGCCCTGAAAAACAAGACGACTGCTGCAACAAGTGAAGACCTGAAGAAGGGCCCACAAAATGTTTCAGTCAGTCATTTTACCGCTAAGAAAAGACCCACACAGTAGGAAGGAGGACTAAAATTCAAAAAAGAAAGTGACCGACAACGAAGACAAACAAGGATAACCACTTATTCACGTCAAGGATATAGTCTACCTTTTCAGTGATGACTAACTGAAGGTGTGGCCACCCAGGCAAATGAGTTGACAATGCATGTACAAAGAAGATCTTCCCTTGTTCAATGCTTTAGCCTCCCACGTTAACATAGCTTCATTCTGTGTCTATTCACTGTGATTTCTGCAATAGATATCTGCATGACTGCACCTTAACATATACTCATTTCTGACATGCCTTCTGTATTCAGAGTAATTTTCATTCAAAAGTTTCATATAAAATGAGGCAGGTCAAAGAGTTACTGCTTCAATGCATTACTAATAACTTGTTTGCACTATTATTACAAAGCCAGAGCCATTCAAGTTAATTATCATTTTACGCTACAGAAAAATAAAGCATAACTTGATTAACACCATCCTCATAAACCATGAGAATCACAGGATTCCAACCGTCAGCTTGAGTGATAATGCTGCTTACTTCATCAGATGCAGAGCGGAGGCATTGCACAGCAGCTTGCTTCTTCATTTCCTCAAGACTCAAGTCGGTCCCTCCTTTCTTCTTACTCTTGCCCCATTTCTTCCCAGTTCCCTTCTCCCAGCCTAAGAAGATGTCATTTTCCTTTAACACATAATGAGAAAAGTCACTCAAAAAGACAAGATAACCCATTTTTAAAGCATAAAAACATTACAAATTTACATTACACTCTAAAACATTTCTATAGAAGAAATTAGCACACTGACACAGCAAACTGAATATCAATGAATGTAACGACAAATGATAGACATCAAAGGAGGAATTAGTCAGTGGTAAATGTACCATAATGTGGAGGAAAAGCCCAATTGTTCACCTCTCCTGGCACACTGATGGTTGCCTTTAACTATGACATTATATTTACACACTAACTTCCCTTCCTGAAGAAAGCCCACTACCTTCTTATTTGACAATGCAAAATACTAACCCTAACAATGACAAAAAGAAATTTGTAAGTGTTTTGACTTTGACTAGAAATATTTCTATAAGGTTGTGGAAGCTTACCTGGTCCTGCAGGTCATAGTTGTAACTGTCATGCAGGAGAAGGCTGAGGACGTAGCGGGTGTAAATCATGGCATCAATCCCGCACTTCTCAAGCTCCTGGCAGAGCCAGCTTTGTACTGGACCCAGCGATTGGAGCAGGGACATCTCTGAGGCAGGCAGGGGGCCCACGAGGGGGAAGGGGCAAGAGAGGTTTTCAGGAGGAGCAGGACCGTCTGAATCGGTGCTCACTGGACGCATGGGACCTCAGGTGTTGGCCATTCTCAGGTGGAGCAGCATTGTGATGGGTAGTTACTGTAGGGTGGTCGGTTGAGAAGGGTACAGAGTGAGGACGAAGCAGAACCTTGGCAAGAGGGCAGTCACTCCAGCAGGACGCACTGAAGGGGCTCTACATGGGGAGGCATGTAGATTTTTTTTTTTTATTATTGCTTTGAGCAAACGGGGGATTTTACTCGTCAGGCATGGCTTATGCTGCTGATAGATCTCAGCTGCAGAGCAAAACACACGATGTGTTTGCGTGTCAGTTGGAGGGGTCCATGTTGGGGCTATTTCTTACTTCACCGGCACAACCTGAAAGAGAAAAAAAACATGTATCACTTTTCCATAAATATTTTGAATATTGAATGCAGGCAAAGACATAGTCAAAGGCCTTACACATAACCACAGCACTGAGTCAAATTGGAAAAAAAAAAAAAGGATTTTAAAATGGGAAAGAAGCAGTGAGACAAATGACAGATCATACCACACAGCACATACGTTGTGGTCCTTCTTCCAAAGGATGTAGCGAGATTGTGAATTTCTAGCAGGCTAACAGGCTCCTGAGAGAGCACGAGATCTTTAAATAATGCAAAACAGCACTCGCAATCATGACACATCGTGATAAGACCTATTTAAAATTATTAACATGTTAGGTGTGCATTTTCCTCAAAATACAGAACATTTATTACAAAGTGACCTCAGTCTCACATTAATGTGAAAGTACCTCTAAAAGAATTTTTCAAGTTTGTATGTGTAATGACCCCTTATGACCTGCCTTTTAAGGAAATTTGATGTAACACAATAACTAATAGAAATGGCCATGACCACGTATTGTTTAACCACCTCATACAAGGCTTTCTAAAACTTATAATATAGGAGGCACCACTTTGCTTTTTATTCCCTTCATTACAAGCACAAAATAACAGCTGTATAGTTTGAATTGTGAGTAATACAACCAAATATCTCCTCAACTTGTGACAATAACAAACAAGTAAAATTCCAGTTAGAGTCACTGTGTGGCTGTCAAGTGCATGTGTTTCATAAAGCAGCAGCGGATTAGGGGACAGACGTGAGGAGCAAATGGAGGTTGCGCCGATCTGATTGGCTGGCCTGGTCGTCACTCAAGAGTATGATATTATAGGTTTACCCATTAGATACGTCAAAAGGGCAAGATAATATGCGATCTACTATTTCAATAGACATTACCTTTCCGTGGAATAACATTTTCAAATAAATAAATTCAGATAAACAACAGCTAAAAGGTTAGCAAGCTTCATCGATCATTTCTAAACATGGCTGACCAGTGTCTACAACCCAGCTGTTTCTTGTAAGCACACCAGCCCCGGCCGGCTAGCTCTTGACTGCCCTGCCCACAAATCAACTTTATCCTACAACACATTTCTTATGTCAATTTCTCTGACATGGAAAATAACATAAGTGCAGTTTGTGCAGTGTTAACTACAGAGTTACCGAGTTTAGCCTACTTCGGGTGCATTGTAACGTTGCGCAGATGTGTAACGTTACGCTTTAATGACATTAATGTTACATTGCTCGGCTATCGAGTGCGGTAATGCAACCAGCTACAGAACAACCCGGACCGATATTTAAGATGACGCATTAATGTCACTGATGATATGGTAACGGCTGAGGTGTCAAGTAGCGTTGTACTGACTTCTGGTATTAACATCGGTTTACTAGCGTCATTTTGCAGTCAAATGGCAAGGTTAGCTGGATCACCGACCTTTAACGTTAGCCAATAAGCTAGCTAGCTGGCTAAGTTAGCTACCGAGAGCTGCTTGTCTCCTGTCATTAGGCAGTTCATTATTTTTACGTTTACCTAACGTGCATCATTCAGGTGAGATAAGAACGTTACATTGCAGTCCAGCGTTAATTGATTTTAACGCTAATCACGAGGTCTCCCCGTCCCGCGAAGACTAGCTACCTGGCTAACGTTAAGTTGGTGTTTTATGTCGGACAGTGAACGGAGGCTGCAGAGTGATATTAGATCACTGACGGTTCTCCATTAAATAGTTAATTAGCAAACAGCAACACGCTAACGTTAGGCCAAGTCTAAACTTTCGGTCGGAAACGTAGCACCCAAAATGGCCAAACGTCAACACAATATTGCAATGATGAGAGATTCAGATTTAAACTAACGTTAGCTTTCACGTACGTTTGTTGTTGGAACCGAGGGGGAGGAGGAGCGGCTGCCCCCTCGGGCTACCGGAGGACTGTCAGACGTTTTCCCTTCAAAATGTACGCCATATCGTCATACAGCGAAAGAGTAAACCGACTGAACAAGGAACACTTAACAGGGACAAAACACCACAGGTTAACAAGAAAACTCCCAGTTAGTTACAAACCTGCCGCGGGCTGAAGTAAAGAGGAGCAGCGAAAGAGGAGCGGCTATTTCTCTTCCGCTGCCGTTCCGAGCTCGAGCTCTGGAATCCGCTGCGGTAGCATCGCGTATCATGGACGCCGACAGAAATGGCGCTGTTTTCACATCCAGTGCTTCTTCAACGGCGTCAAGGAAAACAGCGACATTCCGGCTCAAGCAGGAGGAAGGTCATTCCTCGATGACAGTTACATCCAGAACCACAATGTCCGCTGTCGAAAAGCCAGTTTCATTCAGAGAAAGACTCCTAAATACGCCACCATCCGCGTTCGTATCTAGGCAACAAGGCAAACCTCCCCTGTCCTATTCAGGTTTAATTCCTCCGCTAGGGTATTGCATCAGAAGCCCAAATAGTACTCTTCAAACTAAAGCCATATGATAAATGGCATTGAGTAAATTAATGCTCAAAACTAAAAAAATAAATAAGCGACTCATTCTTCTCCTTTGGGTTTAAGTTTAAGGAATTATTAGGAAATAAAAACAAAAACACCAACTTAAAAACTCTTGTAGCATGTTATGGAAGAGGCACAATATACACAATACTATGGTAGCCTATGGTATAATATCGTTATAGTTGATCAAAACAGTTTATTTACTCATTCAGTCATTAATTACTCTACAATATGTTTATGATGGTATTTTTATATAATTTTTATTTTGCTTTATTACACACACCTAATCAACATAGTCAACATTATAAAAGAAACCAAACAAGGAATCACATTTCTGTGCAATAACGCCATTTAAATGAACATAGTGTTGAGATAATAATAATGATAATAATAATAATAATGATATATTTTATCTAAAGCCGCCTTTCTCTGCACTCAAGGACACCATACAGGCATACATAAGAAATTTAAAAACAGCAAAAAATACTCTTGCATTAACCAATACTTTTTGGTGATCAAATTTTAACGTTTTTTTATTCACAAAACAACATTTACAAACAGTTGTAAACAGTTACAAACAGCACACTGGGACATAGGTACGTGTCTGAGGCTACAAAAACACAGAGAGGAAAAACGGGAGAGAGGGAGACAAAACAACACATGCAGAAACAGACACAAGACAAGGGACCAGTCAGCATGAACCGCTATTGCTTATTGTTCTTTAGAAAATGCCCCTTGTTCAGTAATAGTTTTGACAAAGTGACCAAAACCCATTTTAGATTGATTTGTTTTTATTTTAATTTACATTGCCGTTATAGTTCAGGAAGATGCAGATGCACTTTCCAAGGTATTGCTTGTTTTGACTAATTTAGTATCACAGGGCTTTGTATTCTTTATTGTGAGCCAGTGTTTGGTTAAAACAGAGACACATTCCCATCACTAATATCAGTACTGCTCCTATAACTGTACCATTAACTCCTTATCACTACAACTGGGCAGTTATCATTACTAGTAGACCTACTTTTTGTAGTGCCACTACTCGTCAAGAGCAAAAGTTGTACAGTGAGTGAGATCCTGTAACTTTAACCAGCCACTTGTTTCTACCTCTCAACGTTGTCACTAACCCCTGTGTGTGTGTGTGTGTGTGTGTGTGTGTGTTGGGGGTGGTACTACTTATTTAGACTTACCACCTGCCTCGATCAAGGGTCCAAAGTGTGGCCCTCTGACCTATGGCCTATTGGCCAGCTGTTTGCATCGCAGTGTGTGTGTGTTTGTGTGTGTGTGTGTGGAGAAAACAAAAGAGGTCAGGACCTGATGTGTGTTGAGGCTGTGCACGTGAGAGCCAAAAGAAAAGGGAGTATGTGTGTGTGTGTGTGTGTGTGTGTGGGGGGGGGGGGGGGGGGGGGGGGGGGGTACGTTTAGTGTGAGTGAGAGACATAGTGTGTATCTAACAGCCGACCTGATATAATATCTTTATATTTATTATAAAGATATTTACATGTTATATTTACATATTATTTTACTACAGGTCCCAGGGTCCCTCAGGGCCAGTCAGTAGACTAATTATGAGTTCTGCTTGTGATCTTTATCTGAAGCCAGAGCACTGAAGGCCAAGGCCAAACCCAAAATGACCCTCAGTAACACTGAGGCCTGATCAATGACAAAAATTGCATTTTTCACCATTATCCTTTTACTGAGAGTAACACCGTAGGTTTTGTTTCAAGATTGGAAGGCGGAGGCACACATTCAGCTTTATCCGGGTAGTCTGGGGGCTTTCCTCCAAAAATTTGGAGAGTCAAACACTTCACTCTCTGCATTCATGGTGACTGTTTATGCAACAACATGAGCCTTTTGTGAATCAAGTTAAGGGCAAATGTCTTTTTTCTTAGGATAAAGCAGATAACTATTCTTCTGTATTGTTCCAAACTTTCTCTCATTTTCAAAACATCACATGTGTTATGGGATGGCCATGAAGACATCATGTACAAAGTACATGAGATAAATACATGACATAAGATACCTTGTTCAAGCCATAAGCTCCCAGGTTTACATCTACCTAAAAGACATGAAATCACAAGAAATCACACCTTTATTTTTTCACACTCCTGTCGTGTGTCCTTTAACTCCACCGATTTAGCACAAGAAAACACTTGTTTTCCATACATGTTTTAAGTCCCTGACCAGTTGCTTTTACCTTTTTTGGGGAATGGACTGTCTTTCACATTTTTTGAGGTGGACAAATCTACCTCTTCTAAATATTGGGGGGGGGACAAATCTTCTGTCTAAGCCTGTGACTGATAGGATCTCATCTGAACCTCAGCCAAGAGCGGCACCTTAAATCTGCAATGCTGTTTGCGCTGACAGCATTCCCGTTTGCCAGTGCTAACCTGAAAGTCAATTTGGAGCAGCTGGCACAGTTAAAAGATGCTCCGTAATCCTGTCCCAGGAAAAGGAGGTTAGGGAGATTGAGGAAGGGATGGGGTAAAAGGCCTCTGTGGGGGGATTTCACTGCAAGGTTGTGAAAGAGAAATGTGTCTCACAAAGCTTTAGTGGGGCTTTCATGCACCTTAACAGCGAGTTCACAGTGCTGTGTGAGGGGAAGCTGGTCATCATGCGCGGACTGGGTCACTGAGGTGAATCCTATATTAGACACAGCTCACGAGCTAGATAACTATAGACATGTGGTGTACTGTACACGCCTACTTATTACATTGTCTCTGTGTCCTTACACAACCTTATAAGCTGATTTTACTCTGTCAATCAAAGCTGACATCCCATTTTGGCCGCTTTTGCGCACAAGGGCCAGTTAAGGGGAGGGCCTCTAGAACACTTCCGCTCATGTGTTTGTTTTTGTTTTTTTGTTAATTCACCTGAGACACATGCAGTAAGGGCTTTACATGAATTTTTTTAATCACCAGGAAACATGGATGGTACATTCCTAAAGTTACCAGGCATTCAGATTTTCCACTAGACAACTTCTTTAATAAAATAAAACAGATTATGAATGCCACTGAATACATCTACGCATCCATGATATAGAAATGTGAACATAAACATTTATTTTAGTCTCTTTTTTGTTTTCCTAATTAAGTTTACCACTTAATTTCAGCTCCTCTGGTTTGTTTCGTGCAGTTCTGTTAGTTTTCAAGCCAAACACACACCAAACCGCCCACAAAACAGCCGCTGTTGGATTCAAAATATTTTCCCCATTGATCAACAGTATCTCCCCTCGATAATAAATGATCCAAATCCTAGAGGATGTCCAGGATTTTTAAATGTCCATCTAACTGCTGAAACCCCATCCAGTGGGAGAAAACCTTTGGGGAACATTAAAGGATTTCTATGGGTGCTAAGAGCTTTGAATGAATTCAGACATGTGCTAGCTGGTGGTGGTTGAGGTCAAGATTATTGCTCTGACAATGTGTAAATGTGTGTGCTGAATGACTTTCTTGGGCTGCTGACGATAAAGAACATCTCCCTGTCATGTGTTACTGTGTGTGTGTGTGTGCGTGTGCGTGCGAATATGAGATAACACAAAGAGAAGGCCTGTTTGCATCAGTACAGTGCACAAACGTTACTTACATCACAGGCAAGTGGCTGTTAAGTAGGAGAACGTGGATTACATCATGCTGCTGGCGTCTCTGCACAGAGAGCCTGTTATCAGCACAGTGCAGGCATGAATGTGCTCCCAATGCAAATAACAACAGCCCTCTGTTGACCTGTCTGCTGTCTGCACTTCTGCAGCAATGAATTGATCACTGATAGTTTCAACAGCACCACAAAGTGCTCCCGGTCAGACAGAGCTCAAACTCTTTTGATTATTTGTATCTCTCTTTGATCAGAGCCTGGTTAACAGACAAAACTCTTTTAAGGAGATGAATCTAAATGAAATTCAACCACATTTTTCATTTTGCACGGTTCCAACAGCCTAACAACATTTTTAACTGAAATGGAAGACATCTGTCTGTCTGTCTGCCTGCTTGTCTGCCTGTCTGTCTCTTTCTGTGCTTTAATTTTACGAACAACCGTTCATCCGAACAACTTCACACTTGACAGGTTGAGTTTAGTTCAGTTTATTAGGCTACTTTGTTCGATGGAACCAGTGCATATTACCTGATTCCTTAAGCCTGCTCATCATTTACATGTATGATTTACACAGGACTTTAGTCTTCAAAGCAGACAGATAGATGCCTCCAGTTTGACAGAAATAGCTGCTGTGACTCTAAGGGGAAAGGAATGCGTGGTATGGGAGGCCTTCGATGGTCGTTGAGATGTTGCGATCTTAAAGTGTTGGACAAAACGACGAAAGAGTGTTACCTTTATTACCATTTTTAAGAATAGGAATATGTACAAATATGTTTTAAATAAAATATACTCTGGGCTTCTTTTGCACAATTCACCTTTAAGTTAACAGATTTAATGAAGGAAATCAAACCTGCATTAATGATTTTTTAAGCCATTTGGGAGCAGGAGAAACAAACCTTACACAATTGATATTTGCACAAAGTTTATCATTTACACATCCAGCCAACATGGAGCAACAATAGCAATCGTTTGGAGGAAAGTTTCAGGCAACCTGATCAAAATAATATCATTATTTTTATAGCACTTATTAAAAACAGAAATGCTTTACATAGCAGGCAAAACACATGAACCAAAACAAGAAACATAAAAACAGCAGTCAAAGAATAAAAAAGAACTAAAAGCATATATATATATATACACTCACCGGCCACTTTATTAGGTACCCCATGCTAGTAACGGGTTGGACCCCCTTTTGCCTT
>NC_048425.1:9291593-9316059 GCF_013103735.1 Etheostoma cragini
TGATTGGCTGCTTAGAAATTAGGTGTTAACGAGCAGTTGGACAGGTGTACCTAATAAAGTGGCCGGTGAGTGTATATACACACAGTATATCTGGCTTGAAAAGCTGAGGACGTATAACAGCGGTGGAAGGAGCACTTCTTCTAAATCCAGATGACACGTCCTCAGTGGTAGAGGCAGAGCTGGAGGATGATGGGGGATTGTCGTCAATTAACCTGGAGGAAGTTGCTGAGGTAGTCAAACAACTCCACAGTGGCAAAGCCCCAGGGATTGATGATCCAGAAATGCTGAAAGCTCTGGGTGTGGAGGGGTTGTCTTGGTTGACACGCCTTTTCAACATTGCATGGAAGTCTGGGACAGTGCCTAAGGAGTGGCAGACCAGGGTGGTGGTTCCCCTCTTCAAAAAGGGGGACCAGAGGGTGTGTGCCAATTACAGGGGTATCACACTCCTCAGCCTCCTTGGTAAAGTCTACTCCAAAGTGCTGAATAGGAGGGTTCGGCCGATAGTCGGACCCCGAGTTGAAAAGGAACAATGCTGATTCTGTCCTGGTCGTTTAACTGATTGGTTCCCTCCAAATACTAGCAAACTAGAAGGCTTGTAGTATGATTGCTGACCAAACCAACCTTAATATTGACAATTCAATTGTACAAAATAGTTGACAATATCCACTTTTATACAATGTATAGTGTTAAATACTTGGAACACATGAATGAATTGATGAAAGGGTACGTGAGTTCATCAGTCAGGGCTGTGGGGGTACCTCAGACCAAAAAGGTTGGGAACCACTGTTTCAGTGTATGGTGGGCATTAGTTTTCATAGAAAGAGTCTGGAACAAATAACAGGCCCGCCACCAGAGGATCTGAAAGTGCGAGAAGCGCTGGACAGAGAAAAAAATTCTGAGATATGAGGAGTCCGACCATTTAGTAGGTCTAATATTCATTCTCACGTTAGCTCTACTTTGGTCTCCACCAACTCCTGTGAGAACTAGTTACTATATGTTAATAGTTTTTTTTCACTTAAAGCTATTGTGCATAGTTTCTGTAAGCCCCAATGAGGAATTCTAAATAATGACAACAAAACTGCCGGAGCATCCACATGATACAAACCTTTTGTAATCGTGCACCCCCACCACCCTTCCTCCACACAGTTACTAGTAGCAGGACGATTAAAAAAGAACATGACGGACTCTTCACTTGATTGTTTGCGTGCCGTGGTATTGTGTGTGCGTGTGTGTGTGTGTGTGTGTGTGTGTGTGTGTGTGTGTAAACCTCTAACCACAAACATCTTGCATTGACACAGTTTGAGGAAGACTCTGGTTCCATAATGAGTCAGCATTAATCTGAAACTGTGCTTTAAAAAAAGATGTATTTAATTAATAAAGCCATTTGTTGGGACTAAGAAAGGCTTCATAAAGGCTTGAGAATAGCGATTACTTTATCGGTTACTATTCTAAATGCAAGGTCTATTTACTTATGGAGTTTTTGACCACTTCCCACACGGCTTGTTTCAGAGAAAAGAACTCACATACACAGACATAGAGAAAGGGAGGCAATTTATCACATATGCTATAAAAATGTAATACGTTTGTGCTTCTGTTCCACTTATTTATTGCAAATAAAGCAGTAAGAACATACGAGGTGTAAGAAAATGTTCGTAAATATTGTTTTTTAAACCATATATTTTTTGACAGTGTGCAGGAATTTTTCTTTGCAACTCTTGACTTACTTGTCCCCCTCCTATGCACCTGTCTCACGTTGTAGATGTGCAAAGTATTTTTTTGTACCAACCAAGGGAATGAAATATGAAGCCAACGTGGAAGTGCCAAAAACTGGCTCCAAAAGGGAGTCAATCCCCATAGACCCCAATGTTAAAATGCCCAATTTTACAGCAGAATTAAACATGTTTACAATCTGGTAGAACGTCTATGGCTAAGTTGACCTTTCATGATATCTGTTTCCCGGTCAAATTATATATTCTTGCATGAAGTAATTGAGGGTGAGTGACAGGTGGGTTGCCCCACAGCTCCATCTAGGCTCCATATCTTTGCCCATTTTTGGATTAGCCGATGTCAGGCACTGCCAAAATGGAGACAGCTGGAGCAACAGGGAGCCGCCCACTTTGACATTGATTTTGGCTTTTCAGAAACCTATGGGTGACCTCACGCAGACTATGTTAATATCTCTACTAACCGTGTCATGATTGTCAAGAAGATGCAAAATAACACTCCACATTTAGGCCAAATTTTGGCGAGGGCAAATATTGCATGGCTGTTTTCACAGGGATCCCCTGTCCTCTTATCTTAATATATCTGTTTTAAAAGGGGTTCAATGGGAATCTACGAGTCTTTCCTTTACAGGCAATATC
Source organism: Etheostoma cragini (assembly GCF_013103735.1). Classification (NCBI taxonomy): domain Eukaryota; kingdom Metazoa; phylum Chordata; class Actinopteri; order Perciformes; family Percidae; genus Etheostoma; species Etheostoma cragini. The sequence continues at coordinate 9,293,957 of NC_048425.1, forward strand.
TTGCCTTGCAGGATTGCAATATATTTTATTGGGACCTCTGTATCACGATTAGTATCGTATCACCAGATTCTTGCCTATACACAGCTCTAATAATGTGACAAACCAATGTCAAAATTTAAGATCCCATGCACCACAAAAAAACGTAAACTCCTCACCCTGCCACACTCTTTCTTTCCACCTGAAACTCCTGATTCCAGAGCCACATCCTCCTCCACTCTGGATACCTAATCCCCATAAGCCTTTATAATGCCCGGGGCATAGAGAGAGAGGGAGAGCGCCAGAAAGGGAAGTGGGGAGAGGAGAGTCTGAGCTTAATGACCTCGCAAGCCGATTACAGGCCAGACGCGTTCCACAAACAGCGAGGCCTCGCACTTTGTCCTGCACAGTCAAATCAACTGCCGTCACATAGAGAAGAGAGGTCATGAATCAAGATACAGAGTGGCAGTAGTAACCAGGGTTTCCCCCAGAAAAGTTGTTTAGCCATGTGGCAAGTGTCTTTTTACGATGAGGGTACGGCTGGGCCAAGTCCCAGACTGATGACGACATTAATGTAGAGCCCAATAGTTACATACATATGTATGCTACATACACATAGACAGTACACATACAGATACATACATACAGATACAGAATCCAGGTTGGAATTGCAAAATTGAGAATGTAAAATAACTATAAGACAGACTCCATAGGGCCCTACATTAAATCATCGGGCCTGCTGAAACCATGGTGACTGATGATGATCCTAATGACTTTAATCCCTCTGTTCTTCTGGTACATGAATAATGAAGGATATTTTATTCACCTGTCATGCCACTAAGTGGCCCATCCCACACAGGGAACTTACGCAAAAGTCATTTCATCCACAGCTTCCTGTCCAATGTCCACACACAACACGGTCTACTTTGCAAGAGTAAGGGGGCATGAAATAAACTCAATTTGGCGAAAGAAGAAAAACAAAAATAATTTTTATGAAAACCAAAATAAATGGTGAGAGTAAAGGAATGAAATAGCATGACTTATGATTACAGGAAAAGGCTGAGATTCAGATATTAAGAGCCGAAGAAGAGTTCAGTAAATAATTTCAAAAGTTGCCAGTCAGGAGGATAGAATTCCACTGAGTACACTTTTTATTTTCCTTTTCTTTTGAATATCATCAAAAGAGGGACTTCATCTGTGTAACCACTAGAGGGCACTAGAGGTGTTGTGTAGTTGCACAACCGTCCCTGCTGGAGAAAGTGTGTCACTTGGCCAATTCTCCCTGAGGGGTTAATACAGTATTGACCAAACTTTAAAAAAGGAAGTATCACAGATACAGGGGTAATAAGAGGCAGGCCAGGGGTGGAGGAAGCATTCAAAAGCTTTACTATGGTATTATACTACGTATTATTACCATTATTCCGTATTGCTTCAATCTCGTTTGACAGGTATTGGACATGTGTATAATGACAATAAAGGCAATCTATTCTATTCTATTCTATTATATGTCATATAGCCTATAATTGGATTATTATCACTCATAAATTCATGTAAAAGCCTGATTTTACTGTTGAAGTTGGTTTAGGCAGACGGCAACTCAAAGATTATTTTTCTTTATGGATAAATCAGCTGATTTTTTGATTAACTGATAGACTATACATTTGTAAAAAAAAAAAAAATTATATTAATGATAATAAGTAATTGGGAGCTGCTGTCACAAATACCCCAAACCCAAAGTGACACCTTCACAATGCTCGTTTTGGCCAACCAATTGTACAAAATTTCAAGGAAAAAGTGACAAATCCTCATACTCTCTCCAGTTTCCTGCTTTCTGCTGTTCTATCCAATAAAGGCCAAAAAAATAATCATTCAAAACTACTCATGATTTTGAAGCTGGAACCGTGAAAAGTTTCAATGACTGAATAATCAAAATAGCTGCCAATTCATATTTTGTCAATCGATCTTTTCACATGTCTTGAATGCCAAATTCCATCCTTGTAGAGTAACAAAAGAACATAGATGTAGATGAATGTAGTGGGGTAAAAAGTCAACATTTCTCTCTGGTTTAGTCCTAGACGCAGTGGGCCCTGAGTTTGACTCCGACCTGCTGCCCTTTGCTGCATGTCGTTCCCCCCCTCTCTCCCCTTTCCTGTCTTCCTCTGTCCTGTCAAATAAAGGCCTAAAATGCCCAAAAAGTGATCTTAAAAAATGTACTTAAGTAAACCTGTGTCAGTGTCATAAGGAAAATGTTCTTAAAGTAAAAATACTTAATGTAGAAAAATCTTCCCATTTTAATAACTGGAAAAGATCCAAACAGTTGTGTCAACCAAGTGTTTAAAGGTCTAATCATTTCAGCTGGACTTGTATTTATATTGTTGGGTAATTTAATTTATAATAAAACATTGTGTTTTGTATCATGTGTATCATGTGTTTTGTGTTCAAAAATCTTAATCTTTAAAGTAACTAAAGCCGTCAGATGAATGTAGTGGAGCAAAAAAGTACATTGTTTCTCTCTGAAATGCAACGGAGTAGAAGTAGAAAGTGGCATGAAAAGAAAAGACTCAAGTGAAGTACAAGTACCTCAACATTTGCACAATATCTGAGTAAATGTACTTAGTTACATTCCACCACTTTCTCAGACTAGTCAGGTTTCAACAAAAAGCAGGCCAATTACCGACTGTGGCGTACTTCCCCAATGTCTCGAGTTAGCCACGGTCTTTACAAAGATCCTGTTGTTGTTTTTGTGTTCATTTCTAACACTTGCGTTAGAAATAGCCGTGCGTGTGACCGCTGAGATGTGTGCAACACCTTGTTTGTGCGTGGCCCGTGCTGTGGTGTCAGATTCAGAGTCACTGCTCTGAACCCTCGCTTGAGATTGCTGCATGTTTCTGGCAGGGCAAGATGATCTCCAATGAGAAGTACAGTGGTGGAAGAAGTGTTCATATTTGTTTACTGACAAAATAATTTAATAAATACTCTGTCACAAGTGAAATTCCTGCATTGAAAATTTTTTCTTAAAAAAAAAGTAAGTATGTATCATCAGGAAAATGTACAAGTTCAAAAAAAGTAAAAGTACTCAATGAAAAAACATCCTCCTATTTTAGAAACTGGAAACTATCCAAACAGTTGTGTGTTTAATGGCATTATCATGTCAGCTGGACTAAGCAGGACGTAATATTGTTGGCTAGTTTAATTTATAGTAAGACCGATTTTACAAACTCCATGTGTTTTGTGCGCAAAGAATCTTAATTTGTAAAGTAATAAAACTATCAGATAAACTTAGTGGAGCAAAAAGGACAACATTTCTCTCTGAAAGTGGCAGGAAATGTTAAGACTCAAGTCAAGTACCTTCAGTTTGTACTTATACAGTACTTGAGTAAATGTAGCCTACTTCGTCACATTCTACCATCTGCCCAGTTTTTGTCTTTTTGTTTTAAGCTTGAGATGGTTTCATTAAACCAAGGCTGACTTGGTTTGATTTAACAACCATAAACACATGTGTAATCCTGCAGGTGAAGTCAAAAACCTGCCTTGACATGTGTGACAGCTTGCTTTCTGCCTCTAAGAAGACACATGTGTAGTTATGCAGGTTAACTTGACCTAGTTTGACAGGAAGATGAGTGTTCTTAAATGATAGAGGCCATTTGACCACCGGCTACACTGTCTCCCCACACAAAATGTCACCCTACAGGTTGTTTTTCTTCCACCATAGTAATAAATGTTTGTCGTTAACACTGCAGTATGCAAAAACAAACACAGCACAGTAGCCTACATGTTCATATCTTTTCAGCTGTTTCTGTAATCTGTTGCACTTGTATTAATCATTTCATTCTTCTGTTTCACAAACACATATTGTAAACCTTTTTTGTCTGCTGCTATAGCTTTAGCTTCTTTTCTAAATTCATGTTGTGTGGTTTTTATGTACATGTATTATTTTGTGTGAGTTGCCTGTCGACCATGCAACTTTTTATTTTTCTGGTTCAAAATTTGAAATTAGAATGTTGTTTTTTTCCTATCTTTTTTGACACTTTTCTTGGTTTCCATGATGTTTTTTAATCTTTTTTGTAATTTTTTTTTTCGATGTTCTTTTATCAGTTGTTTTCTTCAAATGCTATAAAATAAAAGTCAATAAAACACTGAAATTCAATGAAAGTTGTGAACTGATCATTTATTTTTTCCTTTTTTGTATGTAACCAGCCATGTTGTTTGGTTGAAAGAAACCCAAATTTCTGATAAAGAAACTTTTTGAAAATGGGTCAAATTTGACCACAGGAAAACAGGAGGGTTAAGGAAATGAAACCAGCCTTATTTTAAGTTTGATTACCATAGATGTTTATTATGATTTGCATTTCTGTTATGTCTAGCTTATAGTTTTTTTTTCATACTCTTGCCATTCTAAAGACAACATTGGTTTATGTGATCAATTCCTTTATAACCTAAAAGTATCTTCCTATTGCTTCTGATTGAATTAGTCACACAACACAGCTACGCACAGGTACATATATCATTTTATTGAGTTGTAACAGAAAGCAGTAACTGCAGGGATTGTATGTCGTCGTAGCTGCTATTTGGCTTCACCCCAGGGCGTGGTCACCCTGCTCACTTCTTGCCCTGGCGACCGTGGCAGGCACAGGTGAGAGCAGCAACCAGCACCACGAATTCCTCAAAGTCGACCTCAGCGTCTCCGTTGAAATCCAGACTTTTTATCAGCTTGTCTACATCTTCTTTGTTTTTTGCTGCCTGCACACACGCAGAAAACAATATTTCTATTGTTAGATACAGTAAAAATGCTTTGTCATACGTGTCAGTTTCTTTTTCCAGACATATTAAGTAGACTTTCATGCTGAAAGATGGGTCTTTATACATATAAATGTTAAACTTTAAGTTAAAAGTTTCAATTAAACTTTAGGCATGACACAATGACGGGAGGGATTTTTTAAACTGTTCATAAATGCAAAATGCCTCTCAACAAAACACCCAAAAATTGGTCAGCTGCAAAATGTCATAATTTTAAAAGTTGTGGCTAGAGACGGTTCACAAACCTGTCATGGCACATGGCACTCCATTCAAAAAAGCGCTTTTGTACATTTCTTTCTGAGGCTGTTGCGTTGTGCTGGACAGTGTGCAGGTCTTCTTTAACAAGTACAGCTACAAAGTGTCCACCAAAACTGGTTGCCACAAACGTTTCTCGGCCAAGAAGCTAATACAAATTTGACCTTAAAACACAATGTTAAATCAGCTTGTTTAGCATCAATTAAATCAGCAAAATTGGCGTTATGATGTGTTGAATTAACTTTCCTACTTGAGGCCTGACACCATAAGTAAATATACATTTCCAGTATTGGCTGCTTCTTTTGCAACTTAGCGCTTAGCTTTTGCTTTGCGTGTAGTGGATACATATAAAGTATGAGCCTCTTTAAATCAGTGCTGTCCCTACACAACACTGATTTAAGTCTGACTAACTGACTAACTCTGCACAGTTATTTCTCCCTCTGAAAGCATACAGTACCTTAATCAGTTGAGGCAGCTCCTTCTCCAGCAAAGTCTTCACCTCGGCTTTGCTCAGGCTGCCGGGCTTGCCATCGGCAGCAGCATATGTGTCAAAGACCTTCATCATAATGGCCATGGATGTTTCTAGCTGGCTCATGGTGGCTGCTTGAGAGGTGGTTGATATGGTAAAGAGAAAAAAAAGTCCTACGACAATTGACAGAGCAGTGAATGTGTTGTGAAGGGAGAAAGGCCACCTTTATACCTTTTTGAAAAATGGGTTGGGTAAATATCTCAAAATAACAGGTTGTACTGGCTTAATTGTGGGTAAACGTAGGCGAGCCACCACCAAACTGTCAACATGGGCTTAGATGCACAACGCCCAGTGCACATATTGCTTCACATGCCCACTGGGGCTTAATTTGATAACATGTTGATTCAAGGTGAGGTCTTTTTATTACCTGAACCACAGAAGAATTTTTTTTTGAATTAGAGACAAAGTGAGCGCAAGGTATTAACCCTGTGCTGGTTAGCACTTTGCTGATATGGACACACATTTATACCCATTGTCTCTGCATCCACTAGGGTCGGCCATTGTCTACGATGCTGCTTAAGGGTAAGGAAGTTACCGCTTAAGGAAAGTTCAAACTGCACAAAGGTATGGAAGAGTGTGTGTTTCTGTTTTATGGCCTGGTTTCCTGGAAACAGTGCCAAATATACAGTAAACAGAACATAAACTGTAGAAAAGCATTTTATCCAGTCACTTGCTCTGGCTGAAAAGTAACACGTCAAACGCAATGAGAAAGAACCATTACAAACACAGAACAAGTTGCATGTATGAATACAGAGTGACATTAAAATGCTGTAACAACATTCAGTGGCTCAAAACAGTGGGTTAACTAATTTTTTAGGATTTTTGAAGGATCCGATGTATGTGCATGATAGCAAATGAAATTTACAGTATTACTGTATCCCACTGATGTTGTGAATTTGTATGTGCAAGGAGGAGTGTTTGCAAGTGAAATGAATCGTGTGAACGCATGAGAAAGATTCACATTGTGTTGTGGTTTACACCTTTTTGTGCATCAGTGGGTATACAATACAGCTTGTATGCAGTAAGAGGTGCAGTTTTGTTTGCTCCCATGAATGAGGGAGTGCCTTTCTGGTGCTTTTAATATTCTTTATCAGTTTGAAATGGATTTTGGGTAAGGTGTCTCTCACATTTTGGAAACTATCCAAACAGTTGTGTGTTTAATGGCCTAATCATTTCAGCTGCACTAAGTAGGCTTTTATATTGTTGGGTAGTTCAATTCATGATAAAACATCAGATTTTATAAACTGCATGCGTTTTGTGTGCAAAAATCTTAATTAATGTGTAAAGTAACTAGTAACCAAAGCTGTCAGATGAATGTGGTGGAGTAAAGAGTATAACATTTCTCTCTGAAATGTAGCGGAGTAGAAGTAGAAAGTAGCATGAAAAGATAAGACTCAAGTAATGTACAAGTACCTTAACATTTGCACAGTACATCAGTAAATGCACATAGTTATATTCCACCACTTTCTCAGACTAGTCAGGTGTAAACACAATGCAGCCCAATTACCAACCTACTTCAAAATTGTTCTTGAGTACTTAATTACATGTACTTAGTTACATTCCTTCACCACTGGTTACTGGTTATTGGTCATTATTAGCATTTCTTGTTTAGTAGGAATTCTTTTAAATGTTATTACCCATTAGCATGTTTGTTAAAAGGCATTTTTATGATCCTACAGATGCCTCTGCCTGCAATGATAAAATCTTTGCATTGGGAAAAACTGAAGTTTAAATCCTATTTCCACAGACTGCCCAGGTCACTGCCTACCATACAAGCTAGCACAGAGGAGAAGAAGTGCAAAGTGGTGTAATGAAGTCTGTATAATGTTTGACTTAAACACAGTTTTGCCCCAGGCAAGAACTTTTATTATTCTGGATGGTCAGAAGATATTTGACAGGAGAAATCTTGCTTACAAAGTAAGGAGTGCTTAGTTAGAAAAAGGGCACATTTTCTACATACATAGGATATCCTTCAAGGCTGATGGTAATCCCTTTAGTCAGATAGCAAAAACTGCTAGCAATGTAGCAGCTACTCTCCCTGGGGTCCACATACAACAATCATAACATACAGGCTACATGAAAATACCAAACATGCAATTTTACAGACACAGCTGCTAGCTAACTAGCTTTGCGCAGCTACAGCTTAACATTTCAGTGTCTTGGGATTCTTTTGGAGTACAATTAACCATTCTAGTATGCTAGCGCATTAGCTAGCACCTTGACAGAATAAAGCTGTTCAGTTTAGACATTAGGCTACCAAAACGTTAACCCTGTACTGTAACTGCTTTTTTGTTTGAACAGTTAGGCCTAAGTAGAGCTAGGCGATATGGTGAAAATCAAATACCCCAACATTTTTAACCAGATACCTCAATTTTGATATCGGGGCGATATTGTAGCATTTACAATTGGAAAAATATGCACACAATGAGAGTTTTACTTAAATAATTAGTTAATCTTAATATAATACTATGTGGGTAAAGGAAAATAATAATACAACTAAAACAGCCTGGTGTGTTCAGAAAATAACATCACTTTACTGTCATTTAGCCTTTAAAACCAGGAAAAGACAACACTTGTGTCTAAACCTAAGATGGTAGGTAGATATAAGGGGAACATTCCTGGTCTAAGGGTGTTGTCACACTGCAGTTGTAGAAAGAGGAACATTCCTGGTCTAAGGGCATTGTCACACCTCGAGTCAGTTTGCTTTGGTCTCAGTCAGGTGATCAGTTTGTAAACTTAATTTTAGTTTTTTTTTTTTTTTGTGGTAGTTTGACAAGTGGAAAAATCCAAATGAGTCATTACAAATCACGCTATATCCATTGTTCACGCCTCTCATTGGTCGGATGTCTATCTGGATCAGTGGGTTGGGAGCAAGAAAGTTAATACAGGAAGAAGGTCCTGTGTTCTGGACCAGCTAGTCTACATTTCTTGGATAATTCTCCCGTCTCCATGGTTAAATCAGCTCATGTATTTAAATAATGAGACATTGTTTTGCAAGGGACGTTACTGTGTCTGCTCTGCTCACAAGAGACTTCTCTCTGCTGTTTCTGAGAGAAAAACTCTGCAAGCACAGCTGCTACAATTTACTGTTCTGCCGCATTGGAGTTGCTAAGCCCACCTGTCTACAGGAGACGTTGGGCTTGTTCGAGATGAGCCGCGCCTCACCTGTAAAGTGGGCAAGAGCAGGTGAAGACAAAGAGCCGCGGTCAGGTTGTTTCCAGCAGCCTTCAGGCTGAACAGGTTGTCAAAGAAACACTCACATCCTGTGGGGTCGAATTCCAATTTAAAAAGATCTTATCAGAGCCATTAGCTATATCAGCTTGTAAACACTCCAGTTTTTTTATTATGACGGAGTGGCTGTTAAAATTCTCTGCATGAGATCTGTTGCTAATCAATATTCAGAACGGGTTTCGTCTCTTGGATTTCTAAACGTAACTATCAACTACACAACATGAGTTCTTTAGGCCACAGAACAAGCCTTTATATCAGACAAATCCCTCCAATTCAAAAACAATGAAAAGGTTTTATAAAACTTCATCAAGTTGAGATGATTCTGAGCTGAGTTAGATCAACTGAGAGCCAGACGTTTCCTCATCAGGCCTTCGGTTCGCCTGGGTCTTGCAGTCAATGGAAAGCAACTGTGCTGCCTGCCTCTCAAACCTGCGTCCGCCTCGATTAGGCCCGGGTCTGGCTAATTTTGAACGAGCCTATTACCTCAGATTTGCTGAGTGTATATGTTGTACCGAGACCACCTCATCAAAGAGGTTTCAGTGCGCTTGTTTGGTCCGCTTTTGGTGCAAATGAGAGTGCAAATGCTGCGTTCTCACCTGCTCAAACAAACCAGCGGGTCAAACGAACAGTGCGATTCAACTAAACAAGACAGGTATGGCAAGCGCCCTTATGTAGGCTACTCAGTGTACAATGACAATGTGTGCAAGTTTGTTCAAATGTCTGGTATTAGCCACACCTATTAACTTTCAATGTTTTTCTGCTCTCAATAATGCTAACGCTAATGCTAGTGTTTTACCAACACACACACACACACACACACACACACACAAACACACAGTAGCAAAACACTGCCTCAGCTAAATGTATTTACAGTAAGAATCAGTTGCCCAGTAGTCTTGCATTGGAGCCTACCTGGAACCTAAAGCTCTGCATCGGTTTGTGTGATGAGAATGCACACAACAAGGCCAGGGAGAAACTGCTTCCACCGTCACAGGGGCTGTTTCCACTTCCTGCCATTGACCTATTATGCGACAACCACAGTTTCCACTCAGCGAGCCTAATGTGATCTAAAGAGAAACCAGCATCTTTGCGACAGAACCAATACCACTCGCATAGAACACTGACTAATTCGTAGCATGCTCAAGCCAAAAGCAAAAGCAATAATAGGTTAAGTAAACCTTTAAAAAGCACACACACACACACACACACACACGTGCACACACACACACAAACACACCCACGCTTGGTCATCATTGAAATGAACTTAGACGACAAAGACGGATAAGACTTTATAGAGTTTGTAGAAAAATACAAAATATTTACATCATCTGAAATCATTTACATAAGTCAGGTAAATGGATACACTACTGTGGATATATTCAGGCTAAAAAGTGAAGATAGAAAATACTGGAACATGAGGAAAATGCCACTCAGCAGATAGATCTTCAGTCGCTTTCTTTGGTCTGGACACGTTCAAAGTAATCAAAGGATTCATACACTGGTACCTGACACTGAGAGAGACAAAGAGATTAAACAAAAAAACAGTTAGATACATTATACTGTATCAGTGCAATGTAGCAATATATCAGCATGTGTCAAAAGACCCTGAAACAAACTGAGTAGGCGTGAGGCAATAGGCACAATTAGTCAGACACAGGATGTCAGTCATATTTCCTAATAATGCTTTTATGTAAAGCTGTCCAAGTTTAAAACGTAGGCATCGTATTTCAAACTGAGTGACTAGAAATACAGAAACTTCTTTATGCTGCAAGGTGATACGACAATAAAATAAATAGTATATCAAGCCTGTAGATTGCAGTGTTGCCTCTCTGCATTGTATTGCTTCTTTATACATGTCATTGGGGTGGAAAAGGTATTAAAAAAAACCCTTATGGCACAATGAAGTCTAACACAATGCTGCAAAATACAACCTTGAATAATACTCTGAAACCACTAAAGTAGAAGTCTCAGCCAAAGGGAACATTAAGTATTGCATAGCTGTTTTATTGTACATACAACGCTTTATTACCACATACCACAGACACTGCCAGGCTGTGCAGACACTAAGTATGTGTTATGAACAAAGGCATTGGACTGAGGGAGGGGGGAATGCTAGAATGAATGCTGTTGATGCGGGGGGGGGGGCTTTTATAGAGGAACCGAATTTTGTCCTACGCCCCTTGTTGTGTATTTACTGTTAGGATTTGCTGCTTTGGCCTTTCCCTTTGTTCTTCCCTGTCTGCTGTCTGTTTTCCATGTCTCGTCTATGTGTGTTGCATGAGACTGGGCGTGGCCAATCTGTTCCCCCAGTATTAAGCCCAGTATTAAGTATGATAACTACACAGCCATCTAGCATTTTTGCATCTTGCTTGTTAGTCTTTTGCTCCTTGCCTTTTTCCCTGCTTTACTGACCTTTTGTTTTTTTGTTCCATTTGCCGCTGCCACCCTCACCTGCTCATCTGCCACGCCCAGCCTCGTCTTTTTTAACCACTTCCCTCACTCAGATCCCCGCTTCACAAACCCCCTACACCAGCTGCCTGCCCCCCCATCCTGCTTTATGGTTTTTGTAAATAAATTGTGGAACTCCTCCCTGTGTCTGCATCGTAGGTTCTGTTGTGGTTTTTAGCATGTGCTTAACATGTACCAATACCCTATAATAATAATTTTATATATATATATATATATAATTATTACAGTATACAGTATATATACACTATCACTTTTTAAAGTAGTTTTTAGAATCTGGAATGTTACTTTTACTTGAGTAGTTTTTGTTTGAAGTATTGTACTTTGCTACATTTTGAATCACAACATGAGAAAAAAAAAGTAGGTCACTTTGGCATACTATATAATCAAATCAAAAGGTGGTGAAATCTTTTCTTCGACCTTTTGTCTTTAAAAAAAAAAAAAAACGCTTTTTCTGACATTTCTGTTGCTTTTTTCCCCAAGTTTTATCTTCCCCCGCTATTCAAAAGTAACTAAATTACTTTTACTGAGTACTTCTACTAAGAACATTACAGTAGATTTTATACCAGAAATTGTATTTGTACTTAGGTAAAAGTTTGTCAAAGTAATACTACTGTAACTTAAATAGAACATTTTTTAACTCTTTGCACCTCTGTATAGACATATGAACATATCAATATTTGTACTCAATATCTGTCCTCAAGTTGTAATAACTGTTACTATTAATGCCTCAAAAATGTAATCAAACCTGTCAATGTTTGTTGATGCATAAAATAGTAACATCACATCGGTAACCAACCAGTGGATGTGTGATTTAATGTAGCTTTCTTTTTCTCTAAAAATCCTATTTATGTGCCTTTACAGAGTAGATCTAAATGTGCATATTTTACACCATTCATCACGCAAAAGTGACCCACAACTTAGGTTAAACACATTATATAAATCCCTAAGCATGTCTGGAAAGTGGTTGGAGACGTTTTAGCTTATTGATTGAAGAGAATAAAAGGCAGAGAGACCGAGACAGAGGCTGAATTTGATTTGATGGGATACCCACTGAATCTAAGGTCACAAGAATGACTAAGGCTGCTGTACGTGTGTGTGTACTTGTCACTAAAGTTCATAACAGGGTCATCTAAAAGCGGGTTTCCCTTGTCCTCACACTTTTGATATCTCTTTTTGATACCTCTTTCAACACTGAACAAAAAAAGAACAAGATTTTTCAAGGTTTTTACAATACTAGAATTAAATTGTGCTCGTTAGGGGTGCACGGTTCCGAAAATGTTAAAATTTGATATTGATTTTCTATTCAAAAATGATTCTCAATTTATAAAAAAATAATTCACAGTATGGAAATGTTGTTACTTTTCCCATGTGATGCTAAACACTGCATTACAATATGAAAAATAAAAATAAATAAAAATGATACATTTAATCTGTAGAGTTGGAATTTTTGCCCTCCCCCATGTCTTATGGCACCAAAGCAAGATTTTGTTTTTGCTTGTTTATCAAAACCTTAACGGTGCTACAGAAAAAGTCACTGAACACATACCAACACATTTTTAATTATGTGTTTTTTTACTTATTAACAACCAGTGAGTCCAAGCGCTGTTTGACAAAACTCCTACTCAAAATCAATATTACAAAATTACATTTTAGACATTTATTTCCTATTTTATTTTATTTTGTACAACTGTTCATACATATTGTAATATGATAACATAATACTATTCATCCCAGTACCCTTTGCACTATGCTCCACATTTAATTAATTTTTATTGAACTCTTCATTGCACTGTTTCTGTTTAGAGTATGTATATATTGTGTATATATTAGTGTGTATATTTATGTTTTGGTTGTTTTTGTATTTGTAAGCACATTGTGAGTAACAATGCTCCAAAGAAAAATTCCCTGTATGTGTCCTCATACAAGGAAAGCCAAGTTTGTTCTGAACATTTTGATATGAAAACACATGGGGATCGGGTCAATGCAAATACCCTTAAAAGGAGAATTAAAATGCCCTTAGACCCCAGAGGGTTAAACGTGTGTTGAAAAAGTATCAAGGTATCGATACTTTTTTGGCATCGTTACTCTACACACATCATTAGGTGTAGGCGTAGACTTGATGCCCTTAGACTCACCCACTGAGAAGATCCTCTGGAGGAGCCGGTGCTGTGTTTGTCCATTTCTACCTCCTCCGAGTCAATGTGGGGAACCTCGTAGATCACCCTGGCTGCTTGGGAACCTATGGGCCACACACACACACACACACACACACACACACACAAACACACACACACACACACACACAAATAAGCTTGTTGCCCCAAATTAAACTCCAGCTCTAATTGAAATACTTTTGTTTTTGCAGTCGCTACTGTTGTATCTACCATTGTTAACTTCTGCTACAAGTTGCTCCATTACTTCTGTTACTACAACCACATACTACTATTTGTGTGCTAGACTTCGTTTTCAAATATTTTTTAGGGCATTTTTGGGCCTTTATTTTCACAAGACAGCTGAAGACATTAAAGGGGAGAGAGAGGGGGAATGACATGCAGAAAAGGACCGCCGGTCGGAGTTGAACCTGCAGCCCCTCTATCTGGTAGTAAACCTCTATATGTGCTCCGGCACTACCAACTAAGCTAACCTGGCCACTACCTACCGTTTTCTATTCCAATTTATCTGTGTTTTAAAAAATCGGCACCTTTGAAGCTTCTTTCAAAAGTTGTTGTAGTGTCTTAAAACTCAGTTTGCATGTTGACTTGAGGCCAAATTGTGGAGAAAAATATCTTCTTTTTTACAATACCTGTAAACGTTAAGACAGTGCCTAAACCTCTCTATTGCTTGTATTAACTGTGTTGTCTAGAACTAAATCCATCAAACGAATTACATTACATAACATAAATGCTGTTCATTTTTTAAATAACTTTATTCAATGCTGTGCACATCACCCACTAAAGGATTTGAGTAGAGGCAGAATACTCCAAGTCAAATTGAGCAAAAAGTAGGTACTACTGGAGATAGGTAAATATGTAAAAATACGTTATGTTTGGGACAATGCATCAATTGAGTTTCTGATACTTGAATAAAATGTTTAGTAATGCGTTTTCCTTTGTACCTTTAATCCTACGCAGAGCGCAGAAACAAACGAGAGGGATGAGCAGCAGTGGAACCACCACAGCCAGGGGAATGAGTAGAGGATTTGTGTTTGGATCTTGTGAGAAAACATGAAATACAAATGTTACCATGAAAATTAACAGGATATTTTTTTTGACATAAAATTTGATTTGTGTGCAATGCAAGTTAGAAATGATTATGAAAGAGATGCATTTTTTAAACCTTCTGTTTTCCAGATCCCTTTCTAAATACACAACATTGTTATCCCCAGCCATTGGCAAACCAAGATATTAATCAATCCCTTAAAGGAGAATTCTGGTCAATTCCTAATCGTATCTCTGTTGTTTGCAAATCTGGAGTGTTGCCAGTGGAGAGAAAAACTAAACCAATCTGTGCTGCCTACACGCAAATACAGGAACTAAAAAGAGCTGAATTGGTGGAACTTACAAGCATTTCTTTCACACCTGCATCAGTCAGATTCACTGTGTTCACTCGGAATGAATCACTGCACATGGGGAGGCACTTTTAATGACATTTTGAACATGTTTAGATGCTAAAAACATGTTTAAAACTTGCCATGTTTAAGCCTGTTAGGTGCTAACTCTAGCAGGAGGATAGTTTTAGTTTTTCTCTCTACTGACAACACTCCAAATTTACAAAACAACAGAGCTACGTGATGAAGTCGACCGGAATTCTCCTTTAATGCAACACCGTCAAGTCATTTGGTCACCTACCTCTTGTATTGTTGTCCTTTGTGCTGTTGTTATTTATAACTATGATGACCGTACCATTTCCAGAAACCACATTTAAAAATGGTATGTCCACGGACACCTTGCAGATGTATCTCCCAGAATCCTCTCTTGTGAGATTTGTAAGGATCAAGTGTGAGCAGTCAGATGCTTTGTTTAGCAGAGATCCTTGAGGCTTGAACATTCCAGTCTGAATTGTCTCATTTATAGGATTCTTCAGCCATTTTACTCCCACTCGTAGATGCTGGCTTGTCCAGCAGCAGGTGATGTTGACTGCCCCCCCCACCTCCATGATAGAGACATCAGGATCCTGGGTAACAACAAGTGTGTCTGATGAAACACCTACACAATGAAGAGAGAGAGGGACACATCATTTGATAGTTCATCACACAACCTTACATCATTTCAGAAGCTAAAACAGAAAGTAAATGTAGCGAGTAGGACACTTTTTGATGCTTTTCATCTAAATATGATAGAGACACCGTTCTAAATAGATCAGAGTGATTTAATGCAAGTCCACTACCAAATAAAGTGATGATGCCAGACCGACAATAAAGAAAGAATGGTCACTTTTTGGAACCGATAGGTATTTCTCATTACACATTTATCAGTGTGAAAGATTTCAACCGTTATTATATAACCTATTTTATATTTAGCCGAACCAATGTAAAATCAAAACCAACCACATCATTTATTTTACATCAAGATCTAATTATTGTAGTCGGTCCCCAGTGGCCTTCTCTAGCGAGTTTTGTCTTTACGCTTTTCAAGTGTTATTTATTTATCATCTGCTCTAGCTGTTTTGAACATTTTGGACACAGATATGAGAATAAGAATGGTCCAAAATGATGTGAAATTGCATTTTTCTTCTTTCTGTAAGAACCTGATCTTCTTAAGAGAGGACCCCTAAAACCGCCAACCAAAATATGTGCACCTAAGTCTCACTAACGCTGTATATGTAGCATGTCTTCTGAGCACCCATGCGGTATCAAGAGGAACAAGATAATAGATCCAGGAATTCTATCTGCATTTATGCAACATGCATTATGTTACTTGTTTTGATCACTGACATTATCAATACATACGGTAATATGAAAAACCAAAAGTCATACTTTTGATATTTTGAGCAGAAATCTCAACCATTGAATGTGTCCGTGAAACAGATGTGATTGTTAAAGGTTAAGTTATCAAGTTTTTACTCACTCCAAGATGAGAGGGCACAGAGAGAGGCGAGTAGCAGACTGCTGAGCAGGAGCTTCATCTTCACATAGATCCTCCACTGATAACTGAAACTCATCTCCTCACAGCTTCTCTAAGTTAGTCAAACACCCACACATTCACACAAACACACGCACACACACACACACACGCGTGCACGCACACACATACACACATAGCTTTTGTTTCTTCCTCCTTCCAATAGAAGGCAGCTTTTGTATGCTGTTTGTGATTTTACTAACTAACACAGAAATACTGAATTGTGCCACCGACAAAATCAATGTTGAGGAAATAGGCAGTGAAGTATCCATATTTCTATTTAGGATTTTTTCATTCAATTTAAGTCAAGTCAACTTATCTTTATATGCAAAGCACCTTTACAGGGTTTTGTCTTTTTCTTTTTTTAAACGACAGTGGGCACAACTTCAGCCACTAGTGCAAAACTAACCCCAGTCAGCATTACCAACAGTCACTTCAACTAAAAAGTTCAGATCACCTGCAAAACTTATTCACAGCGCAGTTTGCTTCAATAGGTATGTTTTTAATTTTGTCTGTAGTAATTAAAGTGATAAGTAGAACAAAAGTTACACACTAAAGGTATGTTATAGTAACAAAGAATAGTGGGGCTGATCCTGCCTCCATCCAGCATCAGGCCACATGTTTCCATCATCACATTGGATGTCCTCTCTTGCCGTGCACCTGCATCATTTCTAAATACATACAAAGTACTGTGGTGTTTACATTGCTTCCACCTCC
The DNA here is from genome assembly GCF_013103735.1 of Etheostoma cragini. Taxonomy (NCBI): domain Eukaryota; kingdom Metazoa; phylum Chordata; class Actinopteri; order Perciformes; family Percidae; genus Etheostoma; species Etheostoma cragini. Next base: position 9,311,051 of record NC_048425.1, read on the forward strand.
ATTACATGTGCCCAGTTTTACTTTAGTAAAGCTATTTTAGAGCTGTGTATGTAACTTCAAACATGGACCTATGTCTTTGATTTTGTATCTGCTCACTGTTTTGTATATACAATGTGTACAGTATATACAGTATACAGTATATACATATATACACATGCACATTACAAATGTATTACATTACACAGTATGTGATCACTAGTCTAAAACAAGAGACCTGCTTAGGCCTTTAGCTGAAATTAAAATCAGCAGTGTCTGAAACGCACCGGGCTGAAATCCATTCAGTTTTGAATGTGTTGTTAACAGTTTGGACAGTAGTGTGTTAGCAGCATTTCAACAAAGTGCTGTAAATGCCCAGGGTTAAGCAGGTCGTGGTTAACACCACTGTATTATTCTGTAGAGTTTTGACAAACATACTAGAGTGTGGTTCACATGGACTGCTGCTGTGCAGACTGTGGTTAGTTATGCACATGTAGCTGTGACCACTGTTGTTTAACAATCGGAAAAAAAAAACTGTAATGCAATAAAACCTGTGATATAAAACAACTAACATGATTAACACCAAAGTCAAGTAAAGAAATAGGAAGTTAGGAGAGGAGGAGTTAAGTTAGCAACACAATAAAAAGCACACAAAAAATAAGTCAAGAGGAGACTTGACAAAAGCCATGGGGGCCGCCTCAGACTGAACTAAAAGCGAGACAAAAAACGTACGTCTTTAAATAAAAATAAAAAATCTTTAAATTGTGGAACATGACTTACTGTGAACCGGGAGGCTGTTCCAGAGCCATTGCAATTAGAATGATGGTGAGGGTGTCTTGGCCTAGACCTGTGTTCTATCTATCAGGTTTCAGAAATGGTGGCCTGACTCCATTTTCTATCCCTGAACTTAGTCCTAAGTTTGGCTGTTATGTTCAACTTACTTTATAGCTAGTTCATTACCATTTGGGTTTGTAGAAAATGGAGGTGATCCTGGGGGAAATTGATGTTGTTTACCTGTTTCTACTTACAGGAAATGGGTTGTACCATTAATCTGTGTCTGGAGGTCCAGATCCATGGAAGGGCACAGGGAGTGTATTCTATAGAACTAGCACTAGGAGTCCCCAGAGTCTCAACCTTTTTCAGATCCTTCACAGAAGGGCTTAAATTAACCTTTTACAAGTGGTGGTTTGTAACTCAGTACATTAACTCAAACGTTGAGGTACTTGTACTTTACTAGAGTCTTTTATTTTCAAGCCACTCTTTACTCCACCACATTCATCTGACAGCTTTAGTTACATTACACATTAAGATTTTTGCACAGAAAACACATGCCATTTATAAAATAGGATGTTTTATTATAAATGAAACTAGCCAACAATATAACTGCCTACAAGGGCAGCTGAAATGATTAAAACGCAACTGTTTGGACTATTTACACTTCCTAAAATGGGAGGATTTTATGCATTGAGCACTTTAAGTACATTTTCCTAATCACACTTACATACTTTTACTTAAGCAACATTTTCAATGCAGGACTTTAACTTTTAACATTGTACTTGTAAAGTGTGGTATTAGTACTTTTACATGAGTAAAGGATCTGAATACTTGTCCCATAAATTACTGAAGTACAGCATTGATACAGTAAATTCTATACGTTTTCAAATTAGGATGAAAATGATAGTTGTCCTGTGATTGTTTTCACATTGTTTTAATGACATGAGTTTAAGAACACAGTGGTAATTAAAGGAAATACTGTACATGCAGCTGGCTAGTCCAACACGTCAAAAATATAAGCATAGACGCAACTCACAGAGCAGCAGTGGTTGAGCAAGTGGAGGGCGGGTGGGGGTGGCTTCTTTTAGGTTTTAAAATACCTTCAACTTTGTGTCATTTTCCCTCAGTCTCACTGACTGGACCGGCAGATCAATAGAGTAAAAGTTCTATTACTGGGGGAAATATATCGCACATTCACTCTTTTAACACTACTTAAAAAAGGGTCAAAGATTAGCCATGTTGTTTACACCAAACTTCTACCCTGTCTATGTCATGTAACTTAAAAATAGGAACATCCACAAACATGTGTTGTGTTATGGTTCCAAAATGATGAAGACAGTTGGAGAACAACATACAATGTAGGCTCTACATGATGATTTCTTTCCTTGGAAATAATGTTTTTCCCAAATTATGTACAGATTCTTAGGCTTTCTATTATCTAATAGCTTGAAAAAAAAGTGCTGTATAAGTGGAGCATGCCCCCAGACATCCTTAGGTTGGCCTGAGTCCCGCATGTTTACAACGTCTGGCTCCTCCCACAGTGCAGATGACTACAATAGATTATAATATGTATCTATCTAAATGTTTAATCCTATACATCAGCCACTCCTACAGGTTGAGACGATGCTTCTGTGTCCTAATCGAGACAATGCAAATCATCCTGTCTTATCTTCCCTCTGCTTCAAAATTCATCTCATCTATCTCCTCTTCTTGGTTTTCTCCTGTTCTTCGGGTAAAAGTGAGTTGGTCTCCAGCCGCAGCTGAAACATGAATGCAACAACAATTGGTCATACTGTACTGTGACACATATGCTGCTACAGCACCATCTAGATACTTGGAACAGGGCTGCAACTACTGATTCTTTTTATTGTTGATTTATCAGTTGATTTTTTTCTCTTACAATCGATTAGATGTTTGGTCTATAATATGTCAAACATTTGCAAAAAACTGAGAATCAGTGTTTCCCAAAAGCCCAAGATGACATCCTCAAATGTCTTGTTTTGTCCACAACTCAAAGATAGTCAGTTTACTGTCACAGAGAAGAGAAGAAACTACAACATCTTCACATTTAAGAAGCTGGAACCAGAGAATATTCACTTCTTTTTATTTTTACATTAAATACAAATGACTTAAACTGGTTGGTCTATTATCCAAACAGTCGGCGGTTAATTAATTAGTGGACAACTAATTAATTAATCGGTTAATCTTTGCAGCTCTAATGAAGTAACAGAGATGTTGTACCTGGTGTGTGAGCCTTCGTCTCTAAATTGTAGAAGAAGAGGAAGCATATCACGAGGGAAATGAGGGGCAGGCACCTGTAGATATTAATAAACACATCCTCCTTGTGAGAACCTGAAACACAACCACAAAGGCAACATGCTCAGAACACGCCTAAACGGGGAATGTTTGAAGGGCAGCCGTCACCAACCTCCTGCTGTGTTGTCCTTTGGGGGGGATAAAGGAATCATTGTACATGGGGAGGCACTTTTAATGAACTTTTTAACATGTTTAGATGCTAAAAACATGTTGCTTTTTACAGCAATGTTGCTTTACCTCCTGCTTTGTTGTCCTTTGTGCTGTTGTTATTTATAACTATGATGACCGTACCATTTCCAGAAACCACATTTAAAAATGGTATTTCCACGGACACCTTGCAGATGTATCTCCCAGAATCCTCTCTTGTGAGATTTGTAAGGATCAAGTGTGAGCAGTCAGATGCTTTGTTAAGCAGAGATCCTTGAGGGTTGAACATTCCAGTCTGAATTGTCTCATTTACAGGATTCTTCATCCATTTTACTCCCACTCGTACATGCTGGCTTGTCCAGCAGCAGGTGATGTTGACTGCCCCCCCCACCTCCATGACAGAGACATCAGGATCCTGGGTAACAACAAGTGTGTCTGATGAAACACCTACACAATGAAGAGACAGAGTGATTTAATGCAAGTCAACTACCAAATAAAGTGGTGATGCCACGCCGACAATAAAGAAAGAATCATTTTTGGTAACCGATATTTCTCATCACACATTTATCAGTGTGAAAGATTTCAACCGTTATTAAATGACATGTATTATTCCAAAAAGACAAAGACATTCCAAATGCTGATGTTACCATGCACCAGGGTTTTTCCTACCATTATAAGGCTGAGGCGCAGCACCTAAGGCGTTTTGGGCACCACCTTAGCCGAACCAATGTAAAATCAAAACCAACCACAACATTTATTTTACATCAAGATCTAATTATTGTAGTCGGCCCCCAGTGGCCTCCTTTAGCGAGTTTTGTCTTTAAGCATTTCAAGTGTTATTGATTTATCATCTGCTCTAGCTTTTTGAACATTTTGGACACAGATATGAAAATAAGAATGGTCCAAAATGATGTGAAATTGCATTTTTTTTCTTTCTGTAAAAACATAATGTTCTTAAGAGAGGACCGCTAAAACCGCCCACCAAATACGTGCACCTAAGTCTCCCACAAACCTCGGGAAAATACTGTATATGTTGCATATCTTCTGAGCACCCATAAAGTATCAAGAGGAACAAAATAATATATCCAAGAATTCTTTCTGCTTTTATGTCACTTGTTTTGATCATTGACGTTATCAATACATACGGTAATATGAAAAACCAAAAGTCATCCTTTTGATATTTTGAGCTGACATTTCAACCATTGCATGTGTCCGTGAAACAGATGCGATGTTAAAGGTTAAGTTATCAAGTTTTTATTCACTCCAGCGCCTGATGAAAATAACACAATACAGAAGGATACAACGTTTGGTAGTTCATCACAGACCTGTACATATTGCATCATTTCAGAAGCTCAAGCAGAAAGTTTTTGGCCCTTTTCAATACATGAGAGGATTTGCGCCATATAGACATGATTCAAAATACTTGATTATAGCGATTAAATCCGATTTTTGCGCAAGTCAACATCCAAGTTAACAACAAAGGAAAGGCAAGGCACAGCAAGGCAGCTTTATACTGTATGTAGAGCACATTTTCAGCCACAAGATATTAAAAAAAGATCAAATACGAAAATCAAAGTCACAGTGCAGTAGAGAAATGAACAATTATTTAAAGAAATGCAGCATAAATAAAAATTGATCCCTGTGCATTTTATAAAATAAACACACATTTTCAACCATTTCTCAGGGATTTTCATAATTTATCACCACATATGGAAATACACATATAACCCGCAAGTTAACAATGTGTGCATGATGTACCGAGTTTTAAAATTACATTTTCTTCTATAATAATTGCC
>NC_048425.1:9316211-9322523 GCF_013103735.1 Etheostoma cragini
CCCCCCCACTCTTGACCTTGACAAATTCTACCTGTACAAAAAAGAATCTAAATCCTTCCGTTTTGTTGCATTTGATTTTATGTGTTCACCTGTCACGCATTAACTATTGTTCTTGTTTGTAGAGTTACATTAAATATTAGATTAGTTATATACAGTATGTGTTGTCTCACACTTCCACATACACACAGTTACTTCAGTATAGTGACTTTATCATGTATCAGATAAATCTCAAAAACCATTACTTCATTTTGCTCAAATGTAATGATCCACTAAGTAAGCATTCTGCCGTCTTGTATAAATTACCCGAAAGCTATACTTGTATAATAAATAATAAAAGTATCTTACCAGAAAATGACTTTGGTGGAAGTTAAAGTCACCTTTTAGAATACTACCTGAGTAGAAGTCTTAAAGTATCTGATATTTATTGAACTTAAGTTTCAAAAGTAACGTTTTAATATAAGATGTATAAATTATTAGAAGGAAAAGTTAAAGTAAAAAAAAAAATATATATATATCATGAATTATATTGTTGTTTCTTTCTTGGAGTATAATCTCCAGGGTTTCCACGTCTTTACATTGACATTAAATTCAAAGTCTGACATCGACGGAATAAGAAACAACCATTTTTTGCGAGGAAGAAACTTTTCCTGCAAGTAGACACTTAAGGGAAATGGATTGGAGGAAAAGTATACATTATATTCAGGAAAAGTAGTGGAGTAAAAGTATGAGTTTCCAGAATTATAAACAACAAAGTAAAGTACAGATAGGTGAAAATGTTACAGTACAGTAAAAAAAAAAAAAAACTTCCATTTTGTTAAATTAAAACACTACAATACTGCAATAAAAAGCCTAATTTGGAGATGGTTGCAGACTATTATTACTTACTGCCAGATGAGCGGACACGGAGAGAGGCGAGTAACAGACTGCTCAGTAGAAGCTTCATCCTTGTACTGGTATGCATGTCTTTAGAGCTTTAGAGTTTATCGTACTAAAACACACTCAAAACCACACACCGGGCATCATCTGCATTTCAAAGGCTATTCAAGATCTTTGAAAACAGATGTTTAAAACCACACTCTCTGTCAGTTCCCCTCAATGTGTGAATACATATTCACAAATTATCTAAACCTAACCTTCCCTTATAATTAAATAATTATAAATAAAATAGAAAATATTGTATCCTCGTCTGCGCTACAATGGCTAACACATGTCCTTTAATTAATAATTTTCATGATATATATATATATATATATATATATATATATATATATATAGATATATTTCTTTTTTTACTTTTTTATTTTTTTAAGTTAACAGGTTATATTGATGCTCAATGGGGGGGCAACACTCAGATTTTTTTTTTTTGTTATTGTGTTTTGGTTCAAAGGATTTAAGTTTCATATCTTAAGTTTGTATTTTTACACCGCTCAGTATTCTCAGTATTCTGTACCGTTACAATAATTTCTGTGTCATTGATCATATTTCTTCATCTGTCTATCTCAGTTTTGTTTCATTCATTAATTCATTCATTCAAACCTGTATTTAACCAGGATGAAAAAATCAAAGGGAATACTCCCCTGCTCACCGACAGGAAACACTCAATCACATCTCTCTCACTCAGGGTCTTCAGAGTCTTTTAGGCCAGGGACCCCTAAGCTGAAAGAGAGACTGAGTAGGGGCCCCCTACCACATGTGTTGCATGCAATTAAGTTGCATAAACTGGATGAAAAGAAATGGATATAACTGATGCATCATGTTTCAATGTTAAACATCCATCTGGAAGGTACAATGACTCCTTAAGCTTAACTGTATGGCTATTCTTTATTTTTATTTAACCTCTGTCTATTTTGAGAATGAGTTTTCAATTGCAACGATAACCTGTACAACCTATACACAGTTACACATTCATACCTGGAAGCTGCCCAGTACAACCACAGTCTGCGGTTTTAGTTTAGGGCCTTGCTCAAGGACACTTAAGTGGTGGTTATGTCAGAGGGACAACCAGCAACCTCATGGTCACACACTTGCTTCTTTAACCTTTAGGCCACCACTGCCCATAGTCAAATGTTGCGTTCACATTCATGTATATTTCCAGACTTATTATCATTTTTTGAATAAAGGTTGTGCTTAAACCATGATAGACTTAATTACAACATGATCAGAATGTGTAGAATAAACACCATATTGATGCATGAACGATAGTGAACCTTGCTAAACAAGTTACTTGGAAAGACAAGTGACTATATGTGTGTGGGCCCTGTAATCATGCAACCTAGGGGAATTTAACCAACAATCTCTGGACAGGGACAACAGTTTGCATGACACAGTCAGCCCTGCTTTATGTGGCATTTTGCCATAAGGTCTACTGATCAGAAATGGGTGAGTGCACTGCTTTGGACTTTAACAAGATGAGAGAAAAAAAAAATAGGAAGACCCTCAACCACAAGGCACACGCGGAACTGATACAGCCCTTTTGCAGCCCAGAGGTCTTCTGGTTTGTTACATGCGGTAAACAGATGAACAAACCATTCTATCAATGCTAATTCACAGACACAGTTCTATTTCGGGTCTTTCTGTTTAAGAGTCAGAGTAAGTCAGAGTAAGTCAGAGTTTGGTGTATACTGACTCCAATTAGCCAATTAGCTGGCACAGACTCTTATTTAGCGTGATAGCTGTATCGCAGTAATGACTTAGCCTTATCCCCAGTTGTATATACATAACTTCATTTTGATTATATGAATGTGAGTTTTTATGAATAACACAATACAATAAAGTTGGCGGTGGCCCAATCACTCCTATTATAATTATAACTTGGCACCTGCTGTATACAAACTCCATTCATATTTCCATGATGAACTGTAAACTCACTACTGCAATGAGATAGATAGTTTCTATGTACCAAGTTGACCTACATTGTGTTTATATTTCTGTAAATGTCATTAGATGAAATCATAACCTAGTACCCAGTGACTTCCAAGTCCTGCTAATGCAGAATTCAGTTCCCAGATTGCACCAGCAGAGGGGACAAGACACCAATAAATAACATCCCAGAAAGTACTGTACGGAAGAATTATAAAATAATACCCTACTTATAATGAAAACTATAGTATAATAACATCAAATAATGCATACAGACTATGTTACAAGAGGTAGAAGACAAACAAGATTAAACAAAAAAGGAAATAAAAGTCAAAGTTAAAGAACACAATGAAAGAATTTAAGAAATAGCAACAAGAAAATAAGTCAGAATGAACATAAAAACCAAAAACCTAAATACAAAATGCTACAAACTATGCTGTCCATCCAACCAATCAAAAACTGTTAACGTATAGGCCTACTATTACACCAAACAAAAGATGGAATACAGCCATACCTATTTGTGATAGTATGCTGTCAAAATGCCCGCGAAGACATAACGGGCATGAAATGACCCCGGAAGTGTTCTATGGTTTCGGGGCGCTAAGCTAGTTTTGCATCTTTGACGCTTGTGACGATAGCTCACTGAGCTGCTTCGTGCGTATAAGCTATTACTACCGTAGCCATTTGTACATCTCCGCCACGTGTACGGCCGACGAACACTACCAGCTAACGTTATCAATTTGTTCCCCGTTTAATAATTTTGGACCATTTTAATATCACACGTGCTTGAATTTACCGTGGGAACATCATGCATATACAGTGACAAGACCAACATTTTCAAAGGTGAGTCACTCATGTCGGCATCGTTATGTTAACAAATGGCAGTGTTTGAACAGGCATAACGCTTTGTTTTATCATGAAACGTTATTTATATCATCTTCTAAGAAAGAACTAATTCATTGTCGACTGGGTGATGACGACAGTACCGCTGTAGTTTCCTCCTCTTTCTCCGGTAACGTTACACTTCAAGTGTGGATGTTAGAGTGAGTGTAAAGTACTAAACCATAAACGACAGTGCTTTTAATATTAGAGTTAATACGAATGGTTTCATTTAGCACCATTTCTTAACGTTATTTGCTGTTCTGCTTCTTCGTAGAACTGGAACAGGTGTATCGTAAACGTATAGTCGTGTGTGTGTGTGTGTGTGTGTGTGTATATATATATATATATATATATTTATTAAAAAAAAAATAGCCTACACTATTTATTGAAACAGTTACCTGCCTTTAGGCGCTTTCCATCTGATAAGCACTAGCCGGTGTGACTCAGTCTGGTTTACTTAAGGACCAATTAGCTTCTGTGACTCATTGGGGAAACTGATGCCTTCCGGGGTTTTACTGCCACCTTTTAAGTGTTAGCCGTAAAGGCGAGGAATTAACGGTGCTCCACGCGTTTTTTAGGCCTCCACGTTTGTTGTCACACGCAGCCAACATCTCCTCACTATCCGCTAGCTGCCTGTTCCCTGAACACACTGTAAAAACAACAACAACAACAACCGCGGTCTCTGTAGACAGCCCAGGCTTCACAGACGATGACAATGTGATCCCGTTGTTTTCATTGGAGACCAGTGAATGTTATTAGAAGCACCTTTCCGGTGAGGGATGAGCTTTACTGTGCAGCCTCAAACTGAGCTTAAAGATATAGATGTGACGTGATCAACCTGTCTGAAAGTTGAAAGTCTTCTGGTAGCTGTGCCATGGGAAATCTGTAAATTCCAAATCTCGCAGATGCAGAGACAGAGAGGGTGGGTAAATGTTAGGAGATGACATAGGCACAGGCTAATTATTGCTAACTAAAACGTTAGTTAAGATTAGTAATTAAACCTAAACAGTTAATGTCAGTCGAAACTGCTGTTTTCAATAAAAAAATTGCACAAAGTAAGCCGATCCACTTTTCCATTTTGATAAAAGCATTAAAATGAGAAAAATAATGGGACAAAAAGAAATCAAGGGACAGTAAGACTAGATAAAAATGTGTGATTAAATGTGAGTTAACAATGAGATTAATGCGATTAATCGTGATTAAATATTTGAGTTGTTTGATAGCACTACTACCTTTACAAAGATAGTGCTATGGAGCCATAGAATGAGGTTTAAAGTAATGGAGCCTTTTATACATTGTCGTGTTTGTTTAGAAATAAACAATGGACAAATAGTCTTTAAACACTTCAGGTGTGAAGTTATTCGCTGTCACAGTGACGTCAAATTGAATGGAAGTCGATGGAATGCTAACGGCGGGTGAGTAGGCCTACTAGGTAGCATTAAAATGGCTCCATCTGAGCTGCGTTTAGTGAAGGTTGGCATACCCCCTTGTCTATAACTGAAAAAAAGGAGTTTGTTGAGCCATGAACATTTGTGTTTGTTGCTGTTTGTGGAGCCTGGGCTGTATACAGAGACCACATTTTTTACAGTGTATTCAGCGGACTATAACAGATAGTGAGGAGATGTTGATTGTTAATTTAGATAAAAACATGTGGATGGAAACAGTTGATATCGACTTAATGAATAGTAGCTGGTAAGTAATCTTTAGCAGATTCCCCACGTCTACCACAAGTCCCATACTTTAATTTGGAAATGTTTTTTTTAGGCCTCATTCTCAAGTACAATTTAAGAGATCTGCTTAAACTTAGGCTACTATACTTTATCCCCACATACTATGCCATTTTTTTTGTATTATGGTAGTGTACTTCTGGTTGTACTCTGTGTGTGTGTGGGTGTGTGTGGACATAGAAGATAATGTAGTGTGTATAATAGTTTTCTGCAGTCTGCATGTTTTTCTCCTGTATTTTAATATTGGGAGTTTTGTACACAATCAGCAGAAACGCCCAGGAAAGTAAATGCTTTTCAACAGTGTGATTTGTGCCTCTCCAAAGAAATTACTGCGTGTGTGGTTGTGTTGCTCAATTACTATAAGTGAGTGTTTATTGGAAAATATAAATTAGAGTCGACTGAGCAATATTGAATTTACAGTAAGTAGTTAGCTGTCAGGAGATGAATGAGGGTTTGGGGTTTGGGGTTGCTGGGAACAGAGCATATTTTTTCATATTTGTTTCGGCTGCTTCTTCTTCGCCACACAGGATCATCTCCCGCCCAAGTGCCTATATACGAACCCTCAAGCTAAACAGCCAGTGTTTGAAAAGAAGCATTCTCACACCTACTGAATGTGCTAAAACCCTTTTTAAACCATCATTTTTATTCAGGAGTGATTGTCCCCACAGTAAAGTTTCTGTGTGAGAGCTGCTGGATTTGCCTTTACAAAAGCAAATGTGTTTATAAAATTCACGTTTGGTATGTTTGTCTCAATGACAGTGAAACAGTGAGACCACTTATCAAATCCGCCCTATACATTTTGCTGCTGAAAGAGTGGGTGGAAAGACGTGTGACATGAAAAAAA
>NC_048425.1:9322623-9348831 GCF_013103735.1 Etheostoma cragini
CTAAGCGCCGGACGGAGCCAAGGTGCCTCTGCAAAATAGCCCCGGGAACGAACTTGATTTGGTGGAATGTGTACTTTCCAAGGTTGTTTTAGTCGTGCAACAGAAAACTCAGATTGGACAGAGAGTCTAACTAGCTGTCTGGATTTACCCTGCAGAGATCTGAGGAGCAATTAACCATAGTCCTCAGAAATCCACCTGAGTTTAAAATGCCAACACAAAGAAAGTGGAATTTGACAGATATCCGGCCAAAAAGAAGGATATCCGGTGACACCTGAACAATCCCTGAAGTGAAACATTGTGCATATATATATAGACTAGTAGGGACTTTGCTTGGGTTCCAGTTCTAGTCCTCAGTACCAAGTACAGAATGTGGACTGGTAGCTAGAGAGTTTCCAGTTCACCTCCTGGGCACCGCTGAGGTGGTCTTGAGCCATGCACAGAGGCACCTGTCCATGGACAGCGCCCTTGCTCTGACATTTCTCTGTTAAAGCATGTGTATGGTTTGACCAAGTGCATGTATAAGCATGTATTTTAGGCCTGTTTGTGTTTGATGTGCATCAATTCCCCACAGGGATTAACAAAGTAATCCTTTTCTTCAGTTACAACAACGGAGACGGAAATGTGGTTCAAATGTGTTTTTGAAAGAATGGACACTTCTGGTCATACACGTCATACTTTAAGTATCTCATATCCGGCTCTTAGTGAGATTATACCAGATGGACCTGTGAGGACCATTTGTGGTCCCGTTTTGTCTGTTTTAAACCCTGGACGTTTGCCATGTTTCCCTTGTCATGAATATTTGCTATCATTTAGGACATATACAAAGTGTTGACTCTTTTCAGTCAGAGAAACAGAGCAATATTAGAAGAGCTTTGAAGCATCAGGCAGTTAGTTATAATTTAAATAAAGCAAAGCACTGCAACTGTCTGTTGCCATCTGAGCCTTATACCATTGTCTCTATGGTCTTTTAAATGTTTGATAAAATCAAACACAGCCACAATTGTTATCCCCTGAATGTCCACATTGCTTTGTCCATGAGTTACTAGCTAGCTCGAATTAGTTCTGCTCAGCTGCCTAACATTGTTTCTTGTTAAACTGTAATTACTTATGTCCGAGACGGCAGGCTATGAAAATATTATCCAGTCCTTACTGATTTACTAGCTAGCTCTAATTAGTTCTGCTTAGCTGCTTAACATTGTTTTTCTTGTTAGACTTTAATGACTGTTAACCAAGATACCAGGCTTTGAAAATATTATCCAGTCCTCACTCATAGAGACGCAGACAGGTTGTGCGTGCAACCAGTCCTATCACCTTGAAGAAAACAGGTTTTGTTTTAAGTTAATATAACATTATGTGCACGTCATGTGATCCATGGAAAATGAAGGACATGTAAAGGTTGTTGACTTAACAATTTCACATTGTGCTGTTATAACGTCCTCTCAGAACAGTGCAGCTGCCTTTGTTTCAGGTTACAAATGGCCATGTGTTACACCTGCCTGCTTTTGTCTGTAGGCAGAGGAGGTGTCGAGTTTGAGGAAGTATATCAAACACTGACAACCAAATGAAAACCAGAAAATTGTGGAGTAAACCAAGCACAGCCGTCCTGTAGGCTGCCAGTAGCAAGACTATGAGTGGGGAAAATAGCTTTGCCAGTGAGGAGGACAGTACCTTTCCAGTCCTGGTATTTACAAAGGGACTGGACTCTCAGATTGATGACTAATTAAGGCGGGACAGAGTTCTTTCCAACTTCAGGGTGCTGGTTCCAGTGCCAAAACCTCAATGGAAGGATTTTGAAACTGCACTTAGTCAGTCAGGTCCTTTTGATTGGGCCTTTACAAGTCTGCTGCTATTCCCAGTGGTGCAGCTAAACATAAAAGCTGCAATCTGATTTTAGTTCCTCATTTGACTAATTGAAACCAAAACACTTGCAGTATTATAAAATAGAATGTTTTATTGTAAATTAAACTACCCAACATTATAACTGCCTACTTGGTCCAGCGGAAATGTTTAGCCAATTAAACACTTGGTTGATTGACAGAACTGTTTTTGATTGATTCAGGTTTCTAAAACGGGAGAATTTTTCCGGCCCTGCTTAAAGGTTAATGCAACATGACTCGAATTCAAAAGGCCCATTCCACCTCTGGACTGAAGCATTTCTGGGGACACGGTTTTAGACCGCCTCTTACTAGCTTCTCCCAGCCTCTTGCCAGAATGCAGATGCATTCCTGCCTCTCTTAAGTTATCTTTAGGGATGACCTTTGTTCTCTCCTGTTGCCTTTGCAGTTTCACCAGAACTTCCTTCATCAGGATGAAGGGACGGACAGGTGCTCCTCAGGACCGGTGAGTTAGAATTGGATGGAAACTCTCACTTCCTGCTGTTTGCTCTCGACCATAAATCAGATGGTTTTTCTCTTGACCACAGTTTCTGTCTGTGTGTGTGTGTGTGTGTGTGTGTGTGTGTCTGTGTGTGTGTGTGTGTGTGTGTGTGTGTGTGTGTGTGTGTTTAAAGGGAATTGTTGCTGACAGACAATGATGTGACAATTTAAATACATTGTGTTTCCTCTTGTCTGTGACAGAATAGAGTTCACCCCATTTGTCACCAGTTGAATGCTTTTAATCCGATGCAGTAGGACATGTTGAGTTTGCATTACATGCAACTTAATAAAATAATGTTAACAGTGAGGCTTTTTTATATATATATATATATATATATATATATATATATATCTCTCTCTCTCTCTCTCTCTCTCTCTCTCTCTCTCTCTCTCTCTCTCTCTCTCTCTCTCTCTCTCTCTCTCTCTCTCTCTCTCTCTCTCTCTCTCGCAAATGGGTAATGCTGGTTTACATGCTGCGTTGTTTCACACACCCCAGAATCTGTTTTGTATGTGAAGGCCGTTTAAATTTGGCGTGGGAAAATTACAGAATGTTTGTTTATTTATTAAATGGCCCCTGCTGCAGCTGTGTACTGTAAACCCTTTTTCAAGTATCGTCCTTTTCCTTCATCTGCAGGGCCTGCCTGGTGGGGATCTGTTTCTTCTTTCTAGGCCTGGGAACGTTGCTACCATGGAACTTCTTCATGACTGCCTCATTGGTAAAAACACGGCAATAACTTAATCCCTCTAAAGCCTTATTTGCACAGGACAAGCATGTCATGCTTGTTTGTGGGGAAGGGGGTTCAATAACTCACATTAACATATCTGAATGAAAATGTGTACCCACGAGTTTCCTCTTTACAAACATGCCAATTGAAAGTGCCCATAATATGAAAGGAAGTGTAACTGCACCCCCTTTCACTTCGCTATTAATATAATTTTGCAGCAAACACCTTGTGCGTGAAGTTTTGAAATACTGTAAACACTTTATCGGCATTGCCGTGATTAACTGACTTTGCGCAAAACAGTTTTACGACAGACTTAACAGCAAAGTGCTGCTGGAAACCCGAATATGTCTGCATGTAAAGATAAACAGTACTATAGATATGCAGGATAATTCAACAGCGATAATCCAACATCTTTTCTTCTTTTGGGTTTGCAGTATTTCCAAGGTCGCCTAAACTCGACAGAATTGAGAAACGGCACAGTGGTGGTCCTCAAGGAGTACTACTTCAACAACTGGATGACCCTGCTGTCCCAGCTGCCCCTGCTTGTGTTCACCCTGCTCAACTCCATCCTCTATCAGAGGTCAGTGACATGGTTAGACGTTAATTCGCTGACAGGATGCTCATATCTGTGGGCAACGTACCAAGGCTGTGTAGAAAGATTACAGTTATTATTAATATAGATAGATAGATAGATAGATAGATAGATAGATAGATAGATGGACTAAATGAAATTAGGAAATTACTCTGTTACAAGTATCAAGTTACCAAGGACATACACACATATTCACTCATACACAAGCCAAGAATACAAGAAATATACTAGAAATAATAAATCAGATTTTTTTTTTTTAAACGAATTAATAGGGTTGTGTGTCATTTATGTATCGTTCTGATACCGGTGCTCAAACGAAATTTTAAGAATGGTGCCTTAACTGAACCGATACTTAAAAAAAAAAAAAGGAGCACAAAACAACAGTCGGGGACATTAAAGAATGGCTTGTTTATTGCTAAGGTCATGTGGTCAACATGTAATGGTTTATTAAAAAAGGTAAAAATAACTTACTTTACCAGCAAATTGCTGTTAAAACGACAAAAACCACTGAATGGGAAAATGGTATTATTCAACACTATAAACCCTCGAGGCTTCCTAGGTTCAAGTTTTTCCTGCTTCTGAAAACGGCAGCGGCCGACTGGGTGGTCCCGCTGTTGGAATCCTCTACGCCGTTAAGCGGTCAGCATTTTAACCGTGTTTACTAGCTAACAGTAGGCTAACGTTAACGTTACCTGCTGTCAAGTGTAGTCTTAGCTAGTGTCATGTGCCATGCTTCTATTGCTTGTAACGGACGTTTCTGAGAATCAGAGAGAAACGCAGGCATTTAAGTAACACCGAAATGAGGCACCAAAATCTGCATTGCTATCCGGTCTCGTAGATAGCGGTTCAGTTTGATGTAGATGATTAATTGACTGATGTTTCTGGTTTCAGGATGTCGGCGATGATGCGCATCGCAGGTAGCCTGGTTTTTATCCTGCTGCTCTTCATCTTCACAGCAGTGCTGGTCAAATTGCCCCTGGAGGCCGACCACTTCTTCTCTGTCACCATGGCTACTATCTGGTTTATCAACTGTAAGTCAGTGTGACTGTGTGTATGTGTATGTATTTAAAGGCCTCACCTCCACAGTAGAGCCCGCAAAAAGACAATACTCGAGCCTTTCCAGCATCTGTTTACGCTGCTGCCCTCTGGAAGACACACCTCCGAACTGAGGAACAGTTTTTACCCCACAGCCATACACAAACTGAGGCCCCCCCCACCCCCCCTCCCCCCTCCCAATCCCTCTCCCCTCTACCACCACAATCAACGATGCAAATAACTGCATATGAACTATATCCAATCTTACAGCACTTTATCTAATCAAATTTTGTACCACTTTTAACAGCTATTTTGTATCGTAATGCGTGAGAATGAGAATGTGTGAATGGGACCACTTTTTCTTTTATGAGAAACAGAAAGATTTCTTTGTGAACATGCAACGACAAAAAAGGCATTCATTCATTGATTCATGTGTGTAAAAGCCTGACTGAAAGAGAGGCTAAGAGTAGTGTACGTGTGTATATTTGAGTCAAAGCGTGTTGAATTAAATGGTGCTTTGTCTTCGCAGCATTTGGCGCCGTGCTGCAGGGCAGTCTGTTTGGCCTGGTGGGTCTGCTGCCTCAGAAGTACAGCACCATCTTCATGAGCGGCCAGGGCCTCGCCGGGACTTTCGCTGCCATCGCCATGCTGCTCGCCATAGCCAGTGAGCCACCCACATACACACAAATACCCACCGGGCGCCTAATCCCCAGTTGCCAAGTAACAGAAGACATTCAAAGTGAATGTGGAGCTAGTCAAATCAGCATGAAGCCACACAACGACACCACTCATCTGCTCATGTTCTTAGTAGTGTTTTTATTTATCAGATATGTCTCCCTCCCAGTGTTCCTAATTAGGAAATAACTTCTGTTTGTTACCCAGGTGATGCGGACTCTGAGACGGCAGCGCTGGGTTACTTCATCACGCCATGTGTGGGGACGCTGGTCACACTCTTCAGCTACCTGCTGCTGCCCCGCCTGGTCAGTCAGCTCCCAGCTCTGCATGACTACATTACCAACAATCCATTTAACCCCACCAAAACTGGGCTATCATCTCTTTGGTGGCCCCTGGGGGATGCATGATTGTAAAACCTTCTTTAATTACATTTGTTATCTGCATTAGGCAAAAGCACAATTCATGTTTTTATTTGCCGACTTGTATTTCAGCTGAAAGGCCTAATTTGTGTTGTCTGGTCTTTCCACAGGAGTTTGCCCAGTATTATCTGAACAAAGGGAGCAAGTATGAGGCGGACACCACAGACGAGTTGCTGAAAGGTGGGATTTTTGCTTCAACAAGCTCCTTTTCACACCCTTGGAATTAATGTCATTTGTCTCCCAAGTTGGCACCACAGGCACACCCTTTAACATCTGTTTGTATTTTGAAGTGCAAGCTCTTGTAAGATTGAGATCATCGAACATTTATCTGACAGTGAGAGAACATCTGTTTGCTTTTCCACTGAGTCTGGTTGAATTAACTCAATTTAGTGGAACATTTTCTCATTAAGTGAGTTGACCCTGTTTTTATCCCATTAGCGTCCTGGTAGTGCCCAGACAAAGGCCGAGCCTGTTGGACATAGAAGCCCCTTTCACACAGCCTGTTCAATCCAGGACTGTTGATTGATGGAATGGGTGGACAGATTTGTCAAGCTTTTAAGCCGACAGCGGAGGTAGTCACAGAGCCGAACCGACGTCTGTGTGAAAGTTTAGGAGATGGCGTGGGGGTACAGATTAGTTGTGTTTTTAAGCCGACAGCGGAGGTACTCACAGAGCCAACCTGACGTCTGTGTGTAAGGGACAGCCGACGTGTCGGGACTATACACAGTATGATGAGCGAGTCGACCCACAGGCAGCTCAAAAAGTGACAAAGCTTTATTCCAAGTAGCCAAAGTTATTTAGAACTTACAGAAACGTGTGCACTAGTCCACCTTCTCTTGCAATCGCTCTCTCTCTCTCTCAAAAACACAACTCTCTGGGGGGGTCGGGTGCTAGTTCCAACTATCAGGGAATAGCAACTTGTGTAGTTCTAAGGTCAAAAAGCACTCACACATCATCTATTTTGTGCTAAAGGCAGAAACTGTTAAAGGTTCAAGCTAAAAAAATTCAACTCAAATATCTCACATATATACTGTGTGTGTGTGTGTGTGTGTGTGTGTTTCTGTTTGTATGTGTGTATATATATTATTCTTGTGGAAATATAAAAGTGAAATAATTTGAGCATATGCTATTGCAGAGAGAAGCACAGTGGAGAATGGCAAGCTGAACGGCCATGCTAACGGCACAGTGACCAGCAGCGCAACCAAGGACGGCAGTGCAGCCGAGGCTGAGGTGGAACCCAGTCCAGACGGGCCGAAGCAAGCCTTCCTGTCGATGGAGCAGGTGGAGAAGGGCCAAGCTAAGGCCTCGGTCTTGGAGGTCTTCAAAAAGGTGAACCCTGTGGTTGACAGTTGCTTATAGAAGTCCATATACATGAGAAAGACTTTTTTTATGTTTAAAGCCCATATAAGACCAAAGATTTGCGACGAGACGAGTTGACACTTGCAACTACTTGTAACACGCTGGTCTAGACTAAACCTGCCAGCTCATGAAAATGAACTGAATAAATGAAATAATGTAATTTCACATTTGAGGGGAAGTACAGTTCAATTTTAGTTAGTTGACACATTGGGGAAGTGTTTTAGCATGCTTCTCTTCCATTTATCAATTTTAAAGACTATATGTATAGTTTAAATTAATTTATGAAAAAAAAATAATTGGGGATGATTCTATTTTTGTGGATAAAAATGTTTGCCAGACATAGAATTACATTGTAACAAAATTTCGTTTTTGTTTTGCTGTATCATACAAAATGTAACATTGTCTCTAGAGATAGAAGCTGGAAATAATTCAATATTAAGTTTTATCCGTTTGTGGATGTCGAGCCAAAATATCTGTATTACCCTACATGAGAAAGACATATGGTCTGTGGTTTCAACATCACTTTCACAAAATGAGCAGCATGTAGGAATCATAGGAAGACAAAGGCCACTAGCTTCTCTTTGGCTGCACACCGTTGTGTGTACGTCTGTTGTTACTTCCACCTTTCAGGCTCATTGTATCTGGATATGTTATTTATTTTGTCCACATATGAATGTGGATAACGTTAGTGTAATCCTTGCTATAGTTACATTGCTAATAATGAACTGAGGTAAGCAGTGTTTTATTTCTGTAATTCACTGCTTTGCTCTAACGCCGCTCCCTCTCCGCCAAACCTCCTCCGTTTCAACCAGTTGACAGTTTGTAACATAAAAACAAAATAGGTTATGGGGCATTTTATTTCAATAGTTAGTTTCTGACTTGACCAGCTGACTTCTCCATTGGCTGTTGAAACAGGTGACGTTTTGTTCTCTGGAGAACTGACCAGCTGTGTCGCAGCGACATCATTAGCTGACTATTAGCTGGCATGGGTCGAGCTGAGACGGGGCCGGTTCAGATCGCAGCATTTTGTCCCAGCAACGTTCAAAAACGGTTTCATCTAGTTGCAAATCTTTGGTCCGAACTGGGCTTAAGTTGTGATTTACTTTACCCAATAGACGTATAAACTATTAACACGTTTTCATTTCTTTTTTGTAGATCTGGGTGATGGCGTTCTGCATTACGTTTGTGTTCACAGTCACTCTCTCCGTCTTCCCTGCTGTCACTGCAGATGTCAAGACTTCATTCCCAGGGAAATGGGGTATGAGCTAGCCTCAGTTCCAGTTAATGATTAGCTCGCTGCTGCATTCAATGCACACTTAAGGCAACACCAAGTGGAAAGCGGAATTGTGTCCATTATGGCTCATTGGAACTACAGATCCGCAAACCGATCCGGCAATCTTGCATAGCGCGGTTCTAGCCGGTAGAGCGCTGCGAAGTTAATGTAGAATTGCCGTTCACCCTGTTACGAGCCGATAAACCACTGAACATTTTTTAGAAACATTATTTTAAGGTACAAAAGAATCTTTGGTGTTGCTTTAACTGGAGGTGAACTGACGTAAACTCTCAATCCCCTCGTGATTGTCCTGTTTCTCTTGCTGTCCATTCCATCTCTTTAGAGCGCTTCTTCATCTCAGTGTGCTGCTTCTTGATTTTCAACATCAACGACTGGTTCGGTCGGACCATCACAACCTTGATACGTTGGGTGAGTATCCGATGAGATCACTTCAAGACACACTTACTCTTTGTATATCTATATTATATTATTCATATTATTGTCCCTGCCCAGACCTACGGGGTATTACAGCAATTATTTGCTTCATTTACCCTTTAGTGTAATAATTTAACCAACTAAACTACGTATGCCTGATAGCTCTTCTCTGACAGCTGGTTACTTAAAGCTTTTATTATTTTTAAATAGAGCCAACAGGTACAAGATTGAGCCTAGATTGTGATGTATACTAGGGCTGCACAATACAGTGCTTTTTTATTGTTATCGCAACATCATCTTGCGCAATAAAAACATTGCGAAAGGCTGTGACTTATCGCCAAAGACACTCAGGCACTTTTTGTGTTAGTTGAAAGAAAATATGAGTAGAAAACCTAAAAAAATTGAACTTTAAACACTTGTAATTGTCATCCTTTTTTTAGTCGTGCCTTTTATATTCAGTTCGATGTTGAATTTGTTCAATAAAAGAACGTTGGAAATATTTTTCTATTGTCTGTCGTAAATTCAACAAGAGACAGAACTGACAACACTTTATTCATTGCAAGTAATATAGTTTTCACGATATTCAACATTGCATATTTTCCTCAGCCCTAATGTAAATCACTTCCTATTGTAATTTTCTGTATACACTTCATGCAATATTTCCATTGTACACACAGGAATGTTTTTTGTTATCTGTCAGTTTTCCTTTGCCCCATTATTTGCCTATCTCTCTTCTACTCCCCACTTGTTCCAAATCCACTTCTTACTCTCCCTCTTTCTACCTGATGTCATTACATCTTTTCATACAGTGTATCTTTCCTCCTTCTGCAGCCCCGTAAAGAGTCTCGTCTGTTCCCGGCGCTAGTCGTCTCTAGGGTGGTGTTTATCCCTCTGCTGATGCTCTGTAACGTCCAGAGTCGCTCCTATCTCCCCGTCTACTTCGGCCACGACGCTGCTTTCTCTGTCATCATGTCGCTCTTCTCTCTGTCCAGTGGCTACTTCGTCTGCCTGTCCATGTCCTACGCACCACAGTGAGCTCAAACACTCAATGCTGAACAGATGTGACAACAAACAATATCACTATAATGACAACTGCAGGGCTTTCAAAACGGTTTTCTGAGCTGTTTCCATATGATGTACCATCATGTAATTTTTGGGGTATTTTTTGGTTGCACTTGAATTTTGCATTGTCCTCCTTCCTATTACTGTTGTTCACATTTTACATCTAGGTTACATCCAACTGCAGGATACACAAAACACACTGTTGTGTTCATATGTATTGTTACGTTAGTTTCAACTCATGTTGTGTTCAAGAAGGCTCCAACAAGGTTTTAAATAAATGTAGCTATATAGTATAGTGTATAATTTCCTGCACACCTAAGTGCGTAGCATAATGAAATCCACAGACATTTAAGAACAGGGTTTCCGCATGGTCTTAAAAGTCTAAAATTTAAAAATATAAATTTTAGGCCTTTTAAAAAGTCTTAATTATTTGTCTTGTGTTCTAGGTCTTGAATAATTTTTTATTCCGTGGTGTTGTAGTTTTTTCTGTCGCTAGTCCAAGTATAATTTTGTTGTATTACGACTACAAATGAGACCAACATGCAACTTATATTGCAGCCTATCGGCCTTCATGTTCTCAGCGTAGCATTTTCCCCGACTCATGTTCTGGTTCTCCTTCCCCATAAACAACATGAAATCAAGAAGAGGGTTAACTTTTCCTGCTACAGATTACCCACCTTGATCAGAAAACACAGGGGAGACACTTTGTTTCTCTCACTATGACTGTAGAGTCGCTACTGGCTCCAAAATTAATTGCCGTCTCTCTCTCACTTCTCCCTTACTCTGTCACCAACACACACACTTACACACACACACCCACACACACGCCGACTTGACATACACACCAGCGCACAAGTATAAACATCAGGCCTCTTACCTAGGCTATGGCAAAAGCTCTGCGTGGAGCCTCCACACAACAATAAAACGGCCTGAAGGAAAATGCTTCCTGTCATTTCAGGCACAGATCCAGATCATTGTGCTATTAGCAGAGCACTAATCTCAGTTACACATACTGTACATTATGTTTCCTGTGACTGCTTCACAATGAAAGTCAACCTGTTTTTCCAGTTGAATGCTTTCAATGTGAAGCAGCACAAGGAAAGCTTGGGGACATTCGCTGTAACTTAATACAGTTCTGATACAGCTGGAGGACAGTGCCTAAAATCGAGCAGTTTTAATCCTGTGTGGGAATGGCGGACTGCCCCAGCAACAATGAAAACTACTCGACAGAGATAATTAGGGGTTTTTCCCGGCCATCTTAAGGTTTAGGTGCAGCACTTAATCCATTCCGGGCAGCACCTGAGACAAATGAATGTAACTAAATGACTTTCCTAGATCTAATGGTTGTAGTTGGACTTCTTTAGCGAGTTTTTATCTTTAAGAATTTTTATTTATCTGCTCTAGCTTTTCCAACGTTTTAGACAGATATGGGGAGAATGCTCCAAAATGTGAAAATAGAGACTCAAAACTAACCCCAGAGAACACAAACTGACTACAAAGAGATGCCAAATGACCACAGAGACCCACATCGACCCCAAAGAAAACAAATGACCACAATGAGACAACGCGACTACAAAGAGACACAACATGTTTGGGCACATTGGATTTTCTTGAGGTTGAGGAAGGACGCCTAAACCCCCAGCCCCCAAGTGTTCAAAATCCCTCCTTGTTCTAGCTGGGTCTCCATGGCAACACAGTGTAGCTGCGCCACAAAACCTAGCCGAGACTCAACCAAAGCAGCAGATACACGGCTGACTTGTGTCCCCCTCTCCCCTGCTCTGTCCCTCAGGTTGGTGGAGCCGAAGGATGCAGAGACTGCCGGAGCCCTGATGACTTTCTTCCTAGCCCTGGGTCTGTCCATCGGAGCCGCCCTGTCCTTCCCCCTCCGAGCTCTGGTCTAGTTTACACACACACAGCACTGCATAGACACTGTAGAGGATTTCTACCTGGAGTTGGAAATATGATAAATGTCTTTGTTCATCGTTGGTCTACTCTGCCCCCCCCCCCCATTCATCTGTCAGGTACTGTATGTGTATTATGGAACAACCGGCTTGACAACCAAGCACCCTGGGTGACGATGTAAAAACAAAACTTGAAGTGGGATTGGGCATTAATGACTGACAAGGTTCCCTTTTGAAAGTAGGAATAAGGGAAATGGTGTCTGTTACTCTGACTGCTGGTCTATGTTACTGCTACTAACCTGAACACACGGGTCAGAACAGATTTCATCTCTTCTTTTTTTTTTAGGTTGACTGTTGAGTGTGTCATTTTTAGATTTATGTTTGATTTCAGTAGTTTTAGTACATAATTCTGAATGTTCTTTATTTGATTGGTGGCTTGAATTTATACTTTTTGTTAGATTAATTACATTAGGGATTTTTCTTCCTGTGATTATTTAGTAATTTCTACTGAAAACAAAAAACTCTTTGCCTCAGAAATAGAACAAACACAATATTCTTTGTTATGTTATACTGTAAAGATGGAAAGTCAGAGCTACTGTTTGAAGTGACAGATATAAAAAAAAGAATTTTCTTTTTTTAAATAGACACAAAACAACCACAAAGGGTTTTGAATTAACCGCATGAGACATTTTTCCCAATTCCTGTTCATGCGTTTCTCCACCTCGCCAGTGCAGTAATACAAAGCTGCAGCATCAGTTTCTCTCTCTCCAGCATCATGGCGTCTCCTGCCATCTACTGGTCAAAACACTTGTCCTTCAGGGCTCCATTCCTTTGCTGAGAAAGCTCAACGCTAATCATACAAGACTGTTGTGCTGATTGTGAGATCATAGGATCCTGCTGACTGACCGAAAAGAGGTCAGCGTTCAGGTTCTGGGCTTATATGAGCATGACCACGTTCTTTCACTGACAGACATGACTCCGGGCTGCCACTGATGATGCAACTCTAATCCACAAGATGCAGGATTTCTTTCAGTTAATTTAATTTTTAACTTCTGACATCTAGAAGATGCTGTTTTTTTTATTTGTTCTGTTTTTGACTAAATGCACCAATGTAATGATGCTGCTGTTGCTGTAAGCCATTAAAAAAAACAAGCTAATATTGTGAAAATGGAGTAAGAGTTAAATACATTCTTATTGTTACCAATGTGCCATTCTCCAGTGATGTAAATTGTTTCTGACTGACTTTTTCTCAGTGTAGTAAGACATGTAAACAAATCAAGTTATTGCTTCAGACTGATAGCATTTAGAGATTATTTAGTTTATCAACAACACAATTTGTTGATTTGAGTTTTATTTTTGCAGATTAAGCATTGATTTATATGCCTATTATTCAATACATTTTTTAATTTAATTTGTAAGTGAAGAGATGTATGAGTGTTTTACTGTGCAACATGTCATTTATACATGTATGTGGAGAAAATTTGAGTTGTGGCAGCTGCTGCTTAAAATGCACCAAGGGCTGAGTCCTAATGAAGGGAGATAAATTAATAGGACCATGTTATTTTTAAAGGGTCAGTTGATTTGTGCTGCATTCATGTGTAGTGGGCATTTTTATTATGAACTGAACAAACATGCATTTGTATTTGACTAAATGGTTTACAGCAAGCAAAGTGGCAATATGAGCCCCCCAAAAAAGAAAAATGCAGCACTACAAGTGTTTACTTTTTATTTATCTCGTTGATAATACCGAAGTACAGAAATTGTTGATGCTCTTCAACCTAAAAAATATGTTTTCAGTAGGAAGCTAAAATTAACCATGTTTTCCTAGAGAATGTAAAGCAGCATCACTAATGGCCATATTGAAGCAATTTAACACCGGGATCCTAATGTCTATTTCCATGTCATAGTTTAAGATTAGGAAACCAATGCGGGTTAGAAGATTTTAAACAATTTTTGTTTGCATAAAATGATCTTGGTACTTGTCTAAAGAATGTGGATTTTGGATCATTTTCTGTGTACTGTAGGCATATACCGTTGCAGGTTCTAATAGTATGTGTTTTCTCTGATATGATGCGGCCACTACTTAATGGAATCCATTCATGCCTATGCATGTGCATAATGTATCTTTCTAGAGTTGACTGAATAAACGTATGGTTTCAATTTCTCCAGATTGTAATTTTTCCCGCTAATCTCCAGATTCCATGGTGATATGACCCAAATAGGTGTTTTACAGTTTTTGGGATATGTCCAGACTGTAAGATATCATAGTCGAACTATCTGGCAACCCCAACAACCCCGCGTGGCGTGTGGTGAGTCCCACCCCGCGTGCAAGTCATAGTTGGAGACTCTTTGACTGAATTGAAAAATGATTAAACTGCTCCTAAAAAGAAGTATGCGTCAACATGTCTGTCCACTTAGTGCGAGACAGCCTTGTTTCTAAGCCGTAAGAAACGGGAAGAAGAAACATGCGTTTTGAAAAGAATGTCGGTCAGACTTTAGGTAGTATACGGCGGGAAAATGAAGTTAGCAAACATGCTAATTTTAGCAAACACAGCTAGCTGCCTCGTGGACCATAGACTGTAAAATTATATTTTATATTTACAGTCATTACTTTGCTGTAGACTAGCTAGATGCACAGCGGGGAAAACAATGCAAACAATAGCTCGTTCGTCAGGTGTCGGAGTCCGATAAAGTCAGGAAGGCAGAGGTAACGTGTGTACGTGTACATTTTACATGTTGGACATTTTAGATTGATGGGTTTATCTCCCGATCTGATATTTAAATGTTTTAATTCAATGAATACATATGTTTGACAGGGAAGCATCTAATCAGTATTACTTAATGAACCCATAAATTATGAATCCAACTTAAATTTAGATCAAACTAATTAGTGTGTGCCATAAACATTTAAGTACTTTTCTGTCGTATTAAGTTAAACAATGACGAAAACACATTTTCATTCATAGCTGTAGAGAACAGATGAGGTGATGTCAAAAGAGTTCCTTAAAAATTACCACTAGGTGGCGTTATACACTAACACGTTTTGTATACCCCTCTCATAAAATGACAAAAAATAGACTATGTGGATGGCAAGGTTGGGAGAAACAAAAGGTGAGAAGCTGACCGATTTGATAACAGAATGCAAATGGTTCTAAAGTGCTGCTAAAACAATGTTACACTTTTACAAAATAAAACTAGAATGCAAGATAGTTTGCAACAGTTGCCTCCAGTCTTTGGTAACAAATCCCAATTTAAACCTTTTTAAAATGGTTCAATGTGTAGGAATTTCTCCCATCTAGCGTTGAAGTCATATCTTAATCAACTCTCTCGCGCCACATGGTTCAAAATCCATATTTTACATATTACAGCCTACCCATGTAGGCTGGGGTCTGCATCGGCCCGGGTTGGAATCCAACCTGCGGCCCTTTGCTGCGTGTCATCCCCCATCTCTCTCCCACCTTTCCTGTCTATCCACTGTCACTCTTAATTAAAGGGGGGGAAATAAATCTTAAAAAAGGGTCTCTGTTGCGCTTTTCAATATCCTTTTTCTGGGCGAAGAGGAAGACTCCTGTTCCTAAAATCTGTATTTTGAACAGATGTGGTCCTTCATGTTTCCACCTTCAATTTAAAAGAAGCAACACATGCATCTTCTTCTTCTGCACCCTTATGCTGCTTTATGTGTTAGGTTTGTGTCACATTTGACTTGAAGAACCACACACAACATTCGATGGATTCATTTCCTGTATTATTTATTGAAAACCCAGCAGTTGTCATTATTACCTGTTGTGTCCTTACAGGCGGGGGGGGGGGGGGGGGGGGGGGGGGGGGGGGGGGGGGGGGGGGGGGGGGGGGGGGGGGGAGAGATGTGGTACACTAAACTAGTTGTCATTCTGTTGTCAAGAAAATAAAAGGACAAAAAGACACAAAGAGAAAGAAAACACTCTGATATGCTTGAGAATGACACCCTTGTATTGTTTTTTTCATTTAACACTGGTTTTAAAAATGTTACACAGATGCAGCGAGAAGAAAAAAGCATTGAGGAAGAAGAAGAGAGTGTGACAGCAGTTCAGAGGGAGATAAGAAAAGAAAGACAGGTATGGGTGTGTCCTTTAAGATAGTTTGTGTTCATTTTGTTTCCCCTCTCCGCCAAGTGTTGCTTTTACTTATTTGGGGTTGTGAAAAGCCAACAGGAGACAATCCTCCCTCTCTCGTTCTCTGCGTGTCTTCCTCCCTCCGTCCTTCTTCATCGTTTCTTTGGGGGTTGGGCTGTGCGGGGGGGAGTGATGGGCCGACCAGAGTTCATCCCTCCGTACTGATACTTGGCTTTCTTCTCAGATGGCTTCAGGATCTAGGAGCAGACACGTGAATAATAGTTTTTAAATGATAAAATATCAATCTGTAGTGTGTTTATGTTTTTTAATATACAGGCCCAGGGTCGAACGATCTCTTTGATAAGTGTTTTCTCTCGCTCTGTGGAAGACTTAGGTGCACGTATTTGGAAGGGGGGTTAAAGCGTCCTTGCTAAAGAAAATGTTACATACATTTTGTGTCTCTTTGTAGCCGTGTTGTGTCTTATTTTGGTCATTTTTGTTTTCTTTGGGTTTTTTTGGGGTCTCTGTGGTTATTTGGCATCTCTCTGTAGTCAGTTTGTGTCCCTTTGTGGTAGTTTTGCGTCTCTTTTTCACATTTTGGAGCATTATTATTACCATATCCGTGTCTATACCGTTTGAAAAGCTACAGCAGATAATAAATAAAATACTCACTAAGCGTAAAGACAAAATTTGCTAAAGAAGTCAGACTACAAAGTCTTTTAGTTACATTCATTCGTCCTAAGTGCTGCCCAAAACGGCTCCGGTGCTGCACCTAAACCTTATACTGGCCGGGAAAAACCCTGGTGATGCATTTTTTATCAAGGCTACCTAGTCTTGATCTTTTTAACAACTTTCTAAACTTAGGAAATCAATCCTATCTGTGCTGATATTTAGGGAGGCTCCAGAGGTTCCTAACCCGACATTTAAGAAGAGGAGAGACGGTTTGGGAATGCTTGTTAAAAATAAGCTTATTGAATGACTGATTTGACAAGGATAACTCAATGGAATTACAACTAATTTGGGTTTGTATCTTTATTTTTTTTTTATTTTGGGCCGTTTCAAACAATAGCGTGGCTATAGCCAAATATTTGATAGAAGACAACGCATCCTAACAATATGCATTTCTCAAGACTGTATTATCGTCTTCATACAATTAATTTTGGCATCACATCTTTATCTCTTTATATACATATTTACACGTAAAATCTACACATACAGTAAACAGCTGGTGATGTTTTCTGCATTTGGAGTTTCAGTGCCTGGTTACTTGAACACAACCATGTTAGAACTTTGTGGTAACTTCATACCTGGAAGGAGCACATCAGGGTTTCATCCACGCTCATCATGCCGCCGGCGTTGTCAAACTCTCCACAGTAGTTAGGAGCTGAGAACAGAGTCACCAGCTGCCGCTTGGCAAAGAACTCATAACCATCCTCCACCACCTGGGGGGGGGCGTCAGACACACACAACCATCACCCACTTCTAACAGACACCATCATCTGATAGAGGCTTCTTTCAGCAGTTCAGCACTTCAACTCCAATATGTAAAATGTAAAACACATGTGGCTGTAGGGCTGCACTCTATGAGGAAAACATGCGATTGTGCCATAGCCTTGTTGAATATTGCGATAATTACATTATTTGCGATGTTTAAACAAATATTAAAGTTTACTAGGAAAAACTGTTCCCCAGTTTTGCTGCTTACAGTATTCAGAATTTTGAATTGAATATAAAAGGCAGTACTAAAAAAAGAACGACAGTTACATTTTAAAGTTCAGTTTTCTGATATTTTCTTTCAACTATCACAAAAAGTCCCTTGGTGTCTTTCGCAATGTGTCGCAGCATTTAGCGATTTGTGTAAAATGTACGTTGTTGCGATCGCGATGACGATTTAGAAAAACCTGATGCATAGTGCGGCCCTATTTGGCTGTGTTAAACCACAACTGGATGGATGTTTCCAGGAAGCCTGATGGGTCAGTTTAATCCCTAGTTGTGGCGAGGGAAGCCATTTCTATGTGTTTACATGGTGAGATAGCGACAGGATGTGTGTGTGTGTGTGTGTGTGTGTTGTACCTGGTGGGCTCGGCAGATGAGGTCCAGGTCGTGGCGGTTGAGGAACTTGCTGACCACATCAGCGCCAAAGGTGAAGGAGACGCCGCGGTCGTTTTCTCCCCAGCCCTGGACGTCCTTATCGGGGTCTGACCACAGCAGGTCACACAGGAGGCCTGGGAGGAAAATAGTTGGTTCATCTTTCAATTATTTTCTCGATTAATTGATTAGTTGTTTGGGCTATGATATTGTTTTATGGATGATCTATGACGGGGTGTCAAACTCAGTTTCACTAAGGGTCACGCTTGAAAATAAGAATCATATCTAGGTCCAGACATGTTTAGTTTATTGACACGCTTTTAATCAAAAAAAAAAGTAAAATATCTTTGACTGTATTATTGCATGTCTCTTATAGTATTCTCACTTACAGTTTGGTCGGCATAAAGCAAAAGTCAGCAAAAAAGTTCCTAGCCATCGTAAAATTTGGCAAATCATGAAAAACAATGATTACATTTTAAAAAGCAGGCCACCACATGGCCAACTCACAACAACCTGTTTTACAGGCCTAAATATGCAAACTCTCTGAGTCGGCCAAATTCTGCTTTGAGTGTCAAGTAATTGCAGTTTTAACATTTCACAGTCTTTCTGGTTTGGTGCAGAACTAGGTCGGCCAAAATGCATTGTGAACCTAAGTCGATATGTGGGCCAGATCTAAATCTGCGAGGGGCCAGAGCTCGCTGGCCTTGAGTTTGACATATGTGATCCATGATATTGTTGGGTCAATCCGTGTTTCCCAAAGCCCAAGATGACGTCCTCAGTTGTTTTGTTTTTGTCCACAACCCAAAAGATATTCACTTTACTGTCACAGAGGAGAGAAGAAACTAGTCACATTTAACAAGCTGGAATTGGAGAATATTGACTCACACTGATTAATCAATTATTAACATAGTCAGCTATACACAATAGTAATATATCTTACCGACACTTGCTGTCCAGAGAGGTGTTAATGGCTGCATTCACACAGGAGAATGAGACGTGATTCATCTCATTCATCATCATAGACCTCAAATCTGAATCCCAGCATTAAACTATGTGCTCTGCTGTTGATCAAACCTCTCTCAAACTTCTGGAAGTCCCCTTTATGTCACATAAACATTCAGTGTGCTGGGTAATGAAAATTATAATATATATATATATATACACACACACACACACACACACATATACATGCACGCACGCACACTTCACCTCCACACACTCTGAGTCTCCTTGAAAGAGACCATAAGAGGATCTGAGAGACAGCGGCTTCTGAACATGGTTCCCTTATAAGGACAAGCCGGACCAGGTTTACTTCCACTGGTTTAATGGGACTTACAGAAGAACACAAGTCCATTATCAGCTGAGGCTACAAGGAATGGAATCACAGTATCTTCAAATAACCTCATTTTATAAATAAACATCTCTCCTCCCACAGACCATGCTTGCAAGTCTCTCTTAAATCTCAGCAGATATAGGATCTATTTCCTACGTTAGGGAAGTTGATAAATTCTTTTACTTCTCGGGCTAAAAGTGGGACCAAACCTGCATCACTCTGAGAATGTAGGACCAATTTCCCACCCTGAAAAGCTTAATAACTAAGGGCCTAGATCTGTTTTGAACTTAACTTATCCATATTTTATGTAAAAGGGTGCGTTTGGCAGTTTTTAACTGGCGCATACAAAATATTGCAAGTGGCTTGGGCTTTGAGTAGCCCATAAATCCATAAAATAAAATAAAAATCAGGCCAATCCTAAAGTTCAAGCTCTGGTTCACTGTCTATTATCAATTAAAGCCGAAATTATTAGCATATTAGTTGACCGACAAAAAATCTGTAACTATTTTGACAGTATTTTTAGCATCATAAAACATAATTTAAAGTCGTCTTTCTAATTTTCCAACCATCACAACTCTTACAGTTAACTGATTTACATATGAAAATATGTTGGCTCTATACACACTAAACAAATTAGTAACCTCAAAGCTGTTTCTGGTTAAACAGAAAAGTCTCAAAGAGGTTTTAAAAAGGTCTATCTCTGTAGAGATCCTTTCCATAATCTTGACATTTATTTTGCCACTCTGAGCATGTCAGTGGCACAATAAAGCCCTTTCAGTGGACCGAATGGACGATACACATTTGCCCCAAAGGGTAACATTGCAGCCCGGTCTACAGCTGGTTACAAAGATGGTTGTTCCCATCCGTCACTTACACACAAAAACATAGGAAAATAGCATCCATATTGTAAAAAAATGTTTAATGTAAACCTAAATGAACTAAAAACCAAAGTGCAGCAAATAAAATGTTTTTATTGTAGTCACATAGTGGAGGAAGAAGAAGCAATACTATCGTGTAAAAACACTTCATTACAATTGGCATACAGTGTGTGTGTGTGTGTGTGTGTGTGTGTGTGTGTGTGTGTGTGTGTTGACCCACCTGTGTCGGGCACGTCTGTGGGTCTCATAATGCGTCTGATCTGCTCCATAGACTGCAGGTCGGGAGAGAGACCTGTGGACAACACGACGACACAAAACCATCACTGTGTAAATTCCCACCTGTGTCTGGGTAACACACATCAGTTCTAGTGTGTGCTTCGACCCATTTACTTCAAGTCAGATTAGTCAATCAAAAATACCGAAAGCTTATACATATAAAAAAAAAGGTTCCTGAACTTTATCTGTCATACTCCAAATCACACGTTAAAGATGACAAATAGGCCTTGACAGACAGCTCTACAGGAAGCCCCGAGGACCGATATCAAAACACTCATGTCTGAATAAAGTGTTCCCGGTACTAACTACCAGGATGTGATTCTCCAGGGGAGATGCGTGGGAATTTCCCCTTTCCTGTCTACAGATCCCCGCCTCTGCTGAATTATTTTTATCCCCGATGGAGACGAAATGTATTCCTCCCCCCCTGAAATTGATCAATGCAATTTCAGCAATAGACCATATTATATACCTAAAATAGAAATATTTTAAAGTAAAGCGCTGTAACGTGAACAATCTATAGTGCCATAGAACAATAAAATCCGAGCAGCAGTTGCTGGTTGTATTTAGCACCTATAGCGCTGCGAGATGCCGGCTACCAGCGGCGGTTGTCTAGCCGCCAACAGGTGACTGTGAGCCGGCTACAGGCCCCGCTTGATGACAGGGGTCCTTTCAGGGGCCGAGCTAGTGGAGTTTAGCCAGAAAAGATGAGCGTCCGATACATGGGTAATGATCACCCGTTTGTTAACATGAATACCTCCGTGACAGCAGAAGATCTTCTCGTCCACTATGGCAGCGATGGGCAGGCAATTGAAGCAGTCGGTGAACGTCTTCCACAGCTTGATGTTGAATCTGCGTTTACCTGCAACCCCAACAAGATAGTGAGTCAGGAGGCCTCATGGCAAAGATACCGAAAATGAATCACTCCGCTTCCGTATCACTTCAGGAGAGCAGGGTGCACTCACACTCATCGTAGAAGCCGTAGATGCGGTTGATGGAGGCACACTCGTGGTTGCCCCGGAGCAGGAAGAAGTTCTCGGGGTATTTGATCTTGTACGCCAGCAGCAGGCAGATTGTCTCCAGGGACTGCTTCCCTCTGTCCACGTAGTCGCCCAAGAACAGGTAGTTGGCCTCTGGAGGGAAGCCGCCATACTCAAAGAGCCTCAACAGGTCTGTGTACTGTCCGTGGATATCGCCTGGAGGACAGAGAGGGGGCAGGAGATTATTAAAAAGACATCCAACAGTTTGGGAGAACAAGGCTAAGCGAGAGGTTACTCACCACAGATTTTGAGCGGAGCTTCCAGCTCCAGAAGGATCGGCTGACTGAGGAAGATCTCCCGGGACTTGATGCAGAGGCCGCGCACCTCAGCCTCGGTCATCTGGACAATCTTCCCTGGACGACATCCTCGCACTGGAGGAAGAATGGAATAAGGTTAAAGACTAACTGGGTGTGTTTTCATCAACAGAGTGATCCAGGCCTTCAGGCATAAACTGTTCCCTGATTGTCACAAAACTGCACACATCATCTCCCATTGGGACTTCACAGTAAATACTGAACGGAAGGTAGGGTTTAGTCAACAGCCAGAGGATGGAGATAGCTTATGTGGGCATTTTTGATGTTGTTGGGTGTGTTTTAGAGACCACTTCCTGTTGTGTAACTGAGGCAAAGTGAATGATGATGTCACAGTGGTCAAGAAGCATGTAGATCCATGTAGGGATGGGATCTTTCTCTATTAAATGAACACAAGACTGTAAAGTCAGAAAAATGAAAAAAAATTGATAAATGAGGTCAACTGATTCTTTACTTAATTCGATAAAAAAAAAATTAAAATTAAAAATATATTTGTCCAGAAAATAATCAGCAAATTAAATCGATAATGAATATAATCATTAGTTGCACCCCTAGATTGAATATAAAGAAAACTATTTATTAACAATATTTCTGCTAGTCAGATGCTTAATGACCTCTGGAAATCTGCTGATGTCTTAAAACGTTAACATTAAAGTATGCATCTGTACTTAAAGCTGATGAACGTAAACCAGCACTGACAACAACCCTACATAGCTGCCTTCTGAACTTCTCCTGCCGTGTTTCCATGGTCTGCCACTGCCCCTTATATTCCCAGTGTGTTGATGAGTAGTAGCGTCACAGACAACTCTTCTCTTTCTCCTGCTTGGTAAACCACAGAAGTGGGCCAGAGCTGTCAGATGACACCGCAGCAGCATGATGGAAACCCTAGCAGGGGTCAAACGCCACTTAATAGGTCAATCAAATAGACAGGGAGAGAGGGATCCTGCGGCTCCACAGCCAGAGGACTTTGTTTTTTATAAAAAGGGGAAGAAGTGAAGCATGCAAGAGAGTGTGAAAGAAAAGTGTTGGTTAAGAATGGCTATCGTTCAAAAAATGTTTGATACCGGTACCGTGACTTTGATACTGGTTCCTAAACAAACCAATTTTATAAAACTAAAAAAAATTACATCACGGCATAAAGCTTATTATTCATTTTCCAGCTCTTAATATGCGGGTCCTGTCTCTGTGTAACATAGAATTTTCCCTTGCGTGCCTCTACGACGTGTAACATCATACAGCCAATCACAAACATTATAGGTCTTGGTGTAGAAGCACGCTGCATGCTTATTGGATCACTGACTCTGATGAGATTCACTCTTTAGGTATTGAAATTAAGTATTAAATGAAAAGGCAATTTTTGATACTAAAGAGGCACTTCAATCGTTGCCAAAAAAGTATTGATTTTGGTATCCAGCCCTAGCGTTACTATGGGATTCATGCAGCTCTGAAGCTATTTAACATCCAGGTTTAAAGTGATAACAGTGTGTGTGTGTGTGTGTGTGTACATGTGCAACATGACTACTATTTCTGCCTGGAGACCTTGGGCAATAAACACTTGCTCTGCCCGTCTCTCCCACCATACACAACCTGCCATCACACACGCCCCACCTGAACAGGATGACCAGGGCTATATTTAGACTGTGCAAAGGTACAATTTCACCGGCTCAAACAAACTGAAGCCTGAGCCAGAATCGTGCTGTTTCATCATGCTCTTGAAAATACTTCAGTGGTTTGGATTGGAAATATAAACACTGTGTATTATTGGTCTTTATGCACAAGATATCCCACAGTGAGCGCCAAGGAGGTTTTCTGTGTGTGTCCACTGAAATGTGTGTCGACTGTCAGGACGGTGATTTCACACCACTCCCTCTCAGCTCTGGGATGAGGCGTTTGCAGGTCTGTGCTGGCTCAGCTGACAGGCAACGAGGCCTAAAGCCACATTTCCATCAAACACTTTTGCTATAGTAGCTTTAGAACCCGTATGGACATGTGCCTAAGCACTAGATCTGTTCTGTTTCCATCATAGACTCTTAAATGTATGCGTGGTAGTTTTGCTGAAAAAAACATTTTTATTCCTTACTGTTTTATCCATCTCTCTGTATTTCCCTGTATTCACCAAGGATGCACAGGAACGTCTGCACCCAACGCGGACTGCAGTGTTTCTGTCTCCAACTTTTAGAATCGGATCAGAGTGCTGGGTACCCTTCAACAGAGTGATAGTAAAAAATTGGGAAGGATGGAAGGGTTCTATTTGTTCCATCCACAACTTTTGACAAAGGAACGCAAAAATATCATTATCAATTACATTTATTCTCCAATGCATGAGGAACTGAACCGAACTGCCTGGTGGAAACAGGCTTAATATAGGACAGTCGCACTTGCCTGGGAAGATCCACTTACATCATATGGTAAAGTTAAGACAGAGCCAGGAAAAAACAGACACATACGCGCACGCACACACACAAACACACACACACAGTGACCTTGACTTCAGATGGCAACACCACAGGCTCGTGGGGAGGTATCCCAGCATCTTTCACTCTGTCAGCACTGCACTGCAGCTTCCCCAGTGTAGAGGAAGGAAGAGATGACAATAAAAAGGGGGAACGGATGGTTGTACCACATCTCATCACCATGGCAACTCAGCAAGACCAATTTCCAGCCTGGAAGGTGTTGTTGCAGCTGCTGATTTGCAGGTGAAGTGGCATCTCGGCCAGCCCGCCCCGGCATACTAACATGTAGTCCGTCTGACAACAGAGACTACTCGAGGCCTGCTGCTAAATGTACAGAAAACACTACAGGTTCAAATCCGATTTAGGCCTAAAATAGAGGGGAAAATTATAATTAAAACCTTTAATTGTTACCAGGGCTCGACAGTAAGGTTAGCCCTTTGCAACCAGATTGAGTCAATTGGCAACCGTTTCGTGGTCCTTGGCTTCAGAACTACCTTTAAAACTAGAGATGGTCCGATACCTTTTTTTGCTTTCTGTTACCGATTCTGATACCTGGACTTGCGTATCGGCCGATACCGAGCACTGATCCGATACCAGTGTGTTATGTTTTAACAACTGTATCCTACTATCCCTGTATGGATGTCATTTCTATCTTTGTTGTCGGCCTGGCTCAGGTTAAACTCTTGGTGAAACATGATCAAACACAAATAATGAACGCCACAGAACTTTCTTTTATTAACCAGTTTAACATATAGTTATAACTGAAAAAGAACATGAGTAAACAACTTTATGGTAGATTTTCTTTATTACGTGATATCGGATTGGTCCATAAACTCCAGTACTTCCCGATACAGATACCAGTGTATTAGGCAGTATCGGAGGCCATACCGATACTGGTATCAGAACATCTCTACTTTAAACAATGATGGACAGATGGTCAACAGTTATGTAATCAACCACGTCACCAAAGTGTCCTTGGGTTGAATTGGTTCACAACAAAAGTTGGCTACCGCTGGAGAACTGAGATGTTTAGATTCCGCCATCGCGGAACAGTTATAGAAGATATCGACAGCGCATTCATTTTGAAATCCTCAACCGGCCTGTCTCAGCTCAAACAAATCAAATCATAATTTGACTAGAATCTGAGTATGACCACATCAGGCTCGCATCTAACTGGTGAAAGAAGTAACTGTTGTTAAAAGTTATTATTACATTTTTAACAAGTATTTAATTCCCGCGCATTTAAAAAATGTGTGAGAACTTTAGGTTGCATTATGGAGTGTAGGATCCTCATCTTACCCTTTGATTTTAATCTGTCTCCCACAAGTCCCCTAACTGTAAATGCAATCCTGTATCACTGGAATAGCCCTTTATTATTTGCAGCAAGAATATGAGCAAAGTACGAGCATGAATGTGTGCTTATTTGTGTAGAAAAGTCACTCTAGTTTGTATTTTGAATAGTATGCAGTCTGGTCTTTGGGTAAAAATACCAGATTGACACACTGTGTTGTACTTACACTCTCCTGAAAAAAATGATTCAAGGCATAGCAAATGGCTAAAAGCATTACACAAAGCCAGACAACTTAAACAGACGCACAGCATTTAGCGGTTACTGACGGTGCGTTTTTCCGTGGCAGCAGTGAGAAAGAATCAGGTCTCTGGCTAAACCAGCTGTTGACACTGGTGTTCCACTTGCATTTCCTGGCTGCTTCCTATGAAAAATAAGTGCATGGCTCTTCTTTGAGAAAGCTCTCTATGCTCCGAGTCCTTTCTCCTAATTTGGTCAGGTGCATGTGTTTGGGTTTAGCTTTTCGGGTCTGGTTGCCCTCTGACCTCTTTAGACTGAACGCGGTGTCCCTTCTCGAGCTAGATCACAACACTGCAAGCAAC
>NC_048425.1:9349002-9421502 GCF_013103735.1 Etheostoma cragini
CCCCCCCCCCCCCCCCAGAGTTGTCTTTGCATTCCAGACAGATCACAGACTCCTCAGACCTAAACAGCTCAGGCTGTATGGCACTTCAATGCAGCCTGGGATACACACTGGTTAGAGCCTCTGCAAGATTCATCAAAATCTAACAAGTTTAAAAAAAACTTTGTCTATAGGACTATGACAATGTTGTGTACCTACAGAAACTAACATGATACCTCACTGGGAAAGCATGCACAGGGAACTACATTTCAACAGATCTGAACCAATAACCATCTAATTTAGGACACCCTGGTATTTATGCAACAATTTGAACCAACATCCTATTGTACCTATGATCCAATTGTTGAGAAAAGGAAATTAAGGCTTCAGCTAATAATTATTAGCATGAATGATTAATCCACAGAATATCTTCTAACTTGATCAGTTAATCATTTAGTTTAGAAAATTATTATTATTTCCCAAGATGGTGTACTCAGGTCCATGGAAGCAGTAATAGTCAGTTACTTCTGACTTAATGCACTACCGCCCAACACTGCCCACTATCCTGTGTCACAGTGGTTGATCTTTCTAAGGACAAATGAGCCAGTGTTCCACTAAGTCCAGCTGCCTGCCGCCACCAGTTGCCAAGTTAATTCACTAAAAATTTGGGAGGATCTTGGTTTCTGCCCAACCCACCATTGTGTTGCAGGTTGAGCCACACCAGAGTTGTTGTAGGCGAGTTGAAACACACAATCAAACTAACACGTTGTCTAGTTTCTAACTAACTTAAGATGAAGTGAAGTGATTGCAAACTACTTGCCAAGGGTCAAGAAGGTAAACTATTTTTCCATTTATTTCAAAGAGCAGAGTTCACTTGACCAGTGTGTGTTAGAGCCAGAGAGAGAGTGTGACATATGTGAATTACGGACAAATTTCTCCTTGAAGGCATTACCATATATGGGCGCTACTGTATAGAGGAAGGAGGAAGTGAGCAAGTCAGTACAAAGGGGGGGCACTTGGAGGCTCTGTTGCTGCACGGGACAGAGAGAGAACAGAGAGAGTCGAGGTCCGCAGCGTTGCCAAAGAGCTGCGTAATCCCCTTCACATCAACACTATTCCTGTACACCGGCCTAACACAGCATTATTATTATTATTATATCATGTTATATTTTATTACTGTATTTCAGAGCTGCACAGATGAATGGGTTAGTTGTCAACTGTTAAATGAATCGCCAGCTATTTTGATAAATCGATTAGTCGCTTTGAGTCATTTTTTATGAAAAAAAAAAGATTCTCTGATTACAGCTTGTTAAATGTGAATATGATGTAGTTTCAACTCTCCCTTGTGACATTGCAAATACAATATTTAAAGAGTGAACATCTTGGGCTTTGGGAAATACTGATTGATATTTTTTACACCAAACAACTATTTGATTCATCAAAGAAATAATCAATAGATTAATTCACAATGAAGTTAATCAAGTAGCCCTACTATATTTTAACTACACTATTTTTTGTCTTTGGCCGTGGTTACCCTCGTCTTTTCAATGCCACTTTTGTCATCAATGTCATAAAGAAAAGAAAATATAAAGAAAGGAAGAAGGCTCTCTCTTGAACCAAGTGGCATTTTGGATGAACCTATGGTGGAATTATACTTGCATAGGTAATATAGCTGATCACTATCCGATCAGGCAGCTCACATTGAAGTGTCCATTATGGACACACATATGTGGACAGAGCCGAGCTTATTCAGTAGCTTACATTAGGAAATGTAAAGTTTTACACAAAACCCATCCATCACTCAATGAGCAACATGAGCATTCACACGGAGTTGTGTTTGTGTCCCCACTGATGAATGCAAGTCCAATATTCTCTCTTTTTCACCCCGTTTTGTTCTCCACCAACTCTTGAGAAATGATCTCCTGCTATTTAGCTGCTAAATGCTCCACTATGTTCACCAGCTAGTCGCTAACATTGTCTGTTCCACTGGGTACTGGGGATTTCAGAGCGCTTTCCTTGCCAAAAACAGCTGCCTGCTGCAGCGATTCCACTGCCGCAGACTATTTTCCAATATCGGAATGAAATCAGGGGTCTTGCCAGATTTGGGGTGCTCCCGTCGTCTCATCAGTTGGTGTAAGGTGGTCATAAAAGTCAGTCCCAGTCATGTCTTTTCCCCGTCTTGACGTTCTGACAAAATCAAACTAATTTGATGTTATTGTAATTTTTAAGACTTGGTAGTAGAGGTGTGACGAGATTAAAATGTGACCCTGTTGAGGTAAAACTGTCTCATGACATCGGTCACAAGTGTAGAGCAGCAGCCAGTAGATTAGTAGTCTTATAATACATCTGGCTTTAAAGACGAGTCGGGCTTGGACCTCTAAATAAGCAAAGAAGATCCCCTGTCCGTTTGCCAAATTTGCCTCGGAGTTCACTTTTGCAGGGCTCAGTGTGGCAGAAAGCAAAACCTAACCTTACTTTTAATGATTTTAAACAAAGAGAAATGTTCTCCCCACCTCTTAAAGTGGTCATAAATCAAAGAGCAGCCTACTTCCTTGTTTACGGCTGCAATGAAACACTTGGTTACGTTGTAACCTTGGTTCTCTAAGTAAAGACTAGTTTTCCAGTCATATTTCTTATTTAAAGTTTTCTTAAAAAGAATATTATAACCTTGTCTCTTTCTCATGAACTCAATCTCTTGTCTCGTCTCTTGAGCTGAGTGTCTCGTCACACCCCTACTTGGTAGTGAAGTTAAATCACGTGAACATTAATCAACCAATGGGTGCGCATAGCAATTCATCTACACGTATGGCAGAACAGAAAATCAGCGAACTTTCCCTTAAGTTACCAGCTAACGCTAGTTCTAGTTGTGCAATATGTGACCTTGCAAGCTAACCATTGCCTAATCCTACTGCCTGAAAGGCAGTAAGGTTAGGCAATGGTTAGCGTTAGTGTTATGGTTAGGGTTAGGTGCCTTGAAATCAGCGGTCACAGCGCTGCCTGTAAGTCGATGTTGGGGGCTTAAAACACCATTGAGCAAGTCTTTTTTTAAAAGTTTGGTCAAAGTCTTCTAGTGGATGGTAGGCATAAATTGCAGGGCCAGAATACCAAAACAATGGGCTAAAAGATGCTGAAACGCTCCGTAGAGCTAAGAGGAACTGGAAAGTCATGGAAACAAACACATGCTAATTACTTGTAATGGGTGAAACAGAGCCAGGTATTTTAAGCAGGTATGACATGTGCATGTTTCAGTCACTGTTGCACCAAAAAGATGCCCTGGCAGGCCTTTTTTAGCTGTCCACCTCCAGTCTCTGTTCTTTCCAAGTGGGCACAAGGCCAATGCTCCCCTCCTCCGTCTCTCCCACACAGGGAGGATGGAAAACACTGACCCCTCAGTGAACGAGAAGCACAAAGCAACTCTGGCGAGGAGAGCGGGAGAGAATCTTAAGGCATAAGTCCCAACTGTGATGGCATTTTTCTGTGCGGGCTTCACATTTTCAGAGGACGTTTTGTCCGCCTTTAAGTGCCATGTGTGAATGGCTGTCTTTGTGGGGCTAAAAGAAGGGATGAAATTGAGAGGAGAGAGACTGGGGGAGAAATAAACAAAGAGTGGGAGAGATGGAGAGGAGAAGCAAGCGAGAGAAATGTAGAGAGAAAGTAAAGCTTGAGTGTGGGAGACGCAGAAGGCGAGTGAGAGAATAGAATAGAGAGGGGAGAGAGGGTTTATTGGAAAAGCCTCGCCAGCCAACTGAAAAGCCTGGGTGAGCTCTGTGCCACGACTGGTGCCAGGGGGTGAACACTCCCCGCCACACAGGCTCCTCCATTGTTGTTTCCATAGCAGAATGCCACGCCAGCAGCCTGAACACACCACGCAACTCAGCAGCAGCTCTCCACGGCCGACGAAAACAAGAAGGGTGACACCAACGTACCATGTATTACGAGAGAGCGGAATACTTTGTCTACTCCTTCGGTTCAGCCTTTGACATGTTACCTAAAGCAACATAGATCCTAATCCTGACCAATCAGAAGCTTCGGGTCATCCACACACACACAAGGGTTAACTTTTCCTGCTACAGATTTCCCAACATGGTCAGAAATTACAAGGGAGACACTTTTCTCACTCTGACTCTGACAAAGCTAATCGTTGTCACTCTCTCA
The DNA here is from genome assembly GCF_013103735.1 of Etheostoma cragini. NCBI lineage: Eukaryota > Metazoa > Chordata > Actinopteri > Perciformes > Percidae > Etheostoma > Etheostoma cragini. The sequence continues at coordinate 9,353,134 of NC_048425.1, forward strand.
CTCGCTCTGCCACACACGCACACACGCACACACACACAAACTTACTTTCATTCCATTCTCAGACACTTACCCTAACCACTGAACCCAAAAAACAGCTTTTCCCAATTGGTCTGCAATTTACTGGTCTTTAGTCTGAAATGTTTCACCAAAGGTAGCCTACGTCGGGTAAAGTGAAACTATGTAACCTTTGAAAGAAGTAATTACACAAGCTAACTCTCACAAATGAAAAGTTCATCATTTAGAAGCAATAAAATTCCCCTTTACTGCGACAGCCTCACCGTGTCTAGTATGACCGGTAGCTTATGATGGCTAATGTCAAATTATGTTTTTATTATTTTATTATCTTACTGGACTTTTTTCCCTTTGCAGATATGCAGGTTTTAGTCTCCTGCAATAATAATGGCCCATTACTGACATATTAGCATTTTGTTCAATTTCTTATTGACTACAGCAAGCAAATTTAATCTAAAAAATTAATGACAACATTTTTTTCTTTTACAGGTGTAGAAACACACTAGAAATGACAGCACAACCCAGGTACATGCGGAAGCATGGCACTCGTGTACTGTTACACCCTAACATAAACTATCAGTCTTTATATTGGATTGACCTTAGGCCTTTATCATGTGTTTCTTACATAAAGTGTGTGGAAAGTGGATCCAGATTGTCTAAAAACTTGTGCAGTTCCACAGTCAGTGACAATTCCATATCAGGACATAACCACAACCTGGACAGCTCCGTAATGGAGAAATGCCCTTTAGAGACATTTCATGTACCCATACGGGGGTACAACTTGGCTGGCGTCTTTGTCCATAAACCAAAATGGCTCCAAAATATAACTTTCCGTCCTGCCTCACCCTTTCTCTCACTGGCTGATGTATGGGGCCGTGGTGTGGATTGTGCCACATAAAGCCTACTGGCCACCTGTGCTGGCGGGCCAGACAGAGGGCCTGTTGTCGCTAAAGCCTGGGCCGGCGTGGGCTTAGCATGGGCATGTTGGGAAATCTGTAATAGCTGCTTTGCTAGAGCACAACAACACTAGTAAACACTAATAAGGAGGAGAAGGAGGGAGCCGTTATGGAAAAGTCAAACAAACAGAAAAACCCAGGGAAGCAAACTGCTGAGCCATGATGTGAAAAATGCGACGTCGGCTCAAATGTGCCAGAATCAACCGGAGTGATTCTGCTGTGAAATATTAAAATCTCAAACATGCTACTGAGAGTTGAACTAAAACAACAGACGACAGATTCATTTCCCACAGTGCCATGCAGTGTAATTGTTTCTTACCGCAGTGACAGTCTATTACACCCCGGTGATTAGACACCTAAGTATATGTTTTCTTAATCAACTCCGGGCAGGCATGAATATCTTTGCAATCGATCAGATGTCAACTACTAAATTAAAAACCAACTATTTTGATAATCAGTTAAATAAGAATGAGTCATTTTTCTATGAAAAAAATAAATAAATTCTCTGATTTCAGCTACTTATATGCCAAAGTTTTCTAGTTCCTTCTCTCCTCTGTGACAGTAAACTGAATATCTTTGAGTTGTGGACAAAACAAGACATTTGAGGACGTCTTCTTGGGCTTTGGGAAACACTGATCAACGGAAAATGATTAATCGACTAGTTGCAGCCCTTCAGTAGACGGCGGATTCATTTCCCACACAATACTGTCAAGGCCACATGTAATGTGGCCTTGATTGTGACAGGCCATCACACCCCGGAAATAAGACACCTAACCGCCAATTAATTAGGTTTTCTTCATCAGCTCCACACTGGAAGAGGCAGTCATGAATACCTGTGCATTGGGATTAAACCCCAGTACTTTTAAAAATAAACGTTGAGCCATCGGATATGCAATGAATCCCACTACAGTAGGCTTCATGTTACTGAGTCCACTGGGACGGAGCGTCCAGGCCCGATATTAACCAGTGACAGGACTAGACAAGTGGAGCCCCTCTGACTACCGAATATTAGCACGCAGACATACAAATGCCTTTATATATTTATTTTGGTAAGTTCATCTATACACCATTGTGTTGGTTATCTTTCAACTCTGACTCAGATAACTGGTCACAAGACAGCGAGTGACAAGTTATTGTGTTCAGAGTGAAAAACGAAACCAGAGAGATCAGAAAGCTGCACGCTGAGGCCACCGCCGAGGCCTCTGTGATTGTAAACCATGTTGTCAGTTGATCAGGTTTAGCCTGTTGGCTACACAACGCGCGTCAACCCCTCCACCAACAACTGCTAGAGGACACGTGGATGTGTGTCTTTGTATGTCCACACACTCACACTTTACTGTATACATTGGAAAATGGGTCTCTTATAGAGCTGCAAAATGAATTCATTATTACACAATTAAATTAATCGCTAACTATTTTGAAAAGCGATTAATCAGTTTGGGTCGTATTTTTTCTGGAAAAAATGATTCCAGCTTGTTAAATGTGGATATTTTCTAGTTTCTTCACTCCTTTGTGACAGTAAACTGACTATCTTTGAATTGTGAACGAAACAAGACATTTGAGGACTTCCTCTTGGGTTTTGAGAAACACAGATCCACACTTTTTCACAGCTGTATAGACCAAACAACTAATCAGCTGATCGAGGAAATAATCAGCAATGAAAATAATCACAAGTTGTAGCCTTAGTCTCTTGCCTACACAACGCCCGGGTTTTACACAGCTGGTTCTGTGACCCTGTTCTCAGTGTATCTGCGAAATAATGCAACAGAGAGAATATTGTCAGACACTTTGAATATTAATGTGAGCCTGTCAGTGGTAAAACGAGCACTTTTGTGAATATAAATACAAGCTGGACAATTGCTCTATTAACTTACACTGTAGCTTGCTTCGCCGCTGCCGACTGCAGCCGTCTTTCTTAACACTGGACCAATGTCAAAGATTGATGTTCCCATTATTCACTTAAGACAAAAAAACATGGGAAATATGGTCCAGGTTGAAGAAAAAAAAAATGGTAGTTACCCTTTAAGTGGGATTTTGGGTTGTGCGGAGGCTCAATGCAGAGCTTTCGCCGTAGCATACGTAAGTGGCCTGAAGTTTATAGTTGTGCGTTGGTGCGTGCATCGATCTCTTTAAGAGAATAGCAGGGCTGGCGCGTGTGTCTGTGTGTGTGTGGTAGAGGGAGTGAGAGAGTGACAGTGATTATTATTAGCTTCGGAGCGAGTAGCAACTCTAGAGTCATAGTGAGAGAAACAAAGTGTCTCCCTGTGCTTTCAGACCATGTTGGGAGATCTGTAGCAGGAAAAGTTAACCCTCTCCTTGATTTCATGTTGTTTATGAAGAAGGAGAACCAGAACATGAGTCGGGGGGGGGGGGGGAAATACACCGTTACCAAGCCACGGCCGAGTGGACCAATCAAAGTTGTAATGATCTGTGTCGCCGCGACATATGGTTACATTTTTGTTGCATTTCAGGCTGCGGCATAGAGTCTGTGTCTCTACACACCTACAAACGTAGCCGTGGCATCGATTTAACGCAGACGTATACATTGGCCCTAATGATGAAGAAGCGTTGGTTTTGAGTTTTGTGCCAATTATCAAATGTTAGCATGCTAACACTGATAAATTGAAAATATGAACATAACCAATATTACACCCGCTAAACATGACCATGTTAACATTGTCATTGTGAGCACATAAGCTTGCCGACAATTAGCGCTGCGACGATTATCGCACCACCGCAATACCGGAGGTGACGTGCCACTACGGCGGTGATGACACCATCCCCACTTTTTTTGTTGTTGTTGCTGGTTATAGTTACAGGAGAACAGATGTTGTGTGATATAAAATATGATGAAACAATAATCATTTCCTCCCGTAATAGGGTTGTAGTTAACCCAATCCCCTTTTTTACATTCTCCACCCGTGTGCGTCACCTAAAGCGAAGGCACATCTCTACCAGGGACAGCTGTCCCGGTTGACATTTAATAAGAGATCACAGAGCTCTCCGTGAGTGCGTCTGTGTGCATGAGTATGTAGATTCCCCACTGGCACCAAAGCTCATTGAAAAAGTGAGAGCTTAACCCCCTATTAAAGCGGAAACGGATCTCATGTCCTACTTTAAGAAGAAGTTCCCTTTTTCCTGCAGAAAGAAAAGACTCCCTAGTGTGGCAAAGGGAAAACCTGAGCTTCTTGAACTGAAAGTCAGGGAAAAGGCCATTTAGCAAAGGTCTAAGTATAAGCAGGCTGTAGATGTGATCTGGTTAAGTAAACTAAGATGATAACTACCCAGGATTCATCAGTAAAGAAAAGCCTGCGAGAGGTCTTTGTGTTGTCGAAAGGTCAAGTCTTCAGATTAAGAGGAACAGTTTGAGTTAGGGTGGGGCAATATATATCAATATCATATCGATGTCTTGATAAGAGACTAGATATCGTCTTAGATTTTGAATATCGTAATATGGTGTATGTGTTGTCTTTTTCCGATTTTAAAGACTACATTACAGTAACTGGATTTCTAAACTTTCCAGAATGGTCTAGCAGTTCTATTATTTGCCTACATTGCTCTACATTATTGACGATTATTTATCAAAAATCTAGTAATATGTATACTTTTGTGAAAGCACAAATTGTCAACCCTACAATATTGCCATTGAGGTTATTGGTGAAGAATATCGTGGTAATGTGAGTTTTTCCATATCACCCAGCTCTAGACCAAGTATGTAGCCTGTGTCTGCCTGTGTATGGACCAAATATGTGACCTAGTGTCCCAGTTTGCCTTTGTTGCCCTCACATTTAACAGGAAACATTAACTACCAGATATGACACAGGTTGTTCCATGTTTTGTTCACAGAAGAGATGAATAACAACTCTTGCTGTTTGCGAGAAACTATTTACATGTCAACTTGAGATTTAGCAAATCACATTTTTTTTCTAAGATTCTACAGATGAAACGACTTATAAAGAAAATAACTGACAGATGAATTAGTATTGAAAATAATCACTTGGTATTTTAACACCAAAAGAAAATGCGCCGGTCGTGTACAAACTAGCTGTAGTCGGAAAGAGAAAGTGGCTGAAAGAAGATGGATGGTTGGATAAATTCACAGCTCACATCTGGAAGCCTTTAGGGACAGATCCCTTCAGTTTCCTCACCGCTATATAACAAAAGCAACTAAATATACAGCCAGCTAACTAGCTACAGTAATGCCGTGCCCAGCTGACAACACAGGCTTACATTGCTGTTACTTTAACAGCACACGCACACACACACACACAAGATTAGGTTGTACTGACATGTTGATCCACATTGTGATCATCCATTAGCACACGCTGCCAAACTGTGTGTACATATGTGTTCGATTTTGATTTTTTTGAGGCCACTGAATGAATCTGTGTGTGACGACAATTGATCATGAGTGTTCACCGCTGCCCTCAGCTGTTCCACACGTTTACTGAAGACACTGAAGGACAACTGTCTCAAGACAATGAAAGGCAAGAGAAAGGCAGAGAAGCTGGAGCAGCTCCGTTACGGTCTGTCACAATCCCTTATTTAGCACTGCTAACAATCCAGCGATATCCAACACATAACAACGGTGTATGAGCAACACCGTCTTCAAAAGGGACTCCGGTTTCTTTTTGCAGTCTCAAACGAACAAAACTATATCCAGACATGTAGGGTTTGAGCCAATCCACACTGGTTTTTGATGATTAGTAGTTAATGGAACAGATGTTTGAAACCGAAATGATTTTACTGTAAATTAACTCCAACACAAAAGTTACTTTAAATGCTTTAAGCAATTATTTAATAAAACTGAAACTTTAAACATAATACAAAGTACAAAAAAAAAACTAAAATAGCTTTCTAAAGTTTTAAAGTGCTAACAGTTCGCTTGCAGGAGTGGCAGACTGCTAACAGCTGTAGCAAAACCAAAGAAGCGCACTTTTTAATTCATTAATTTATCGGTTATCGGTCAAATAAAAACACAGATAATCTGTAAATTGGCAAATATCGGCCCGATAATCAGCCAGGCCGATAATTGGTTGATGCCTACCAGCGTAGATAGAAGTTTTCTGATTTATTGTCATCCACAGCTAAACTGAAAATGCTTCTTCTTTTATCACTGATAAATATATTAATATAATAATTTTTTAAAAATCAGAAGATTATCTGCCATCAGTTACATTAATGTTAAAACCTTTGAGGGATAAAAGCTTAAATAAATGCAGTGTTTAACGGAATAAATGCTAAATTTTAAAGATGAATCCTCGTTCATACATAGCGATATATGTATATTTTAAAAATACTGGCTATGGAATTACAAAAATAGAAAAAAAAATAGAAACAAACTTTCTTTTGAAATGCTTACAGGGTACAAACTCCGCCGATCTATTTAAAGTGACATATCATCAAGGCATGTGGCTTGTGTAAACATTACATTCAGCAATAACAATACAATAATAACCATAATAACCATAATAACATGTAACGTGCTTTCTCTTTTCAGATAAGAAATCCTATGCCAAATCCCGGTTAGATTTTAGTTTTCTTATGATCGTGGGCCAACAATTAATATGCATACTAGAACCAGGATTTCAGATGTCTTCAGAGACAGACACTTGCACTGACATTTTCGTCATACTTAGAATTCACCAAGCCTCACTTTGGTTTAAAACACAACAACAAGTGATATAAACCCACGAGCACCCTCCCGCCATGGTGTAGCCTACTTTGTTGTGAAAAGCTTGGGGGGGGAAATATAGAAGAGCCGTTTTTACTTTATTTTCTCTAGTATACGCTTTTTTAGCTCGTGTTGTATGTGGTACATGCCAACGTGATGACACCTCTAATGGTGCAATCCAAGTTAGCGTTGTTGCGACATTAATCAAGGCTAAAATCATTTTCTATAGATAGTTTAAAGGTTGGTCTGGTGTTCTCTCCCATACTCGACCTGGCGGGGGGGGGAGCCTACAAACAACAGTCCTCGAACTACAACTTTGGTACCATTCAATCGTGAATTCACACTTTAACTCTCACAACATTTAGGAAAAGTCTCACGTGCCATTAGGCATGATTTCATCCTTAACAAATACACGGGACGAGTCCTTTTCACTCCTACAACGGGATACTCTGAAGCGGGCCTTTCTCTTGTCGACTCTTGTCACAACCAAACCGAAGTCATCCTTGAGGTGTTAAAACCGCAACAAATGCATAAATATGAATGTAGAATTATTGAAAACTTACCCTCCAAAAGCCTGGAAATCAGCGAGTCAACGTCCAACTCCCCCTCCGCCATTTCTGTAGCTAACAACTGTGCCCGCCGCAGTCTAGAGTAGGCAGGGCAGGCACCGCCTCACTGCACAGAAACGCACCGCCAACCTCCTCCCACCACAGGCCTCCCGTTTAGGACTGTTAGAATGCGTTTACAGGCCCCTCGGATACTCTAGCTCCCATTACAGAAAACAATGTGAAAAGTGAGGAGATTTGAATGAACCTTAAAGGCATAGATGTATTAAGAAAACTTGGACGGCATTAACAGCATTTTGCAAGCTTCCCGTTTAGGACCATAGGATACATTTATATGCCCCTCGGATTCTCTAGCTCCCATTATGAAAAGGAGAAAAGTGAGGGTTTTAATCAGCCAGAAAGGACATTACCAGTGTTTTTTTAAATGATAGTTAAATCTATCCACTATGATATAGAGCGTTCAACCGTATCTCACAATCTTCCTCACCAGAACGCATGTGTGGCATTTTAGATTTCTGGATATACTTTTTCATTTGTGTATACAGCCATTGCAAAATCAATTAGCAGATGATTTCAAAGTATTCATCTCTTAACTATATTTCTAAGAGTATGCTGACATACAATGTAACATTCACATGATAGATCAAAGTTACCCCACCACTATGAATAGAATCAGTGAGTACAGTGAATACATGGATGAATCACAGTTCATCCGGACCAGAGGCCTTTCTCAGCACACACATAGCATTTAAAAGTCACTTACGGACCACCTATCTGCACTACTTCAAACAGTGGAAGCATGTTTCTGTGAGACAAACAGGGGGACAACCTGGACACTCCAAAAAAAAAATATAATGGACAATTCCCACCTTCATATTTGCATTTTGTTGTTGTTTTCTCAACTCGTTATTATGATTTCCGACAGTACCTAAAGGCGTCAGTATAGCCAGGGCGTTTGCAAGTTACTGTAATATTTCACTAAATATTTATAAAAAATGTACCTCAGTTGAACATGTTTGCAACAATGTTTTATCTAAGCCTCTTTCATTTTTGGTAGCCTACATTGTACGAAAAACCAGATCAGATATTGTTGGTATTCATGATCCACTTTTGTTAACACAAAAGTAAGCTTGACATTAAGAAACCTGTGGGAAAGTTAACAAAAAAGAGAGATATTTAAGGTCCACTCACTACATGTTATCAGTCAGGGGATGAATGCACAGTGCTGGTAATGAGGGCAGATGCTGATTAGTTCTCTTACAGCGCCTTATTCTGGTTGGAATGTGAATTTCATGCTTGACGTTTTGGCTATATTGTTTTTAAGAGTATTTTATGATTGTATTCAGTTGGACGAACACAGTAACGATCAAATAACAATGATTAAAAGAGATAGGACCCCTACATGTTTATTGATACTACTTTATGACAAGGCCTGGAAAACAGATCTTTGCGTAGGCCAGCCGCCGGGGATCCAGACTTACTCTCTCTCCAAGTTATGACTAAAGCCAAAAGTTATGCTGTTGCCTCTCCCACTCACAACCTATTTTTTGGGGGTGCTTTTAAGTGCGTCATCTGGGTATTTCCGCACTGTTTTGAGTGGGTGGTGGCAAGTTGCACTGCAGAAGAAAAGCGAAGGGGTGCAGCTGCATCAAGCTAGCAAGAGGACAACACCGGAAACAGACGACTGTTTCCTTCAAAATAAAAGCAAAAAAGTTGCCGTAAAAACCCATGCACCGTTATTACATTTAACTGATTAATAATAAACTATTTAATTAAATGTTTAGCTATTTATACTAAAAGTATACATATTTATGTATAAGTGTCATCATAAATGTATTAATTTTAACTAAATAATGTGTTTAACTTCACACTCAATCAATTTAAAAGACATTATGTACTATTTTTTGAAGTTCATAAACACCCCCTACAATCCTAGCACAATATCCAAAAATAGACACAATCGGAAATGACCATGTGAAATATTACCTCCAATAAAAAAGGAGACAATAACATCACAGGTTCACGGATAAAATTACAAAAAAGCTTAAAAAAAGACATAACAGAAGATCATCAGATGTTTCCTTTACCTTTAACGGCTCCAAATGAATACACAGCTTATGAAATACATTGTAGTCTTTTCATTGTAGGCTAACATTTTTTGTAAGGTACAATCTTATTTCTGCTTTTCAATATTTGATCAATTAAGATCAGTGTCCATTGTTTCACCTAAACACTTTGCCATGAACAATCTCATCAACATTATTCTGATCCCTTCTCAGTAAAAAAACAAACTTTTTGTTTTAAGGAAATGCATCGATATTTTTGACACAAAAAATATATTTTCAATGTCCTTGTACAGTAGGCCTATATTAAAATTATAGCCTATTTAAAGTGCCCCAGTTTTATTTACAGGCAAGAAGATTATAGCTTTTTTTAGTTGAAATTACACTCTTTATGCTGTGATGTGATATGCTACTACTATTCAACGATTTCAAATAATTGAGAAAATAAATGAATGGAAAATAGAAGTAATTTATGTATAGCCTACTGAGTGTCAGAAAGACATTTTGATAAAGATAATAAAGTGGCCTTTTCATGCACCAGTCCAATGCCTTCCTGTAAATAGTTAAGTCCGCGTGATTACACATAAAGCGGGACACTATTTCTGGATAGTTTTTACCGGAAGCCTTGTATTGTCCAGCTTTACTATCTGCGCTCTGTGTACACAGACGTGGGTGGAGCGAAGGGGGCGATAGAACACAGCAATGTCAAGAAGTTTTGGAGTCCGCACTGTCGCGTCTTTTAGCTGAAAAGACAAAAACAAACAGCAAATAAACAGTGCTGTCGACGGAGAAGCGTGAGTCGGACACGGCCATGGACGGTAAGTGGAGCTGGGTTTATTTTCTCGGCCTGTTTACTTCGATAATACATAGAAGAAGAAAATGTACAGGGAGTTGTTTTGCGCACAGGGGAAAGCCCCGCCATCACTGGTTTGCGCTAACAGGGGGAGTCTGCTGTTCCCGGATAGTTAGCTAGCTAACGTACAGTAGGAAGTATGACATATTTTGTGCCTGTGTTACTTATCCCTGCCATATTCGAGTGAAACTTACAATGGTTACATTGGTTGTATTTTATTCCTCTGTGTGTTACTTACCTGGCACGTGTGAACTAAGCTGCCAAAGGCCTGTTGGGTTAGTCCAACTCATGAATTTCCCCATAGTGACTGAAAATGACAAACCTCGTTCGAAGATGTGTCAAGTTATGGTTATTTGTCTATTTGTGGAAATACGGGATAGACAGTTTTCTTGGATGTCAGTGTTAATACATTGTGTTGAATTCGGCCAACAGGTAGCATTCGTTTTAATTAAAAATCTGTCCAATTGTTATTGGTTCTAGCTGCTAGAAACCGCCCACCTCGGTTGTAGCATTACTTTTAGTGGACGGAAATTATAGAAACAACCCACCATACTTTCGTCCAAGTTGTAGTGAGATACTGTCTCTTTAGTGGGGCATATGTATGCCAAATTGATGAGGATCTTGTGACAATTTAAAACCTGCCCATGTGTCTATTTTATATCACATAACCTTTGCTTTGCAAACAAATCAAAACAAAATAGCCTGATTTTATTATGGCTATAATGAATTTGGATACATTATTAGAATTGAGTGTTTTCCACATGTTTTCCACTTTACAGACCTTCCGTCCAAAAATAGATCGAGATTGTCGATAGGCATGATTTATTCATATGTATAGAAAGAGGACAGTAACATTGATGAGGTACTAAATCCATATCACAACAAGTCAACAACATGTGGAAGCAGTGACGCCTTTGTTTGGGCAACTCCAGGGAAAGTGACTCACACGAGCTTAGGCTCTGATTTAGTATTAGTGATTTATGAAGGCCAATTTATGGTAAGAGATTACTTTCTCTTTAACAACATCAGGTTCAATAAATTGGGAGGGATGTGTAATTATTACACACCTATTGGCCTTCATGCTTTGTCATTCTATGAGTTTAGTCTGAGGCTGGGAAGCAGGCATGTTGCAACTTGGAATGAACTACACATATCACTTTAAACAAGTCCGACTAGCTGGCGGGTGGAGCTTTGACCAAATGATCTTTTGTCACACCTCACATCTTGCTATGAATCTCAGCAATTCATATTGAATCGAGTGGCTGAAACTAGAGCGCTGCCTTCTGCTCTTCATTTACAATGGAGGCTCCACGCAACAAGGCTGGTAATTTGACACTGACATCACACCCTGTCTGTCATTGTTTGCCTAACTCTGCAGTCTGCACTTCTTCTTTCCGCGCTTGGCGGGCAGTTTAGTGGTGAGTTATTATATTTAGCTGAAAAACCTTGTACATACAAGAAACCCTTGTATCTCAGCACCCTTTTACCTCTTTTGGATGTTGCAGTGTCCAGTAGATTTCCCCCCCGACCTGACCACAGCACACAAATGACAGGCTCTTACTAAACCACAAGTATGTGCTGAAAGCAGTTTTTGGTATTTGTCATTTGGTGCAGCCTCTGTATGCCGTGTGACATGTACTGCAGATGGTAAACCACTAATCGCTCTAAGACTTCAACTATCAAGTGGTTGACATGTCTTTTCTCGTTTCTGTCCACCGCAGGTGTGTATGGATGGGGCCTGACCCCACTCAACCCAGGTAAGAAACAATTTCCCGGAAGTTGTTAAGTCTTCTATAAAAACCAGTGCGATGACTTTGCAGACTTTTCAGAAATAAACATTTCAACATTTTGTTTTATTTACCAATGACAGAGCTATTTCTGTGCTGACACACTGATTCAGGTCGACCGGCAATGTTTCACAATCTAGAGTACCTGTGCAATCAAATATTAACACATTTATTTTGACCAAATACACCGATGTCGATAGTGCGGCGATGTTGTAGGGTTGACCATTGGTGCTTTTGCATAATATTTACACAATGAGACCTTTGATAAATAATCATCAATAATGAAGATATAATGACAAAGTGGGTAAAAGGCAAATAATAGAGCAGTTACAACAGTCTAGTAAGTTCAGAAATTGACAACATTATTGTAACGTAATGCAATATCGAGCCTCATATATCGATATAATATCGATGTATTGCCCAGTCCTAGTCTCGATGCTGTATTATTTAGTATTTCCACTATCCAGTGACCCTGCATTTAAGTCCCATTCTTCCTGTCTTCCTTCCACCTGTCCATCAGTCCAAGCGGCGACCCCCTACATAGAGATCATCGAGCAGCCCAAGCAGAGGGGAATGAGGTTTAGGTATAAATGTGAGGGCCGTTCGGCTGGCAGCATCCCCGGAGAGAAGAGCAACGACACCACTAAGACCCACCCAGCTATCAAGGTGAGAAGGGTGCAACTTATTTAAGATGTTTTCTAGTTGTTATCCACCTAATGTAGTTAAGATTACATAACAGTAGCCCATACGATTCTTACTATTCCTTTTGAAGTTAAGCAAAAAAAAAACTTTGTGAAGGATCTACTTTTTTCTTAATATATTATTGTTGGTTGTAGAAGCCACAAACAGCTAGGGCCTGAAGTGTAGTATTTGGTTCTGCGGAGGCGTACGTGCGTGCATGATGGCGTGCGTGTCTGATTAGCCTCAGAGGAGGCACTCTAGAGTCATAGTGAAAGAAACAAAGTGTCTCCCCTGTGCTTTCTGACCACGGTGGGAAATCTGTAGCTTAACTGTAGGAACAGTTAACCCTGTGGTTGATTTCATGTTGTTTACGAAAGAAGGAGAACCAGGAAATGAGTCAGGGGAAATGAGATGCTACAAAACAAGGCCGGGTCACATTTTTTGGGAGGTGCATATCAGGCTACAAATTAGGGGCCACGGCGCTGATTTTTACACACAAGCATAAACCACGCTTAAACCTATTGGCTGATCAGTCGCTGAGATTCATTCCAGCCATGATAACATATAATAAGAAATAACAGAACATTTGTAAATCCAAGTATTATGAGCTGTTGTGTAGGACAAAATGTGGAATAGGAGCTACATTACTAAGAACTTATTTCTTCTTCTTTTTTTTATGTCAATTATTCACAATTTCACAATCAAAAAGGCATGTTCAAGAGAATACAGTAAACGGAACAGTTAAAATTGAGCAAACAAGCTCAATACATAAAATAAATATTAACAACAGAAAAGAAATAATGGAAGAAACATAGAACTCATGGGTTAGATGAAGTATGTGTGTTTGAGAAGTAGGCTGCCATAGAGAGTGGGATCAGCCCTTTAACTAGACTGTAAGCATCTCGAGTGCCCATATTCTATTTGGAATCACGTATGGCATGTTCCTCCTACAGGTGCACAACTACAGCGGGCCGCTGCGTGTTCGCATCTCGTTGGTGACAAAGAATGCACCGCACAAGCCTCACCCCCACGAACTGGTTGGGAAAGACTGCAAACATGGCTACTATGAGGCAGACCTGCAGGAGAGACGGATACACAGGTAGACCGGAGAGTGGATGTGTGGCTTACGTTGTGCTGTGACAGAGACACCATGCTCTCTTTCTTGTGCACTTAAGAGATAATCTAGAGAAGCGGTGCCACTTTTTGCGAGTGTTGAAAAGGACACCAAGTTGCCTCAGGGGAAACGGATGTTTCACATTAAAACAAGGTGCCATTTGTTAGAGATGGGCCACGATAAGGGTTTTATCTTTCTTTGGAGATGACGTGTTTACTGTCGCCTTGGTAAAACATTAACTACCTAAAGACAAGTTGACTTTGCCTCTGCTTGCTCTTTTCAGTTTAGTATCCTGTGGGACAATCAAAACTTGCCTCTGCTCAAAATAAGTAGTTTAGTTTATTAGTTTATAATGTCGTGGACAGTCTCCTTTGTGCTATTTAGCCTCTATGGCTCATTTCCATATGTAGTCCTCAGCCAGTTGTCAGTAGGCATCCTAAAATACAATGGTAAAAAATGTAAATAAGTTAAATTACATTCATAATTACAGCAGGCCTAAGCAAAAGGGAGTAAAGAAGGTATTAATGGTCTGTGGGGGGGAAAGCGCAAGCACGGCGACTGACAAGATGAGACAAGATTTTAATCACGTAATGTTTATTATTACGTAATTTAACCAGTCAGTCTGGGCCGAGGGAACTACGTCTGTTGTTCTTTATGACGAAATGTAAACAGTGTGTACTGGCAGTACTGTATTACAGAGTGATCCAGTGCACTTGTTTATATTAGTCATTTGTTTTTCACATTGAAAAATGTACATTGCATTGATAAAAAGTTAGAAAAGAGCTATATGGTAAATGTCTAAACGACAAAGATTTCTTGCACACTTTACAGTAGATATAGGCAAGTAATATGAACATATGATTTTGTTTTGTGTAGGGCGGGGTAGCGAACTTTGATATTTTTAGGTACCGACCAAGTTGCCTACATAGTATGCGGTATCGAAAATGCCTCGTCATTCAACACCAAATTTCAATACCGTAGGAGTAAATCTGGTCAGAGTTAGTGAGCCAATAAGCATGCAGACTGCTTCTGCCAAGATCTAATAATGTTTGGAATTGGCTGTTTGTTTGCGTCGTAGAGGCAGGCTGGAAAACCACCATTTGCACCGTAGTGTTGTAATTAATTTTTGTTAAAATGGATTTAATAAAATTGTTATCCTGCAAAAAAGTATTGTTCAGGAACTGGTATCAAAATCAACACTTTTGCATTTGCCCTAGTTTTATATACATTTCACAAATAACAGATACACATACAACAACAAACTAATACAATAGAATATCTGTTAAACAGCTGGTAACAAGTTTATGGAATTGAATGTCTAAAATATCGTTTACTGGTAGTGCACTCAAAGTCAAGTCGAGTTCTCTCAACTGGTGGAAGTGGTCAGTTACTCATAGCGATGATTCTACATTTTTTATTTTTTACATGTGGCTTTTAAATTTGGCTGTGCAAAGAAGTTTATAACTAGGGTTGATAGAGAGAAAACTTAAACCGTGTGTGAACTTTTAATTGGGCGTTGACCAAAGTATTTTGTTTCACATAAAAAAACAACAACCCAGAAATAGAGTTCTATGAGTTTCTGTCTGTCTTGGTTTCGGTCTTAGACTGTATTTGCTTTCAGTTTTCAGAACCTGGGCATACAGTGTGTCAAGAAGAAGGACGTGAATGAGGCCATCACTTGTAGGCTGCAGACTAAAAATAACCCCTTCAACAGTAAGTGGTCATGCTGAAAGAAGAGCGTGCGACATAAGGCACTGCTATCATTGTGTGAAAAGGTAATGTGCAGTGTGGGGAGAGTCCCTAAATGTCCTGCTCACACAAAAAGACTATTTTTTGTTGTGTGATTAACAATTTAAATTTTTTAACAACATACAAAACATACAACTCACAAAATGATCAGACGGTTTAGACGGTGTTTTCCAAACGCCACCACCCTAGCCATCTCACAAGCCCACTCCTGGACTGACGACCCCCCTTTATTCTTCCATCCTCTTAAAATAATCTGTCTGGCTATCATTAAACTAGTCTGGACCCCGCTTATTATGTGCTTGCCCGTTCCATTTAGGATTGACCCATCTCCCAGAACAAATTTTGGGCTAGATGGAACCTGGGTCCCTACCATAGGTTGTCATGTATCCTGGTCCAAAACAGGATCATGGGCCACCCTCTATCCCGCATCTCCAACAAAAGACTGTTATTGTAATGAACTGATAATTATGTTGTAAATGTTACTGATAAAAGTAGAAAGAATCTAATCTGAAGCCAAAATTTGCTCAATAAATCTTAAAGTGAGAGTTTAAAAATAATGTCGTCATTTCATCTGTTTTTCAAAATAAAATTGGCCCATTCTGCCTAAAAAATTACTACTAGCACCGGCAGTTTGCCAGCGCTCCTAACTGTGCAGTAACAATTTTTGCTACCTTGATTTTTCTTGCAAGGCTGACAAACTAGCTTGAAATGACTGTTCTTATACAAGACACTGGTAAAATACTGTAGCTAAATACTTTTTGGCTAATGTCAAGATAGCTACAGTCATGGGTACATTTTATGCAGCGTGTGGTATATCTCTCTGTCCTCCTATTGATGCAACATATTTGTATTTTAAGCTGTAGCCAGTTAAGCTTTTACTTTTGCTATGTTAAGAACTAGCTAACTGGATAGTTAGCATAAGCAGTAATAGCCGGTAATTGAGTTTTTGTGCACATTTCTGACTTCATAATCTTATTTTCTGGTTAATTAGTTCCTTTTCGTCAGTGTACCACTGTAATCTCAGAGAATATTGCTGCTTTTTATTTGTAAATTCACGACTTTAATATCAAAAATTCTGGGAATATTAGCCCTTTCCCTGGCTCCATAATTATAATTTTTTTACCTACAGTGTCCCTGATACACTGTAACAGGAAGTGCAATTTGTTAGCTTCACCCTCAACTGATATTGAAATACTGCCTACATGCCACAGGATGCAGTGCTTTGCCAGACGGCTGTGTTGCCTGATTGTGAACCCCACCCTTTCCCCCATTGTGTCTTGGCTGCAGTTCCCGAGCCAAAGGTGTGGGAGGAAGAATTTGACCTGAACTCGGTTCGGCTTTGCTTCCAGGCCTCCATCACTCTGCAGACCGGGGAGCTGTTTTCTCTGGACCCCGTGGTGTCGCAGCCCATCTTTGACAACAGTGAGTGGGAAACACATATGAGTCAACTCAAGCACAAACATACAACATATGAGGTCCAATATACAGTACACAAATCAAGCACTTTGCCTTCTGCTTCACTGGGGTGAAATTAAAATTGGAGAAGATGGAGAAGCTACATAAACACCTCCATAAGAAAAAAAGGAACTGCTTCCATTGCATTTATAAAAATGTAACAACAAAAAAGACCAGGGAATTATACAGAGGAAATAATAAAATTTTAGAATAGCTTAATGTGCATAGTATTGACTTTTCAGTCACAGCCCAAATTCCTCCGCATTTCCTATGTGCTGTGAATATAACCATGAAGTCTCTCTACTTATTATATTCAGCTTTTCTACTGGTTATTTGTTATATCTTGCTTTTTCCACTGATGCTTTGTGTTATTGTACACACCCCTTTGCTGCTGTAGCATGTTAACATTAACTGCAAATGTCCCTCCTGTGGGACTAATATAGGATTATGTTATTTAAAAGGTGTCTGGTTAATCTGTAGCCTTGCTGTTGTACTTATTTGTATTTATATGTATTTACACATGTTTTTTTATTTATTTTTGTCTCAAAGGGGCTCCAAACACAGCTGAGCTAAAAATCTGCCGAGTCAACCGCAACTCTGGAAGTTGCAAAGGAGGGGATGAAATCTTTCTGCTGTGTGACAAAGTGCAAAAAGGTACAATATGCCTGTACAGTATGTGCTTTTCTCAGTTGATGGTTGGTTTGTTTTGGGAAGATATACTGATACTAAGTATTTATTGTGTACAATGAAATAGAGCTCCGACTCCGGGGTGGCCTCTAGCTTACCTTGTAGAGTGCATGCAGCATGTAGGCTCAGTCCAGGCCAGCGGCCCAGGTTCGAGTCCGTCCAGGACCCTTTGCAGCACGTCATTCCCTAACAAAATATGTCTCTCTCTTTAGAATTAGAACCCGGGCTTTCACTATAAAGTGTACTACATTGCACAATTACGTTTATGTTCACAGACACAGTGGGTTTCTATGTTGACTCAGTGAACTAACACAGTCATAGCAAGTTCAAAATGGTTTTGAATTTCCAATACCTTTTATTTTATTGCTGACTTTTCAAATTAATTTGTTTAATTTTAGTTAGTTATGATTTCTCTGGTTCAATGTCACGTTAGTTGACAGAAATTCATGCTGTCAGCTCTTTTTTTTTGTTTGTTTTTAACCAGTAAATATAGTTTCAGTTTAGTTATTCTTGTAGCAGGTTTTCCGCGGAGTCCAACGTTTCAAAATCTAAATCCTTAACATTTTAAATTAAATTGTTAAAGTATTGTGTTGTAGCTCTTAAATAATTTTTAACGGGTCTGAATGTCGCTACATGTATGCAACTCTACCTCTAACGGTATTTCTTTTTTTAATTCCGTGGTGTTTTTTCTTTCGCTAGTCCAAATATCATTTTGCTGTATTATGACTACAAATGCAATTTATATAGCAGCCAATCAGCTTTCGTATTGAACCATAGATATAAAACAGATTTTATTCTTTAGGGCTCAGTTGATGTTGGGATAAAGGTCTTGAATTTCATCCATATTGGTCTTAAAAAGGCCTTAAAAATTCTTAATTTTGACTTGGTGATACCTGCAGAAACCCTGTGGAGGTTTTAATTAATGTTTAATTTAAATTAAATGGGGTGTAACTCAGCTCGTAAAGCATGCGCCCCGTGTACCGAGGCTCAGTCCTTACCACAGTGGCCGGGATCGATTCCAACCCTTAGCTGCTTGTCGAGCCCCCCCCCCCCCCCCCCCCCCCCCCCCTCTCTCTACCCCCTTTTCTTTCTACAGCTGTCCTATAAATTGTATCTGAGAATCTGGCAAATGTTTAATAATTCGGAGACTAAATCAGTTGAAAGAGTTTCTGTTGCAATTTGTGTGAGGTCATGTTGCATAGTGTCTGATCTAAGAGTGCAACTTGCAGAAACATAGGTTTACTTACGTCTTTTCACATACTATTTAAGTAGGTTGTGCTGGAATTTCCCACTTTGGTCCAATTAAAATACAACTTTGTCCCTCAGTTATTGTGCTGGTTATCATGTGGAGTTTACATTCTCAGATTCCCCGTTGTCTGTTCCCCTGTAGAAGACATCGAGGTGCGTTTCTTCCAGGACTCCTGGGAGGGGAAGGGCACTTTCTCCCAGGCCGATGTCCACAGGCAGGTGGCCATTGTGTTCCGCACGCCGCCGTTCCGCGACACTAACCTCTCCGAGCCAATCAGAGTCAAGATGCAGCTCCGCCGGCCCTCTGATCGCGAGGTCAGCGAGCCAATGGACTTCCAGTACCTGCCCGCTGACCCAGGTAAGAGGCAATGTTCCCATTTTGCCATGTGATGTTGCATAAGTGACTCGTGTAAGCTTTTCCTGAGAAATTTAATGAATCTCTCAAAATACTTGATCAACTCTACAGACCCGGTCTTTTAACTGCTTATTTATGCCCCCTTGTAGATGAATACAGGCTGAGTGAGAAGAGGAAGCGAACAGGGGACATGTTCCAGAGCCTGAAGCTGGGGCCCATGCTGTCTAGTGGTACGTTGATGACGCTCACTGCTGTACAGTATGTATAAGGGCAGTCTCACATTGCCAGATCTATCTCCACAGTGCTGCGGAGTAAGGTCTGTCTACACCACACATTAGGGCTGCACAAAATATCGTTTTTTTTTTTTAAATCGTCATCGCGATGTCAACTGGCGCATTAAAAACATCGCAAAAGGCTGGGACATGTTGCTAAAAGAGATTATTATTTGTGTTAGTTGAAAGAGAGAATCTGAGTCTTTCGTGTTCAATCCAATGATCAATTTGTACATTGCATATTTGTTGTATTGTAGCAGAATACTGAAAGCAGCAGAAAGACAAAACTGAAGACACTTTATTATCTGTTTATTCATTATTATTGTGATATTCAACTTTATCACATATGGCATATTTTCCTCATATGGAGCAGCACTACTGGACATACATTCCAGGATAGGATAACAAAAAACCTGCTCTGGGTTGTTTGCATTGCTTTAAATAAATCAGAATGGTCTTGCTCCGGATTCGGTGACAGTGGCGCTGCAAGGTCTTAGGAAAGAACTTGTTTTGGTTGAACACTTGCAGCCCAATTAGGGATGTAACGGTATGAAAATTTTACTTCACGGTTATAGTGAGCAAAATTATAAACGGTTTATGGGATTATCCTGGTATTTTCCTCCCTTTAGCAGTAACATTTTTCTTGCACGTTCTACAGACAGGATAACTATCTTCAGTCAACTGTCCTGCATTCTTATAATAACCAAAATATGCCAATGCTTTAGACTTAGTCCTCTTAGAGGGCTGATAAATGTCCTGAGCGCTGTCATCTCCTCCTCCCGCCATGATTCCAACTTCAACACACGTTGGAGGGTACACAGTGCGCCTGTGCGGCAACTTCAGGAGACTCGGATGAACCCGGGAAGGATTAAACACAGGGTGTCCACACCGTGGTTATCCACCGCGATACTCATATCTTAAATGAAAACGGTTATTGTTATCGTCAACATTTTTCTCATGGTTTACCGTTAAATCCCTAAGCCTAATAAAAGAATACGCCACATACAATCTTAAATGAAGTTAACTATTGCCATAATACAGTAACATGAGCTACTTAAATTAGGCGATACTATCAGAAATTGTAATCGCGATTACGATTTTGGCTTCTAATGATTATAAAAAAGGATTATTTTGCAAGTAAACCCTTATTTTGTTTTGTGTATTAAACGAAAACAAAATAAG
Source organism: Etheostoma cragini (assembly GCF_013103735.1). Taxonomy (NCBI): domain Eukaryota; kingdom Metazoa; phylum Chordata; class Actinopteri; order Perciformes; family Percidae; genus Etheostoma; species Etheostoma cragini. Next base: position 9,373,788 of record NC_048425.1, read on the forward strand.
TTTAAATAGGAAAAATATTAAGAAAATGATTTGTAGTTGCTATATGTTTTAATCATGTCTGTTTTGAATTTCAGTGACAATTCCACAAGATAGACGGCACATAAGCCCGGCAAGGAGAGCAGTCACAGCCAAGGCTCCGTCCCAAGCTGGTGAGTCTGTTTAAATAGTCTTACATTTATATACAGGGAGGAAAATAAGTATTTGAACACCTGCTATTTTGCAAGTTCTCCCACTCAGAAATCCTGGAGGGGTCTGAAATGATCATTGTAGATGCATGTCCACTGTGAGAGACATAATCTAAAAAAGAAAAATCCAGAAATCACAATGTATGATTTTTTTTAAAACTATTTATTTGTATGATACAGCTGCAAATAAGTATTTGAACTACTGAGAAAATCCATTTTAATATTTGGTACAGAAGCCTTTGTTTGCAATTACAGAGGTTGAACGTTTCCTGTAGTTTTTCACCATACTTATTTTCCTCACTGAATAGAGGTGACAAAGCTTATTTTCCTATTATTAAAAAAAAAATCTCTATACATCTCTATAATGTAGAAAACATACTACCCCCTTAAAAACAACCTCCAACAGCCGTTCCTTAAAATCACTTTACTTAAATGTATTAGTCCTGGAATAAAAAAATAAAAAAAGAGTCTGGAAGTGCTGGAAGTTGGGTAAAATATCCTTAAGTGAAAGAATGAGCAGAGTGTAGTCAATTAATCTTATTCAAAATCAACCTTAAAATGATGATTTGTAGGTAGTTTATTGCATAAACATTGTTACAAGAATTTCAGTAGCAGAACTCAATGTCCTTGTTGTTGTGTGTGTGTCTCCAGCAGCTGGGCTGCCCCCTGGTGCCGTGGGAGCAAAGGCCCAGCCTTCCTACTCCTATCAACCAGGCCAGCTCTTCTCAGGCCAGCCCAAGATGGAGGCCTCCACCTCCAACTCTGCTGCAGCCTCAAACCAAACATGGAGGATCATGGAGAGCCTGAACCTGGGCTCCCAGCCCAAAGCCACTCCAGTGTCCAACTTCACACTGAGCCAGACAGCCCCCCCCTGCTCCTCTACCGCCACTTCCACCACCAACCAAGACTACTCCACCGTCAACCTGTCAGACCTTCATGAATTCTTCCCCAACATTTCCTCGGCCATGGCCCAGGAGTCTGCAGCTTCTCAGGGGAGCACGGCCTCCTCACAGCCCGGCAGCTCTTTCGCCATGCACGGCTCTCAGTTCCGGGTGGACACACCACTCGCGGACGACGATATGCCAGAGTTCCCGAGCTTTTCCGAAGCCCAGGCCCCAGGCGCCCTGGACAGCCTAAACATGGACGACTTTGAGGACCTTCTGAACCCCGCCCTCATGAGCGAGAGTGGAAACGGCAGCTCCATGTTGGCTCAAGCTTCATGCCAACAGGCTGCCCCTTCCAGCTCTTCTACTGCGGCCCACAGCACGGCATCCCAGAACACTTTTGACCCCGCCGGCATCCCAGGAAGCACCTGGATGAATTACCCCAACAGCATCGTCAACTTGCTCCAGAACGAGGGCCTGATCGACATGCCATCCAACAACAACAACCACCGGCCCGCTGTGCTGGACGAGCTTGATGAGCTGATGTCCGCTGACGAGGATCGTCTTATTTCCATTTTTAATAATGGAAGCCAAGCTGGGTTTGTGTCGGGACACCCGACTTAAAGTTTGTGCACATGAACTTTTGTTTTGTTTACCGACTTATTTACATAGACCACTTATATCGGCCCTTTTTACCTTCTGAACTGAAAGTCCTTTGTTGTTCTAAAAGACAAAAAAGGAAACAAGGTGGATATAAAAGGGCTGTAAGAGACAGAATGTAGCACAACATAAAGTGGAAACACCAACAAAGACTTCTACAAAGAGTTCTATTAGAGGGTTTTACCAGGCATTTAGAGACAGTTTGACCGACAAATGATATAAAAGACAGGACTGAACATACTCAGATTGTTTTTGTCGCCCTTGTTTAGCATCAATCATTAACTTTGTTGTATAGGGACAATCTGATCCGATTACTGAAGACTTCTGAGGCCTGTACTATGAATCAAGATCAACATACCCTGGATTTCTTTCAGTTACCCGGCTTCACCTAACCCAAACAACCACAGTCCTGCATCACCTGGTTCCTGACGGTGGTTACCAACTAGTTCAATCAACCCAGGGTTTCCCAATCCAGCGGCATGCACATTCACATAAAAGAGGCGGTGTTGGCACAGCATGACTAATCGCCAAACGTCTACCAGAGCCGCATATTTTACACAAGAAGAGCAAAATTTGTTCTACGTAAATATAAAAAACAAACACACGGTTTTACAGACCAAACGCATTACAGTCGCTGCTTCCTAAAACAGGAAGGAAAGCTGGAAGAAAAAAAATCGGACGCTGTAAATGCGTAAATCCCAACGCTTATCAATAAGACTTCTCCATCAGTCAGGACCAAGATCTGACCATGATTACACTTTAGCTCTCCATAAACTGTCGTTGCTTTAGCCTATTATTTCAGTTGTAACCCTGGCAGTGGGATGCAATCAAATTAAAGAATTTAAAAACATAATTTAAACCAATGCTTGGAAGCCAACAAAGCCTAAACTGTATGTAATTCCCTTCGCTGAAAATCTTTTATACCTATACACATCAGGGAATGTTAACGGGGCTGTCGGTCTCTGCGTGTTTTCACTTTTCTGAGTGCACCTCTCTCTCTTCATGCACCACCGGCTCTTCTAAGAACGGTGGCGTTGTTATCAACCGAATAGGCCGATTAATTGGTCAGTAGGCGGTGCTTTTACACGGCTTGATCTCTAATCTCCAACATGACCTGCTCCCAAACAGTTAAGATGTTTAGCACAAGTTACCACGGCGATTAAACCCTGTAACAAGTGATCCTCTGTCGTGATACAGAAAACCCCGGGTTGGACCTGAAGTTACCTCGTTAAACGCCAAATCTTGCTCTGTGGTACAGGCCTCAAGTCAGTGTTATTGTGATTGTCACTCTGAAATGTGTGTGTTTGGGCTTCCTTTTGATTTAACAATGCGGTAGGTGTTAATCAGAATGTAGAGGTAAGTCTATGCTAATGATGTCCATTATCCTCGTAATTAAATATCTCCATGTGTTACTTTGAAACTTATTTGAACGTGTTGTGATGGTCGGCAGTAACTAACTTGCATATGCAGGTTCCTTTGTTGAGTCGCAACAAAATGTAGTAATGCACCAAATGAAGGTCTACATATAATTATCAAACCAGCAACATTTATAAGTACATGCTTATAGCAGAGAAGTTCACACTCATCGAGCTGTATCAGATCTCGTTTTTGTGTAATTTCTTCTGGTCTTTAATCAGTTTTTCTACAGTTATTTTATATAGAAATGGCTGCAGTTTGACTCAAATTTCAGACCTGTAAGTCAGCTTGCTTTACTCTGTAGTAAAGATGCTTTAAGATGAAAAGATGCTGTTTTATACTGGTATGATGTAAGCAGATTATGCTATATGCCTTTTTTGCTGTAATAAATGATTAATTCTGTAAAATTCCAAAACACTCTTTTTCTTGTCAATAAAAACCACAACATATTAAGATGGTTTTCAGAAGAAGATTTTATTTGACAACTATGAGCGTGGTTCAGGACACACCAAAAAAAAAATGAAGCCAAACAAATGTAAATTGTAAAAAACAAAATCTTCGTTGGATGCAAATGTTCTTTTGAGCATACAAATCAAGGATTTCTTCTGCCACCCTGTCCATCAGCAACAGAACATCAAGTATACAAATATTCTCTCATGTATGCATTATAATTAATAACGAGGGAAAATAGTTCAGGTCACTTAGGAAACAGAGCGTGAGAATACAAAACTGAAATGAGATTTAGTGCTTTTATGCCAAACGGAAGAACTCTGAAGTCAAATTTCAACCACTTAACTTTTGAAACCATTTTAGTGTTGTACTGCACAACATGGCTCATGGGATAACCGCACCAACTGCCTCTTCATTTACCCGTTCTGCAAAACTGCGCGCTTGTTCTGAGAGGCTTAAGTTACTTCCAGATTGGTGACTTTGTTGATTATGTGGGAACGCCGGGGCACAGACTCCAGGTCAAATTTGCTCTCATATATGGTTGGACCAAGTTTCCAGCGGTTGTTTCTGTAGATCCCCAGGTATGTGTACACGTCAGGCTTGTAGGCGAGAGGGCATTTGACCCCTGTGGCACGGATGATGGAGTCCAGCCTCAGAACCTCGCTCTCGTCAGTGAAGTTCTGGTTGTAGGCACAAATGACCTGCTTGCCCTCTCCCTTTGGATTATGGGGACTGACCTTAACGAGGGAGATCTTGCCATCCAGGGCTGCTCTGGCAACACACTCCCAGGCGCGGTCCAACTTGAAACCAGAGTCCAAGTGCATCAGCCATTTGCCTGTGAGCACTCCGTGGTTCAGGGCCAGCTCCTTTACTGTCTGGAAGCTGACAGGCCGCCCGCTGGCCAACAGTTTCTCCCAGCTCTCTTGGAGACCCGTAACATCTCCAGTGCTGGGGCAGTGGTTCAGGCCCAGCACGGCGATCCAGCCCACAGGGCTAACACCATTTTCCTCATCACCAAATCTGTACACTCGTGAGGGCCCGTTGCTCTCCAGCCAGGCATCAAACTCGGATCTGGGAGTTCTTCTCGAGTCAAACACAATCCAGGGGTCCATGTCTGCAGCCATGGCCTCGGCGGCGTAGGTCTCTGCAGTAAAGGGGGACTCCACCGCGCCTTCTGCAGGGGGCCCTTCCACCTCCATGATGATTTCAGTGTGAGGCTATTACACTCCCGGGACCGTATCCTGTTAAAAGACGGAAAGAATTACGCTTTAAATGTGTGTACAGGGTTCAACAGTAAGGGTTGCCCCATGGCAAGTTAGTAAAACACAACTTCACTCGTCAGGCACGTAAATTTACCAACCCACTTGCACGTTCTGACATCATATTAACTGTTAAGATGAACCATATTATTGTTTCTCCTGACCCTGTGCAAGCCCAATTAGCGAAGCTTATTCAATAACTAACGTCTACCAACGGTTATTTTACCAAAGAAAAGTAGCTATCCATGTCGTTTGTGTACGTTATCGTTTACAGTTGGCATGTCACTAACGCTAAACACGACGGAAGCGTGCTTGCTTGGCTCCAATTGTAGCGACTAGCTTGCTAGCTAGCTATCGTTCATTTCCGCCTTCTGCACACATTTGGAGACAGTTTATTTACAGCCAGCTATCGATCACACCCGTAACTGATGTTATAACATGCATACTTTACATGGGTACAATAGGAATAATCGCACATTGATCTCAAACTAGTGACGTTGAGAGTTAGCTACCTGCAGATGTTAGGATTTCTTGTCCAGTGTTGTTGTTTTCTTATCGCACAGCCCAACGGACGGCTGTCCTTTCTTTTTCTTCTTCTGAATGGCGGATTCCAAACTGTGTGATGGTGAATACCGCCACCTACTGTACACGAGTGTTAACAACACATCTTACACACCAAGCCCATTCATACCGGTGCTTAGAGCGGACAAAATTGACTTGATACATTTTTACATTGCACAAAGCAGCTGTATCAAAGAGCAATATAACAAACTCCATCCAGATGTCCGACAGTGTGACTGTAACGTCATTGCTTTGCTTCGCATGTAGAATTGTGCTGAATCACGTAACGTTACCTAGGAAATGAAACTTGTTCTTTTGATAAATTCGGCGCAAACGGAGTAAACCCCGACTGCAGAACGAGGTCCATTATTTCTGCATTTAAATACGTTTCTAAAATGTGCATATACATGTGTGTGTCGGCAAATGTACAGCACGCATTCATAATTGATTTGTAATCATTAGTTATGAAGTCCAATAGTCTTACAATTATTAGATAAAAAGTAACGTCATTTTCACGTTATATTTCTGTAACGTTACAAAGTTGCTCCAATATGACGGCTCTGGGACCATGCGGAACCAAGCGGACCTGCTGACAACGAGTGACGACATGCTAGCAAGTTAGCAGGGTAGCTATCGCTATCTTGTGTGTGCGCGGTGGATGTGATTTATATAAGATATAGAATAACACTCTAGAAAATATTCCATTTTATTTTAGGTAAGCCACCCAAGTAATTAAATTATGCCCAGCAAAAAGAAGAAATACAACGCCAGATTCCCTCCGGTAAGTTTAAACTTCGCTGAACCGGTGTTGAGATTAGCAACGTTAGCAAGCTGTATGATGGAAAGCTAACTTGCCAAGCTAGCTTGACTGGGATTCGGCCTGTTTTGTAGTCCAGAGAGCTAACTTAACGCAAGCATTTTTCCTCTAAAATGTAAATTACATTCTTACCAATATATACCAAACTCGCTGGTTCAAATGAATTGGCTAACTTACATTTCATCCTAGTGTTTGTTATGGTACATTTAAAGCAAGCTAGGTAAGTTAGGTAGCTTGCTAGCTAGCGAGTCCACCAATTATCGTTGTTTTTAGCATGGCTGGCTAAGGAAAGCTGAAGGTTAAAAATACAGCAAATCTGTTGTTTATGGGAGGACATTTAGCAAACTTTTGAGGTTTTAATAGTGCACACACTAAATAAAATAATTCTGTGTGTGAATGAATGTTTTTTTTAAATGCATGCTATGAAATTCCTCTTATGATAGCCTACCGGCGAACGACGATTCAAAAATGTCTTGTAACTTCAACGTTACTGTACTTTGGTAACAAGTTAACTTGGTTAACAAGCGGTGGGTTTTGATACATATATCTTGAAGTCTTCTGTGTCAATGTATTTACACAAATTATCACTGTACACACACACACACACACATACATACTAAAGCTTTTCTTCTTACAGGCAAGGATTAAGAAGATTATGCAGACAGATGAAGAAATAGGCAAAGTGGCTGCAGCAGTACCTGTTATTATTTGTATCCTTCCTGATCATCTGTCTGTGTTTTGAATGCACAGAATGATGTTGAATTGATCTAAATTGTACCATTCATTAAGTCAAGGGACCTCAAACTAACGACCTGTCTGAAAGCTGAAACAATTGCTTGATTCAATCCAAAGAAATCAAGATTTTAGTTAGTTATCGTTAAAATCGGCAAAACCTTTGCTGGTTCAGGCTTCTCCAATATGGAGAGTGGCTGCTTTTGCTGAAGGGGCATTTTGCATTGTTTGTTGACATTTTCTTGACTAATAATTAAAAAAACAACAATGACAGATTAATCAGTAAAAATAATAATACAAACATTAGTCAACCCAAGCTTAACTCTGTGTACAAGTTGTGGATTGGCAATCTATCAGGTAGTATTTCAAATAATGGACACAGACCTGCTGCATCATTTTTTCCTTAGCCAGGACGTCAGCGAGAGCCCTGGAGCTTTTTTTGGAATCATTGCTTACAAAGGCCTGTCATGTCACCCAGTCTAGGAATGCAAAGACTATGACAACATCACATCTGTAAGTTTTCTGTGTTTTTACCTTGATAAGAAACCTGATCTAAATTGCATTGTGTTGAAGTTGGACTTGTGTGGTAGTCACACTCTGCTCCGTTCATTCTCACTGACATACCACGGATGTGAATTAAGGAATAACAGGAAATCAAAATAAATATTGTTTTTGGATGCATGTAGCTGGAAAAGTTATATGTTAATTTCTTCTGGATTTAGGTAAAGTATACCGTATGTTATATTGTGGTCAGTACGCCTGTGAGTGTTAATGTTATAGTGATGCTGAGGGGATGTTCAGCACATGACCAACTCCCTTGTTCCTGTCTGTAAGTAAAACTCAGGCGCCAGACAGACTTACACAGATTCTGTATGGCCAAATGGCCCTGTGTATCCTTTTTTCAATTTGAAAGGCAACACGTTTTTACTCAGAATGCATGCAAGTCTGCAGAGAACGCAATGTACTGATTTAAAACTGTTTTTCCACAGAAAGCAGTGCATTGAGCTGGAGCAGCAGTTTGATTTCTTAAAGGACCTAGTAGCAGCAGTGCCGGACATGCAGGGTGAGGGGGAAGAGAACCACACGGAGGGGGGAGGAGAAAAAGTCCCACGCAGGTATGTCTCTATCTCACAAACACACACACACACAGACAGACACACACACCCCAACATGTTTGTATAGCACAATGACTGCAAGGAATTAAAGAGTCAACACTTTAAGGTTGACTCTAGGAAACTCAGATCAGCAAGGTCCTGTTCCACATAAGGCTAGTCCAGGATAAGATGATGTGTATCACACAGCTATGTTTGATAAACTATAAACTGGTTTATAGTTTGACTTGTCAACTCAACACTTAATCATTTCTGATAAGTGCATGCACCCTAACTATTACATGGAATAAATTAATCACTCAACAGGACGACAGTTCTTATATGGACACAAGCAAGGTTACCTCTACCTTTTCCAGGATGATTTAAAAATTTAAATGAACTAAAGCTATTACATACATACACACACACACACACACACACACACACAGTACAGGCCAAAAGTCTGGACACACCTTCTCATTCAATGTGTTTTCTTTATTTTCATGACTATTTACATTGTAGAAACTAGCTGAAGGCATCAAAACTATGAATGAACACATGTGGAATTATGTACTTAACAAAAATGTGTGAAATAACAAAACACCTGTTTAAAATTCTAGTTTCTTCAAAGTAGCAGCCCTTTGCTTTTTTGATAGTGCTGCTAACCCTTGGTGTTCTCTCAATGAGCTTCATGATGTAGTCACCTGAAATGGTTTTCAATTCACAGGTGTTCCTTGTCAGGGTTAAATAATGGAATTTCTTGCCTTATTAATGGGGCTGGGACCATCAGTTGTGTTGTAAAGAAGTCAGGTTGATGCACAGCCGACAGCCCTATTGGACCACTGTTAGAATTCACATTATGGCAAGAACTAATCAGCTAAGTAAAGAGAAACGAGTGGCCATCATTACTTTAAGAAATGAATGTCAGTCTGTCTGGAAAATTGCAAAAACTTTGAATGTGTCCCCAAGTGCAGTCACAAAAACCATCAAGCGCTACAACAAAACTGGCTCACATGAGGACCGCCTCAGTGAGATAAGACCAAGAGTCACCTCTGCTACTAAGGATAAGTTCAACTGAGTCACCGGTCTCAGAAATCGCAAGTTAACAGCAGCTAAGATTAGAGACCAGATGAATACCACACAGAGTTCTAGCAGCAGACACATCTCTAGAACAACTGTTAAGAGGAGACTGCGCAAATCAGGCCTTCGTGGTCAAACAGCAGCTAGGAAACTACGGCTACAGAGAGGCAACATGCAGAAGAAATTTGTTTGGGCCAAGAAACATGAGGAATGGACATTAGACCAGTGAAAAGCTGTGCTTTGGTCTGATGAGTCCAGATCTTTGGTTCCAACCACCATGTCTTTGCGCGACGGAGAAAAGGTGACCGGATGGATTCTACATGCCTGTTTCCCACCGTGAAGCACAGAGGAGGAGGTGTGATGGTGTGGGGGTGCTTCGCTGGTGACACTGTTGGGGATTTATTCAAAATTGAAGGCATACTAAACCAGCATGGCTACCACAGCATCCTGCAGCGACATGCCATCCCATCCGGTTTGCGTTTAGTTGGACCATCATTTATTTTTCAACAGGACAACGACCCCAAACACACCTCCAGGCTGTGTAAGGGCTATTTGACCAAGAAGGAGAGTGATGGAGTGCTGCACCTCCACAGTCACTGCACCTGAACCCAATCGAGATGGTTTGGGGAGAGCTGGACCGCAGAGTGAAGGCAAAAGGGCCAACAAGTGCTACAACAAGTGGGAACTCCTTCAAGACTGTTGGGAAACCATTTCAGGTGACGACCTCTTGAAGCTCTTCAGGAGAATGCTAAGAGTGTGCAGAGCAGTAATCAGAGCAAAGGGTGGCTACTTTGAAGAAACTAGAATATAAGACATGTTGTCAGTTATTTCAAACTTTTTTTTTTCAGTACATAATTCCACATGTGTTCATTCATAGTTTTGATGGCTTCAGTGAGAATATACAATGTAAATAGTCATGAAAATAAAGGAAACGCATTGAATGAGAAGGTGTGTCCAAACTTTTGGCATGTACATAATAGAATGAGGATATATATTTCTTACTACTGTTTTCATTTTGTGATTGTAGATTTACTACAGAACAGAAAAGAACAAGAAACGAGAGGGCACACTAATTATTGAGGATGGTAGAGAAGAAAAACGGCATTATTGACTGTCGGATCCTACTGGCTCTGCAGCTAAATTGAAGCAGAGCGCTTGGCAGAGAGCATCGTATAAATTAAATAAGTTAGATGACTTCTTTTCACTAAAGATTGTGGCTGATTCGATTGCGATTCAATTTAAAGTGTAAGCTCCTGATATTGAGACACGTAGTCCCAGCTATAGGAATGAGGCATGTCGAGATGCAGCTTTTTTGAATATAAATGGCTTAAAGTAAACTCTACAAGCGGTATTGGACTCATTATTCCCTGGATCCCAATTGTCTCTGTTTATCTAAAAGGTGCACGTAACGTTTTGTTCCTTTTTTTGTTTCTCTCCCCCAGGGGTAGAAAACCAGGGTCTGGCCGCAAGAATGGGGGGGCCGGCTCCAAAGGCAAGGACAAGAAGTTGTCTGGCACAGAATCAGAGCAAGAGGTGGGAGTTTATTAAAATGAAAATATAATGGAATATCATTAGATTCATTAGCGTCCAGTTCCATTCCAAATGATTTCTGTGTGTGTGTGTTGGAGGTAAGAAGGCTTACTGGTATGTCTCTTGTGATGGAAACAGGATGACTCTGAAGACAGCGAGACAGACGGGGACGAGGAGGACGGCTCTCAGTCAAGCACAAATCAGCAGGCTGCATCCAGGTTTCACAGGTACGGGCCCAGACGGGCTGTATTGAGACTCTGTATATCTAGATCAGGGCTGCACGGTATGAGGAAAATAAGCAATAATGATATTACTTGCGGTTAACAAACAGATAACAAACAAACAAAGTGAACTCAGTTCTGTCTTTCTGCTGCTTTCAGATTCTGTTAAAATAAAAACACATTGCTTGCTGAATTTAAAACAAATGAAAGGAAATTATTTATAATATTCTTTTATTGAAGTGCAGGTTTCTTACAATATTTTCTTTCAACTAACACAACATTTTCGTTTGAGTGTCTTTTGCGACATTTTACAGCCTGTCGTAATGTGGTTATTGCAGTAGATATCGCAATGACGATTAAAAAATATAAAGGACACGTAGGACACTTAGACAAGGGAGGGAATTTGGTTTGGCTTTGGTGCATGTAAATGCTGTCGTCGCTGTCCTGTGAACACCACGTGTCTCGGGACCTTGAATTGAGCTGTGGAAAATAAGCCCCGTTTGCTGCTTTGTGACAGTTCCGTTTTGAATGTTTACATAACATCAGAGGTAGGAGGCCAGAAAAACAAACATTTAATGCAGTTCATCTGAGAAATCACAAAATATGTAGAAACAGGATTTTCACTGAACAATGGGACAACGACTGTTCGACTTGTAAGTTCCGGCGTCTAAGATTCCGAGGTAAATGGAACGCACTATAAATCCTGGTGCAACAGTAGCACAAGTAGGGCCATCAAGTCAGGGAACACACTCAGTTATGTGAGTTCCAAAATAATAACAGTCAAAAGGTTGCTAAAATGACCATGAGCTAGTCGATATACCAGACCAAGATAGGCCAAACCTCTGATTGGATTGAAGCAAGGAACGGCTCGTTTTATTGCTTATCATCTCCACTTTCCATATGTAAGACAGGGAATGTGTTATTTGTTCTTTTAAAATCTAAATAATCTCACTTTATGGCAAATGGCAAATAATGCCAGACTTGCAAGTCCACTGGAAGCCCACTGCTCGAAGAATTAAACAAGGTGTGCCACCTGTTCAGATTCCGGTGGATTACCTTACAGCCGAAAACAGGGAGAGGGAGCTGTTTTCCCACTAGAAACAATGTTAAAACATGTTCTGTGTGCCAAATCTACACATTCTCAGCAGGTTTTCAGTATACAGTGTTGTTGACACTGGAAAGGGGGCAGAATATAGAACACACAAGAAATAAAATCAGTATGCTGTTGCTGCTGGACATGGAGCAGCCTCTCACTACTGAAAACCAGAACCATTTTGGATGGTGGTAAAGCATCTTTAGATTAGATTCAGATTAGATTGAATTGAATTGTCATTGCACAAGTAGGGACACCGGTACGACAAAATGCAGTTTTTACATCTAACCAGTAGTGTAATCATTAAAGTGCCGTTCCTTTTTATAGCTTGTGCTTAAAAGAAGACATAAAACACAGAATGCAGTATGATCATGTTAGTCCATTGTTGAAATATTAATACTAAATGTGCATTTGGCAAAAAAAGTGCATAGAATTCTGAGATATCTTAAAAAACTGGGGAGACGCAGAGCCTTGCGCTGCACTCGCGACGCCATAATTCCAGAGTAAAGAATCCTAAAAGATAACGGTCGGGTCCTTGAAAATCCATGTTTATGTCTATTTGTTATATCGGCAGTGACATTTCAACGTTTGTTTGCAGTTGCTCACATACTGTATCATTTTCTGTTGGTATAAAATTAAATCTAGATGTTTTTGTTTGCTACATACTCTATATAATTAATACTAATAGCTTTATTTGTACAGCACCCTTCATACAAGAAATGCAGCACAAAGCGCTTCCTGTTAAGGAAATTGAACGGCATAGACAATGAACAAAACAAACAGAATCCCATAATCAGTGTTTAATGAAAACACAAATAAAGGAAAGATGAATGTTAGAATGCTTAACACAAGAAGGGATGTAAAACCCAGTGAATAAATGAAATAATATCAGTGATGGAGATTTGAATTACTAAGATGAAAACTCGGGACGTGCACTCACTCTACAACTCGGCACCTTGGTCTCTGCGGTCGGAGAACGCAGACTACCGACTCACCACTGGTTTTGTTTGCGACCAAATTGCCTTTTTCGGCTACCTCAAAACGTCGTCCCTAGAGCGCAACATCACGTGGGGGTCTCATCTGTGTCGGCTGTGTAATTAGCATGCAGGGTGCCATTTGTATAAAGTTTAGGCGCAGCACCCAAGCCGTTTTGGGATTTTTTGGGGTTTTTGGATTGAATGAACGTAAAATTGATGTGAGCATCAAAACTTAACCAGCTTTTCCCAATATTTTAGACAAAGATACGGTAATAATAATGGTTCAGTATTATGTATTTATTATTATTTTGTATTAAAAACGCCCCGTTGTTACAAGGCTTGAGAGCTTTTAGCAGAAGCGACGATTCAGTGATAAATGATTTTGATTGACTCCTAACACCTGGTTTTACTCCACTGCCTGTACCCCCACAGCTCAAACGCGCCCCCCCAGTACATGCACATGGGCAGCATGGCTCCCGCACAGCCCCAGGGCGGCATGGCCTTCGCCCCCCACCCCTCCATGATTAGCATCGTACCGCCTCCCCCAGGCCCCGAGCCGCACCAAAACGAGGAGGACGACGACGACGACGAAGACTACGACTCCTAGCTCCCTCCTCCTCCGCCACGCACAAACACGCACACACACTCTCTTTCAACATTATTTTTGGTTTCTTACGTGGTTGTCGCGGTAGCTGCTCTGAGCAGAGGAGGGAAAGACTCTACAGCGCAGCCTTCTGACAGCAAAGCCCTCGGCAGCTGGCTGGAAGACACAGCGCCGCAGGACAAAGAAAACTGGTTGTATATTACATGTTTTTTTGGTTGTTGTTTTTTTTTTTTTTTTTTAAAGGTTTTATTTTATCCAAAAAGAATTGGAAGAATCCAAGAAGGATGTTTTTTAAAAAAGTCAGTCGTTCTATTTTGACTATTAAAAATGGAAGTCGTCGTTGTTTTTTGCCGTGATCCCCCGCAGACAGGATAGGTGTGGTTTGTGTTTTCCTTGTAGCTTTTTCTTTTGGCACTTTTCTTTACTTCCTCGATCCTCTGTAGTAACAATTATGAAGTGAACCAATTAGTCACTCAATGTTGACTGTGGAAAAGAAAAATCTAAGTGGTAGTTAAAGCCTTATTCTAGCCTTTGATGCTCATACACATGCAAAACAACCACTGATGAGCTCAGGGCATCAAAAGTATATGGTAGGTGATCTGCACTTGTGGAAGGGAAAGGAGGTCATTGTCTGACCCATGAAGTGTTCTATTACCATGTAATCGATTGGCTATGAAATACTGCTGTTAAGATGTGAGCCCTACTTCCCGGCCTCGGCACAACTTGCAAGTCAGTCCAATTGTCAGGCTGTAACATAGACACGGAAGCAGGTGTATTTTTACTGTAGGTTAGCTAGCTAACCACAGCTTCTTTGAATTAGTTTCTATTTTTTAATTCACGTTTTTATCAAGAGAACTATGAAAAAGTCAACCATATCAGCAGGTTAATGATTCTTTTTTTGGTTTGTTTGTTCTTCACGCTGTCAGAGTTTAGGTGCTCTGGCAGTTGGACCTTGTACATTTTTTTTTTTTTTTTTAAACGACTATTAAATTTCCCCTGAATTGCCAATCAGAAGTATACTGTGACTCTTGGACCATAACTTTGTTTTTAAAGTTGTTTATCTCCTTTGTCCTCTCTCGTTTCAATTCTGGCCACCCCTCCAATTTTGAGTAACTTTCTCCTTTATCTTTAACATTTTAGATTGTTTTAAATGTATCCAGTTACAAACAGAGATGGGGCTCCCATTCATGTGTCAGTCTTAGTATGAAATGTTTCCAAATGGGCAGTTGAAGTTGACACTGTATTGTAAACTTTTAACATTCTTTTTATTTTGTATGGGTGAAATAAAGTTCATATTTCAATAAAAAAAAAAAGAAGCAACCCTTGTTTGGGTTTGTTGTTTTCCATATCAGAGATGAACAGCCTGAAATGCTATCCGCATCCAGAGAATCTGCAGCGACGTTCACCTTTAAGACAGTTCTTTGTTTTTCTTCTTTGGCATCTTTAGGCAACATATTTTAACATTCCTCACCCTTCCTTTTTCAATTTCAAAGATGTGGAACACACCCTTTGTAGTTCTTTCTCGATGCTGTGCCCCTTGCAATTTTTGGTTTATTTATTTCCTGTGTTTGGCAAAAGTTTCCCATGGATGAATCTTGCGTTGATTTGCTGGCCAATGACTCATGCAACCTAAAAGACAAGGGCTGGTATTTATCCTCAACACTGCAGCCTCCTCCCGGCATTTACATCAGATACAAGACGCACAAGACGGTACAGGTTTCACAGAGAGGCGATTGTTACCGTCAAACGCACTACTTTCAAAGTAGCCGGCACGCTTGGCCCTGGGTCCAGCCCCTTTCCTCTTCCTCCTGCCTTATTTGTCGTGTAAATGCCCCCACCGACCAAGCAACCCTGAGCGGGGGCCGCGATAACAACTGCATCCTTCCTGCACAAGCGTTGACTCAGCGTTGACATGTGTGTTTACGTGTGTGTGTGAGCGTGTCAGTTGGAGGTGGCTGACTTTAGGAGGTTGGTGTCCAAACAAACGGCAGCCATGGGGAAGGAGGAAGGGTAGGGGCAGCCATCAAAGGGCTAACAGAAGGAAGTTTCCACACAGCTGCCAGAGGTGGCCCTCTGATTCCCATCCACTCCCATGAAGCTACTGACTTTAAAAGCATTTTGCACTTTTGGAAAACTGAAAGAAGTGTGGCAAAAAAGGAATTCCTTTACCTTTTTCAAGAATAATAGCCTTTCATTCAACGGCTGCTTGAAAAGCGAATGGGAATGTCTGTAGCTTTGCAGCTGTTTAGTCATAAACCAAAGCGTCCTTTTTGACCTGTTGATGGTAAATGAAAAGTTAAGGGATCACTGAAGTCCTCACAATTCATCCTGCGGAGGACTTTAATGTGTTAACCAGATTTTGTGGCAATCGGTCGGATAGAGTAGAGATATTTTAGTGTAGACCACAATAGAATTATGGGCCAACATTCGTACAGCCACGCTAAAAACTAAGCTTCATCACACTTTGAATTGACCCTCTGTACTATATACAATATACAATAATACAATGTAAAAGCAATATAAAAGATCACATATTCGGCTCATCAAAGGTCTATACTTTTATTTCAGGAGTAGTAGAGCATGTTAACGTGGTTTACTATTCCAAAAACACTTCTTCTTTTTTTCTCCTACTACTTTTCTCCTACATTAACCCTCTGTCTGAAACGCTCCGTTTTAGCTCCTTTCTCTTTAAGACCCCCATCAGGAAAATCCCCGGCTGCTCTGATTGGTCCGTGTTTTTGGTCTTCTCCACATGCTCTGTCGGCGCCATTGCAGCCAGGAAACCACTGTAATGAAGTTTAGCTGCACTTCAACTGTATAAGTAATTAAAGTAATACAGTTTAAACAAATTTCCCACCCAACCAACATCTGGCTTGTGTCTTTAGTGGCTTTTACATTTAGTAGGAAAAGTTACAATCAGCATTCAGTCCCAGGATAAATGACTGCAGTACTCTTGGGTACTTATCAGCTCTAGCTTTAATTGGTAGTGATGGAAATATGCCCCCCCCCAGGTGGAAACAGTAATCCAACGCATCGCCTCCATTAATAAAATTCATCTCGGCCACAAATTCCATCCCTTTCCACCCACGCAGTGCCCAGACATGGATCTAAATTAGTCTGTACCCTGTTTGAAAGAAAGTATGAATAAACAACATATTCAAAAATAACAAAACACCGTAACATTGTCACTATACTCCATGCTTCTTTCTACTGTTTACTTCCAGTTTCCCTGCATTTTTGTGACATCCAACATGAAATCCCAGGAAAAACAGAAAGGCATACTGGTCTACTGGCAATGAGAAAGGAGTCTATCGCCTGTTTAATTGGATTACGTGCATTGGAAAAACAAACCTGCATGGACACTCTAATTTAGGTGGGAAAAAGGTGTCATGTATAGTGATTGCTGACCACAGCTGTCACTGTGTGTTATCCTGACCACACACTAGGTGTGTTAAACCAGCAACACTTACCATAATGAGGCAGCAACTGGCGTGGAATAGACTTTATCTGTACCATGTCACTATAATGGAACTTATTATTAAGTTAAGTAAGTTGCTTATATAGTTGAAAAACTGCTCAAACCAGGTACTGTGGGGACGGTACTGTAGAAAAAACCTTTTCATTTTTTGTCAGCAATACATGTTATTTCATGAAAAAGAAATATTGTTGTCCAAGGGAATGGACACATTGTGTTGTTCTGGCTATTATAATTGCAAGTTGCCTGTTAATATAAGTTGTTAAAATACTTGAAAATTAGTTGGAGGAACAAAATTATAATTATCCTTATTCCCATAATAATCCAGAAAGAGTTGGTAAAGTTGATACTACTAAGCACTTTTTACAGTGTAACTTGGATCTTTTTTACTTGAAAATTTGTATTTATCAGATATTCGTTGCCTTATTTCTGCTGTGAAATGCTTGTCAAAGCTGTTGGATGACTTTCAAAATACTGCAACGGATATTGTAAAATTTTATAATGTCATCTGCTCACACTGTATCTCAAGTTTCACTGTGAAACAGAGAACTTCATGTTGCTTCCAGTCACTATTACCGGTTATGAAGGATTGTATTTTCATAGTCAAGTATTTCATGTCACCTGTTTATACAGTGTAATAACATACAATTACAAACATTGAAAACACATCAATGAGCCACTGTTGCCCTGGGTGACATGTTTCTGTATTGCCATGAACACACACGCTTGTTTATTTTGACCCAGTCCCGCATACACCTTCCTGCTGCCACAAATACTCAGTAGAGCGCCAAAGATGGATTATTCTGCCGCTGAAAATATAGTCCAAAAACAACCTGTTTGACTAATGTTTGTAAAAAGAAATAAAAATAATAATAAAAACTACAGTGGCCAGCTTTTTCATACAATGACTAAGTCTTTCTTTTAGAGATGATGAATGTTTTTAAAGATTTACATCTTCAGTAGAAATGCTTTTAATTTTTCACTTAAAAAGGATTTGGCTGTTATGGAAGCCCATTTCCACAAAGAAAAGAGAAAAATTAACCAAAGTTATGTAAGACAAAAAAAAAAAATTCTAAACATAAAAAATGAAAAAAGAAATGCACATGCTCAAATGTGTAACTTTAGGTTCAACATTGGGGCACCCCCCGATGTTGAACCTAAAGTTACACATTGTAACCCTAGGAAAATTTGAGTATCAAACGTAGCATTTTCCTGCATTCTGGTAAAAACTTTCTTTAACAATTTGTGCCTTTTCTGCATGCAAATGTATTTTATCTGCTGTGTTGTTGAAAACTTTCTGAAGATTGTTCCTTGGCAGAGGCTTTTGCCCATTCATCCTATCCGGAAGTTATTTACTGTGCAGCCTACAGACTGTGGAATGGTGTCCAGGCTCTATCAGCTCTCAGTGATTTCTGGCTGCTCTGCCCTTCCTACAGAGGATCTGGACACGTGAGTGCCCAGGCCTGTGTATCGATCTCGACTGACATAATGTATGGTCTAACATTCCAGAAGTGTCACGCAATCCAGACCATCAGCAGATTCCCTATAATGTCGTTGATAGGACATATCTCACCCGTGTGAAGATGCACCACATGAAAATAATTAACAGCACTTTCTGCCCAATAAAAGTGTGCTGTATTTGCTGGACTTACAGCTACAAAGAAAATGAGTGAAACCCGTTTGAAACCACCTCATGACCTTTTTACATGTGCTGGGACCCTTTCCTTTCCAGGAAGGACCCTGGACACTTCGCGCAACATTGTTAACTCCTTGAAGTCCGGGCTGTAGCCGTGTGCTACAGCCTTGAACTCAACCTGCGTATGAAATTGGTCCATTGTCTTGTGTCTGTCTGTGTGTGTGTCTGTTTATGTGTGTGTTTGTGTCTGTCTGTTTCTGAATGTGATGTTTTGTCTCCTTCCCTCCCAGCTTTCCTCTCTGTGTTTTTTTTGGGGGGTTCTGGAACGCATTCTGATATCTCTGTGTATTGTTTGTACACCCATTCATGTTTCTTTTGAGAATCTCAAATTGGAATTATTCTCCTTGGAATCAAACTTTTAAATGAGCTGCATTTGACTTTATCTTAAGTACATCTGTATGCCGTAAATCCAACTCCACTTCAGTGAAATTTCAGCAACAGCTCTTCCACCTCGGGTAAGTAGACCATCAAATTGCACAAAGAACATTAAACCAGCCATATGCCCAAGGCTTTTAAATGTGTTGCTGGAGGAGAGACTTTTTGGTTCAAAGTAACATCAGACAAAAGAAAACCCTTCTCCTTACAGAAACCTTACAGCTGCACTATCATTATTTCCTGACTATGGGGACATTTTATAGTGAATCCTGTCCTTGAGTATTTGGACTGAATGTCACTAAAGCATATTATTTCAACTGATTCAACAGGAAGCATAGGCATAATTTAGGGGGGGGGGGGGGGGTACCACCTTGTTACAAGGGCCTCGTTTCCAATCTGAACAACCAATCAGATGACTCGGCCGACGGTTGGCTTGGTGTGTTTGGGGCCTGAGGTAATATTTCTTTTTGTTTCGTTTTTGCTAGTGCTACCGTAGGCCTAGGCCTTCTCTTTTTTCAATGCAGACGTTTACTTACGCAAGATTGTTTGTTGGCCTTTTGGCCTGTAAAAGATAGGAATGTTGTAGACAGGAAAGGGGAAAGACATGTAGCAAAGGGCCGCAGGTTGGAATCAAACCCTGGGCTGATGCGGTAAGGACTGAGCCTTGGATAAAATATATTCCTCCTAGTTAACATTCCGTTTGGGTCAGCGGTGTATTGTGTATATTAATGGGTATACTGTACTGTAGGCCATATATTGGCAAGAATCTGCCTTGGGGGGGCATATGCATCATAGTGGGGGGTTTGGGTTTTGAGCCTCAACAACTTCATTTCCTGTATTTGGATACAATCTTATACACTAATTTACGGTGGAAATTCTTTTCTTTAGCCTATGGGAAGAAGAAAAACTTCAAAAAAATTCAAACTGTATCAAAAATATAATAGAAGGTATGTTGTTGCGTGTCAATTGGCATTTTTAATTGGGTACATGGGAGCCCTGGAGCTTTCTCAGTGGGTACATACTGCGTATACCTAGCTGCGAATCACGTAGTCCCACACCACTGATCTGGTTCTCAAAGGTGTGCTTTCGGTCCCGAGTTTTATTTTGACAGTCACAACCGGATATGTAATGACGTTTTGCGTGCCGCTTGACCGTGGGCCTGTCATCTGACTCTTTTCCTGTTGGGAGAGAAAAAGTTTTGAAACCCCACCCTCTCTACTGACTGTAAGCACAGACGTAGAAGTGGTTCGAGGACCTGACGAGTCAACACTGACTGACCGAGGAAGAAGAATATGATAAGAAGTTATGATGGAGTTGTTGCGTTGTTTTGGATACCGACTGTAACCACGAGACCACCGAGCTGGACCAGGTACCGCGCTCAATTCCCCATTAGGAACTAACGGGATTTTTTTTTTAACTGCGTGTTTCTCTCTGGAAAGTAAAGTCAAGCAGGGTTGGATAGCTCTTCCTGTTACAAAGTCGGCGGTTCCTACATTTTATTTAATGTGATAAAGGCCGGCTCATTGTGTGCTTCTGATAACACCGTAAGTATGGATACTCTCGCTCAAAGGGATGCAGGATTTCCGGCGGGAGCGCCGCAAAGTAGCGGTCAGACGCCGTTATTGGAGGTTTAGCTAGGTTTACTTATGCGAACTGCTAAGCCCTGAAAACTTGTCGTAAAACACTGGTTGCCTGGACTGAATGCTCCTTTCCTGCTATTCTTCTCCGCTTAGCAGCGCTTCCTGCTTGTGGTGGCCACTGCACTTAATGGCTAAAAATACATTACAAAAAACCCTCCAAATGGACAGCTGAATGTAGTGGCGACGGTCATTTGGAATACTGGTATTTTTTTTTTCAAACAACAAGCTTTGGATAGGTTACTTTAATTTATGTCCTCACACTTTTAGTTTTTAAAAATCCGAACAACAGGTGGCAGTTTTGAAGTTGTGAAGGGAAGAGCTCATTTACCCATGATGAGGTGATTCAAGAGCCTCTTTAAATGCAGGCCTATGTGCTCAAGCACACATCACTTGAACAGAGAGACATTCAGTTTCAGACAGCGTTGCCTTTCTGAGCTTCGAATCCCTTCTCATTATCACGCAACATCAATCTCTCAACTGATTCTGTGTTTTCAAAGTGGAGAGCTTTGCATGTGATGTCCAGACGAATGAAAGACACTTACCATTCAGTTATATTTGAATCCTCTCCTGCAGCCCGCTTGTTGGTCAAGCTCTTGAACACATTTCACTGGTCCCTGATGAACCAACAAGAAAGTCAGGAAAGGGAGCGAGGCGCGATAAAGTACTCCTTTGTACTTTATTTTCAAACCCTTTGGGTGCAAAATCAGATCCAGTCTAAACATCTGCTTGAGGCTCCATGGAGCCACTGAAGAACATATTCAGTCGTGGCCCACTGTCCAACTGGAAAAACTTGGATCAATCACAGAAAGGGAACTTCACCAACCCTGTGTGGACAGCCCTATTCGACTATGAGGCTTCCTGTAAAGATGAGCTCACCTTGCGTAAGGGGGACCTGGTGGAAGTCCTGTCTCTGGACTCTGAGATATCTGGGGATGAGGGCTGGTGGGCGGGTAAAGTCAACAACAAGGTGGGCATCTTCCCATCAAACTACGGCTCCTTCAAGCCCAATGGATACGCGAAGCTTCCGGGCAGCACCGTTGTCGCCGAGCTCAACCCGGCCGTGGTGGGCGAGTTTGAACCCGACGTGCTGGATTTCCGAGACCTGAAGTTGGAGGAGGTCATCGGGGTGGGGGGCTTTGGCAAGGTGTACCGTGGGACATGGCGAGGCCTGCTGGTGGCTGTGAAGGCCGCCCGGCAAGACCCTGACGAGGATATCAGCGTGACGGCGCAGAACGTCAGGCAGGAGGCGCGTTTGTTCGCCATGCTCACTCACCCGAACATCATCGCCCTGAAGGGCGTCTGCCTGCAGGAACCCAACCTGTGCCTCATCATGGAGTACGCCTCGGGTGGGGCGCTGAGCCGGGCACTGGCGGGGCGTCGCATTCCTCCGCACGTCCTGGTCAACTGGGCCGTGCAGATAGCCAGAGGGATGTTGTACCTGCACAGCGAGGCCATCGTCCCCGTCATCCATCGGGATCTCAAGTCCAACAACAGTAAGTCCTTTAATACCAGTGCAAGTCATTCATCATTTAAACCTATGATTCACCTAAATATTTGATTATGACTACATCATGACCGTTTTCTACACAAAAGCAGAAAATGCAAAAAAAAAAAATATTTTTATACTTAGAAAACAGCTAGTTTTTTTAGAAATGTCTTATGATATATTGTCTTTAGAAGGGTACTTTTGTTTTTGTTAAAGGAGGAAAAGAAATTCTCAATACTATCAAATCTCTATACTTCTAGAATCGCAATAAATTAAAATCGCAATACAAATCCTATCGGGGCCCAAGTATTGTGAAAGAATCGAATCGGGACAAAAGCATGTCTTCCATGCAGTAAGTCTGTCAGTGCTGGATTGATGAGGACAGAGGACACAGAAGTATTTACTGGGCATTATGTCTGGCAGCATGCCCCGTGGCAATGGTGAAACATGGTTTAAAAGCTGCAAAAAATGGGCTTTTCTTAGTGTATACAACAAGGCCACATCCAGAACAAAGGCAACCTTTTAGCTCCTCATCATACTGGGCCTTTGCTCCAGGAGAATAATTAACTCAAAGATGTCATTCTCGTCTGGGAAATTGAATGATCGGTCTACGTTTTGCTGTATAGTCCAAGTCATTGTCTTTGGGTGATATATCCGTTTTTATTCGTGATCATGACAAAGCATTGAAAGATAAGGTTTTTGGGATGGTATGTGACTCTAAACTAGAGGTATAAGGCTACACATATGAGTCGATAGGACAATGTCATGCTTTGCTAGCAAAGGTGAGGAAATCAAGAGGAAGCATTCCACCTCAGCACCGTCACAACTTAGACTTTGGACTTTGATGCTGTCTGGGGGCAGCTGGGAAAGGTCTTGTGACAGTGTCCTGGGCCCTCACAGCAGACACGTACGCATTGAACCTTGTCATTAAAGCTACTCTGCAGAACAAGTGCCCTCTTCAGCTCTAACGGTACTTTTAGTCAACCGAAACACAGAGCCACCTAAATTTTGCAGCAGCCGCCCCTCTTATTATCATACTTGTGATGCGGCATATAATCCCCAGCGGCTCTGGGGCTGGATCTGTTGCGGTCCAAAAAGTTTTCAACCGTCCTCCGCTCATCCTTTTCTGTTACTGCAGACCCTGACTGCCATTGGACACCAAAATAGAAAGAGATCATGCTTCTTCCTTAACTGGAAACGGAGTGACACCGCATAACATTCAGAACAGTAGTTCCTGAGAATGTCACCGTTGCTAGGAGCATTCGAAGATTAACCCTTTTTTATTACTGCTTTCTTCAAAGCAAAGGATTTATATTCAACACAGTACTTTTCCCTTTTTCTTTCTGCATTACCATTTATTTCTCACTTTTGAACGAGCACAAACTGTTTCCGTCAGTCTTGCTGATTGACCATCGGCCATTCGTCTTCCCTTTTTCTCATCAGCATCTGCTCACACTTTGTTTCACCCTTCATTGAAATTCAATCTTGTGTCATGTTCTTCCCTGGTAAGACCTCTCGGCTGGGAAAAAAAAGTCTTCTGTAGCGCAAAAAGAAAATTGAGTTATGTCAATATAGTGTTTGTATATGAGGCAGGCCAACGCAAACACAAGCCCTGTCTCTGTGCGCCGGGAGATCGTATCACTCTCCTGCTGCTTGCTGTTTTAAATTCTTCTGTGAATCTTTGTCCCCTGGCCTGTCCCTACATGTCTCCATACAGCCATAACCGTGTTGTGCCACTGAGCAATAACCTGTTCTGGTGGTGGTTAGGGGGTTCTGGTTGGCTGTGCTGACAGGTCTAACACACAGGTGCAAAAGCATCTCAACATAAGAACATTAGGAAAAATGCACTTTAAAATACTGCATTAAACGTTACTTAATGCAGCACCACAGTCATGGTTAATTTCGGAATGTGGTGTCACTTCCTCAGGATAATGGTGCGAGTTCTTCTTTCAAGAGGTGGCATTTCTACTAGTGGTGGAACAGACCATAGTTAGATCAGTGGTCCGTACGGATCAACACTCACAATTCGGAATGCATGTGAACCACGGGTTATTTGCATATTATAACCATATTTAATAGTGTAAAATCATTTTTTACTCTTCGAGCCGTGATCTGAAATCAAATAGCACAATATCTTTGACAAATAAATACATCAATGTCGATATCGTGGCAATATTGTAGTGTTGACAGTTGGTGCGTTCAGAAAATATTTACACAATGAGAGTTTTGATAATAACCATCAGTGATGTGGATATAATGACTAAGTAATAAAACAGCTAGAAAAGTCTGGAAGGTTCAGAAAATGTGTCACTGCTGTAATGCAGCCTTTAAATCCAGGAAAAGACAACACTTATGTCCTATCATGATAATCCAAATCTAAGACGATATCTAGCCTCATATATCGATATCAACATAATATCTTATGTTGCCCAGCCCTACACCTAACTCATACAGGGGAAATCTTTCAAAATCCTTTTTCCGGGGCGCCTCGGTAGCTAGCCTGGCAGAGCGTGCTCCCCATGTACGGAGGCTTGGTCTTCACCGCGGCGGCTGCGGGTTCGATTCTGACCTGCGGCCCTTTGCTGCATGTCATTTCCCCTCTCTCTTCCCGTCCAGGTCTTAGCTGTCCTGTCAAATAAAGGCCTAAAAATGCCTTTTTCCAATTGTAGCCTAAAGTGGATCAGAATGCAATGGCGGAAAAATGTGGTCATTACTAGAAAAATAACGATTGTATAAGAGGAGAGGCTGAGAGAAATAGAAAAAAATAACTCCTTTATGATAATATCTGCCAAAAGATCACTATTTTACCGTCACATCAGGATAACGTTAACACTAGCTAAAGAAAGTGACCACTAGCACTCATTGTTACATTTAAATGAAGATTCCCTTTTTGGCCAGCTGTTACAGTGATGAAATGAGGTGAATAGTCATCAATCCTGAAGGGTTTGTGATAAGAGCTAAAAGAAGTATCTAATGCCCAGCGGGTCGCTTTGGCATGTTTGGAAGATGCTAATGAAACAGGATGGTTGAGGAAAGAGCATGGTTGGGAGCTTGGGTAGAAGCCAGAGGCCAGAACTGGAATTCCACTGAAAGTAAATACAGAACAGAGAGCAGAGGAGCCTCTTCCTCTCACTAATGTGTCCATATATCTGGGGATGAGAGTTTGGGGACTTTTCACATCTTATGCACTAAGTTTCTTTTGAGCAGACTAGGGTTATCTACATGGGGTTTTAGGGATTTGCCACTCGAAAGCCTTACAGTTCTGCAGGAAACACTGGTTCTTTTTTATTCCCATTGAAATAGAAAAATGCTCATGCTCAGAATACTGCTGTTTTTATCATTTAGTTTTCACCCCCATTGGCTAACACAGACTCACAGCCAGTGTTTGCAGTTCAAAGCCTCAGACTTTAAACCGCCACCCACATTACATTTCACGCTAATGGCTTCTTCTTATCTACAAGCATCAGCACGTGTTTTGTGATACCTTGCTACCAAAGAAAGCTCAGGGAGAACTGTACTGCTAACCTCAGTTTACAGGTTAGAGAGTGAATAACCTTGTCAGCTGTGGCATAATAAATATGTAATAAAAACTATACATACAATTTTATTTAATAAAAATTCCGGTGGATTTAAAAGCAGCAATAGTTTTTCTTTTTTGGCCAGTATTGGGGAGTTCCTAGTGACATGTAAACATTGACATATCACCTTACAAAGTTACTATAACATTTTAGCAATCACTTGCTTATTTACACATCCAGCAGATTAACAACATTAGCATTCATTTTGGAGTCACATTTTTGTGACTTCACAGTATTGTAATGTATTCATTCTCTTTTTAGCTCTGGTTTGCTCTCCACCAACTCCTGGCAAAGATGGCTGGCTCTTGAGCAGCTAAATGCTCCACTGTGTTTAGCAGCTAGTTTCTAACTTTGTCTGTCTGCAGTGTTTGGACCAGTGTTTGTATCAAAATCATCATTAGTGCTGCTTTAAAGATCCCAGATTGCCATTTTCAGGTTCATACTTGTATTTTGTGTTTCTACTAGAACATATTTACATGAACGTCCATTACATTCAAGCCATTGCCAAATGAGTTACTATGAAGCTAATTGAGACTTTCAACTCCATATTTTCATGACATGAGATAAGGTGAGAAGCTCAGTCATCCCTGAGGAACTTGAAGTAGAGCCGCTGCTTCTCCTATGAGTCTAAAGGAGCCAGTTGAGGTGGTTTGGGCATCTGGTAAAGATGCCCCCCTGGACACCTCCTTAGGGAGGTGTTCCAGGCACATCAAGCTGGGAGGAGGCCTCGGGGAAGACCCAGGATTAGGTGGAGAGATTATATCTCCAACCTGGCCTGTGAACGCCTCGGGATCCCCCAGTCAGAGCTGGTTAATATGGCTTGGTTACTAGCAACTGCTAGATGGGGTGGGGGTAGTGCATGACAGTTTAGTTGTCATAACTTAGAATTCTTTGTAGGGGAAACAGAAACTACACACTATAGCTTTAAGCCCCCCCTCCCGAAAAAGCCCAGTGTGATCTGATTGGTCAGGGTTTCTGGGTCTTTGCATCTGCTCTCTTGGAGTCTCTGCACCATCATTGCAGCCGGGGAAAGACTGTAACTGCTGTGTAGAGGCACTTTCCACCATATATAGTATAGTTGTGACATCACAACCGTACGGTAGGCCCGACGGCTCGTTTAAGGGCACCGTTTGCAAATAAGGGCTCTGTGGATTGAACATTTTGATTCTTTCACCGTATTTATACAGCACCTTGATCTGCTTTTAAAATAAAACAAGAAATCTCTCTTTTTACAGTATGGGTCCTTCAAGTTTTCTGTAACTGATATGTGAACATATCTTCTTGCTGCAGTAAAAATAACCCTATCAGTAGCCCTCAAAAGCTCATTCACTCTGACTGCCGTACTGTGACAGTTATCTGCACAAAGCCTTCATAGATGCAAAAACAGCTATAGGCATCACCACACGCTATAAAACTGTGCACAGGCTGTAGTTAGAACTGGTGGGGAAAGTGCCAAGCTAAGCACTTGCTAGGCTGGAACTCACAGGCTGTTTTTTCAGGAAGAAGCCACAGTTAGATCTTGGATCAACATTTTTTTTTTTTTTTCACGAATGGACAAAAATCTGATACATCCCTCTACCAGCATGTTTTCATTCAGAGCCCCCACTGGTCCACACTGCAGCACACCCAAAGTGTGTGTGTGTGTGTGTGTGTGTGAGTGTGTGTGTTTGTGTGTGTGTGTGTGTGTGTGTGTGTGTGTGTGTGTGTGTGTGTGTGTGTGTCGAACTGCACTCCTGTTACTGCACACACACCACCATTCCCCTGTTCAGCTGGAGGATTTATGGGGGAAATTGAGACTTTTTAGATATTTTGTGAAGTGAATGGGGGGGGGGGGGGATTTTAAACGTGATAAGGTCTGAACATGAATCTGTATTTTGTTAAGGCAGCCATATAACCCTTAAGTGTGCAGTTTAGTTTATGAGTGAGCCATTAACAAAGTTCAGCTAGCCCTGAGAGAAAGAACACGATGTAAATCCTATCTACGGAAGGAAATTTAGTGGTTAACCTTGTCAGAAAGGCTAGGCATTTGCTGTCAGTTTGCAAGTTAAATTTATGTATGGCTGGTACATTACTTACGTACAGGACTGTATGTGTGAGAGGGTTATATCTACAGTACAAGTGTTTCCCTACTTTTATACGGCTTAGGTGCAGCAAACAGGCCGTTTTGGGCAACACTCAATTCAAATAAATGCAACCAAAATACTTTTCTCACATCTAATGATTGTAGTTGTTCCCCAGTAGGCTTCTTTAGCAAGTTTTGTCTTTAACCCTTGTGTTGTCTTCTCGACAAAATTGAAAATCAACGCTTTTGTTGACGCTTTTTATCAATGTTCTTAACCTTTTCGTATGTTTTTTATTCTACAAGACTTTTGACACTTTTTTTCAATATTTATCACCTTTTTGACGTTTTTACCACTATGCAACAATAACTTATTAACTTTAGTTTTACAGTTATTTTTGGAATTTATGATCAATAACCTCATTTACATGAAATTATACCTAATGTTTGGGTTAGAAAAACAGAAATTAGGAATTATTTAGACTAACATTGTTGATGAAATGTTGATGGATAATCACAGACTGGAATATGTCAACCTTTACTCAATACTATTTTAAAACCACTTCATTTTGTTTTTCAAATGCTATAAAATTGAATGAGACGCCCCGAAATTAATGAGAGTAGAGATCTGTTCCTGCCAAAAACCGTTTGGTGTGGAATCAATCATGTTATTTTGGGTAATCAAAAACAACATTTGAAATAGGTAAATGGGTCAATTGGACTCGAGGCCAACATGAGGGTTAAGCTTTTTAAATGTTAATGTTTATTATCAGCTCTAGAAATTCCACCATTTTAGTTAATGGTCCAAAATGATGCAAAATTGCATTTTTATTATTATAAAAACGTAATATGTTCTTGAGAGAGGACCCCTAAATCCCCTGCCAAATAAGTGCACCTAAGTCTTCCACCAACCTAGGGAAAACTGCAGTATACAATACATATTCAGTCTGTGTGTCAGACACCGGCCATTCATCTCAGTCAGCACCAATGGATACAGTTACTATCACCATTACTCATTATTGGATGACAAAACCTCCTTTGTTTGGGGAAAAAAACATCTGTCCTTGGTCGGACCTGGTCAGCCTTTGTGTCATCATGCACCGGCATGTATTAAGATTGACAACATTTTAAATATACATAAGATGATTAAAGTTATGATCCAAAAGGCATTGTTCTTCTTGATACACAGTATGCAGTATTCAGGTTTTTAAGGATCCATTAATATAGAATTAGTATATAGAGAGTGGTACCGTGATTTCACTGTTTCCAATCACTAAACACCTGGCCACACATATTGACTTGGCTGTAATGTTTTTAATTAAGTAAAAGAAATGGGCAGTTGGCATGCAAATAAATTGCTGCTTTGGCTGAAAAAAACAAGGAATAAGTTTTCAAAATCAATACTTTGACAACAGAAAATGCTGCTTGATTGAGACAAGTGATCTCTGGGAAATGCAGTGATCTAGCAGTGAACACCAAAGAAGGAAACAAAATGTAAATAAAAATGAGGAACTAGTGCACTGTGATATAAAAAGTCATGTCAGGGTAGTGAGATGTTTCAGTTGCATACAGTGAATACATTACAATACACAATATAGGCTACACCATGGCACATTTTGTTCTGGACTCTGAAACAAACTACCCACTAACGCCATGTTTCCACTATGTGGTACAACTGTGCTGAACTTAACTCATTTTCTTTGGTACCAATATGTCTCGCTGTTGTACGTCTTTTGTTTTCCACTGCAGATAGTTTAAACCCTCCGTTTACACGAAATCTGTATCTGTATCAAACTCTTTGTCCAAACTGGCGGTGGTAGGTGCCGCCCACAAAGAGCCTGGGTCTGCCCGAGGTTTCTGTTGGAAGATGTTTTTCCTCGCCACAGTCGCACCAAATGCTTGCTTGTGGGAAATTGTTGGGCCTTTTGTAAATTATAGAGTGTGACCTACTGTATCTAGATGTCGTATTGCTGACCTACCGTATGCAGTGGAGAAATGGCACGTTTGTGCTTTAAAACTTTACTGAATTACTCAACTAGCTTACCACCTTGGCCGCAATGAAGATGCATAGGTGAGTATTTTTATTCGACACGTAGTCTCAAATATCAAGTGTAGCAGAAAATGCAGCGCCATGAAGTTACTCAGCCATAAACATGGCTGTACATTCAGCAGCGGTTTGCTGAGGGGCATATCCGAGGGGCGTCTGGGGTGTCCCGGCAGGGAGAGGAAAGGGGTCACCAGGGGTAGAGCTCAGCTGTGTTGCTGCTGGCTGAGAGTGAGTGG
The DNA here is from genome assembly GCF_013103735.1 of Etheostoma cragini. Taxonomy (NCBI): domain Eukaryota; kingdom Metazoa; phylum Chordata; class Actinopteri; order Perciformes; family Percidae; genus Etheostoma; species Etheostoma cragini. Next base: position 9,403,940 of record NC_048425.1, read on the forward strand.
CATTGGGTGATGAGGCAGACTTGCCGTGTGCAGTTTAGCCAGCTGTCTGGCGACGTCCTTTCCCTAGTGTCCCTACTGTATTCTTTAGTTTGGAAAAGACAGACCGGCATAATCCGGAGCTTTTACGCTCTCATTGGATTCAAGCAGCACATTAGATCTGGAGATTTAAGAGATTCACACGTGAGCGTGGATGAATGTCAGCAGATTTTATTTTTTGTGTGTGTGTGTTCATCTTGAATTTTGTTTTTATTTCCTCAAGATGAGGTTCCATGCAGATTTATACTATGGTGAGTAGGGCTGAATGATTTAGGGTATTCTGAATAAGACTTGCGTTTTCTTTGCTTTAAAAAGCAGCTAAAGTTCAGGAGTTACTATTACAGTTAAAACATGTCTTTAAGCGACACCATCAAAACTGCTCTATATTCTTATCTATAGTATATTAAGGATCAGAACATACTGCAGATATGAATTGCCAGCAGTAATAATTTCTTTTAATCAGCATGGAACATTAACCAGTTATACACAGAACATTTATCACAAAAGCTAAAGTTTTATTTAAAAAAAACATCAGTACTTTCCTGTAAACTGAATTTCTGACATAAGTTCAATAGCAGCATCTGCATCTGCATTCAATTCAGTTTTATTTATATAGCGCAAAATCACAACAACAGTTATCTTATTGAGGTTTTCCATTAAGACCAGGTCTAGAACGTACTCTCTGATATTTTTTAACAGAAACCAAACCGTACATATGGGACTTTTTATTACCATGATATATAAATGAAAAATCCACTGAAAATAGGACATTTCTGTAAATAATCTGTGATATGTAACATTATTCCAGCAGTTATCTTGTGCAAAAACAGTGAATATAAAACTAAGAAGAGGAATACATTTGTTTTAATTAAACAATTAATCGTTCAGTCCTAGTGTTGAGCTGAAATGTAGATGTAGAAATTTAAAATTTACCAAATATAGTTATGCTAAGCTAGGCTTACCACATCCTGACACTGTTGGTATTGATCTTCTCATCTCATTCTCTAGAAAGAAAGCAAATAAGTATTTATTTTTTTTTAATCGAAAATGTTGAACATTGTTTTAATGCCCATCATCAGAGTGAACATGACCTTGTAATGACCAATAAGTGCTCAGTGTTAGTTTATCTTTTTTATTGCTATGGTTCAGCTATCCTATGCAGTCATACTCATTGTATTACGACTGCCACCTTCAACTTCTTTCAACTTTTTTCTATTTCACTTTTACAACTGATTTAAGTGCAGACTTTCCTTGGAAACTTTAGCCTTTTCTACTAGTGCTGTCCTTTACCAAAGAAATAATTAGTCGACTTACACTCATATGGTGTTGTTGATCAATTGATTAGTTGATTTAATCGACAGATCTGTGTGCTTTGAGTGGTAGTTCAGACAAAAAAATTCAATATATATATGCATTTAAATTAGCATCTGTGAGATGGAGTTTCTCTCTAACAATTAATCATTCAAAAGCAACCCTTTGTTTTTTTATATTATATGTAGGGTTGGGTACTGAGACCCAGTGCTGATATGCCACCTATGCCTTAACAAACGGTATCTACCGGACCGGATAGCAATGTGGATTCTGGAGCCACATAAATACCTGCGCTTCTCTCTGATGCTCCGAAAAGGACGGTTGAGGCAACAGATGCATCGCTGCACGCAACGCTAGTTAACACTTCGATTGACAGCAGGTAACCTTAGCATACCGTTAGCTAGCAGCTATTAAACACGGTTAACATGCTGACCGCTTAACAGTATTTACTGTAGAAGATTCCAACAGCGGGACGTACGTCCAACAGTCTGCTGCTGTCGTGGGAAAACGCATATGTGCGTTTCCTTTAAACTTGCCTCGCGAGCCTCACGGTGCATTCAGAGTTATTGTACAGTACCCTTTCTCCCATCTAGTGTTTGTTTTTGTTCTTTTTACCAACAATTTACTGGTGAAATAAGTTGTGTTATGTTATTGCATTTTTAATAAACCATTTCATTTTTTCCATATGGCCTTAGCATTCAACAAGACGTTCTTCTATGTCAACGACTTTAGTTTTGTTTTCCTTTTTGTTTTTTAAACTATACGATTTAACAGTATCGTTTAGCACCAGCATTGAGAAAAAACAATACCCGACCCTACCTATAGGTTTCCTTGAAGTAAGTCAGCATTTAGTAAGCAACCTACATGACTAATCAACTAAAGAAATCTTAGTCGACTAAGACCAAAACATCCGATTAATTGACTAAGAGGTCACAGCCCTATGTTCTGCCTTTCAGCAAATTAGCATCCCATTGTTGCTTTCTTCCAGGGCCGAAAATCCATATCTCAATTGGAATATTAGAAATTATTAATGAACACTATCCCAGCATTCTTGAGTGAAGTCCAATCAAACTACTGCACTTCATTGGATTCAGGTAGAGATTTTCAGTCAACGGCCAGTGTAATGATACGAAGCCCATTGAATCAAATTAAACCTGTAAGCTGACATGTTGGTTTTAATAAGAAAGTGACTGTGGTCTCATACAGTGTAGCGGCACCATGTAGCCAGTGTCTTCACAAACGGTATGTACTTTAGCTGCAACAGGAGATGGGCCCACACAATAACTGCACACCCACGCTTAGTCATGAAATCTGCTGTGTGTGTGTGTGTGTGTGTGTGTGTGTGTGTGTGTGTGTGTGTGTGTGTGTGTGTGTGTGTGTGTGGGTGTCAGGCACAGGATGAGTGAGAAAACAACAACTGCAAGAAAGGAGTAGAAAAAAAAGAAAAGCAGACACTGGAAGGTCAAAGCAAACAGGAAGTAGAGAGGTTTCCAGAACTCAGGCAAAGTGAAATCTATTGTTTTCCCCCCCTTGTCCAGGCTGAAACCTCATTCTCAGCTCGGCCTCTTTCTCACCACACATATCACAAGACAGTCGCTATGTACATGACCAAAAACCTATATATCCGTTTGTGGAAGAGAAAATGGTTCAACAAATCGGGACACAATTGTTTTGTGTTCAGAAGGGAAACCAACATAAGGAGTGTAATTCATCACTGTAGTAAAAAAATTATGACTTTGTCATAGTTGGAATGTTTGAGATGAAGGGGGTACTTTAAATGCAGGGGGAACCTGGGAAGTATTTTTTTCAAACAATATGTAGGTGTTAGTTTTTCCTTTATTTTTTTCCTCATTCTCTTTCACTTGTAATTGCCATATTCCAGTTTAGTTTTACTTTATTGATAACTTACTATTTTTTTCAAATACATACACACACAACAACAACATTGTGTTTTTCATAAAACAAGCCACTCCGACACTTTATCTAGTGTGTTTTTTTTTAAAATTATTATTCAAATACTGACTTCAAAACAGTTCTGCTTCTGAGATAAAAGTTTAAACAACTATATCTCCATTCTGCTCACCACAGACATTTTAAATCCCTATAGGAAAACCATATAATATTAATGCCAAAAAGCACATTAATGTTAATGTAAGGTCACTACAATCACAGACAGATTTTAAGAAATGTAATCTCTTTCTACTGCAGGAACATTTCCAAGAGCCCAGCAGTTTTTATAGCAATTTAGAAACTTTAACTGCATTTTGAACCTAGGAATCCGGGTCTAAAGGTAGCTCCTGAGCCAACATTCCTTACTCCTTGTACCTGGTTGGCTTTGACCCTTCATATTTACGTCCTGAGAAGTACAACTAGGTATCATTTTGTTGTTGCTTAAATGCCTGCGCAACAGAAGCATCACTGCATGTGATGGTAGTTAACATCGCACACCAGATAATGCTAGCCTACTGTTAGCTACTAGCTGATTTAAATGCTGACTGCTAAGGGGCCTAACATGTGTGCAGCTAAAGACTTATGGCGGTTTTCCACTGCGTGGTATCTACTCAACACGCCTCGACTCTACTCGCCTTTTTTCCCTGGATACACCTGGGACCTGCTACCAGGGACTTTTTTTAGTACTACCTCAGTCGAGGTTCCAAGCGAGCTGAGGCGAGCTCAGAAGGTGACGTGAAAACCTGCAAAGTGCTGGTTGGTCGGATCACTGCGTTGTTAGCAGACAAGAGTGCGGAGTGTGTGTCCAGAACAAATGGACATTTAAAAAACAAATCTAGCCAGACACCGACAGATTATCTACTCTCTGCACTATTCTCACTTATCAACTGTTCAATATTAAAGGCTGTTAGGGGCTTTATGTCGTTTCCAATATTGCACACTGTTACTTTAAAAAAACAAGACAAGTTATCAAAGAAAAGTTTTTATTTAGCTTTTCAAGTAGCGCATCAAACCCTCCCGGACATCCCGGTCTTCTTCCTCTGCACCCTGTGACAGTGTACCCCCGGCTCTGCCGTCCCAGATGCATCCCAGTCGTTGTCATAAGCCTCTCCGTGACTCTCATAAAGATTATACGAAGTCCAGCAGGTCACAACCAGAGATCTCACCGGTCGGACGTCGCCCACCAGACGGTCTGCGGCGGCGGTTTTGCAAAGCGTGAATGCTCTGAAACACAAACAGCACACATGTTGGTGTGTAATCATGGTTGCTAAAGTTCATGTACTTTATATAACGCTAGCGTATAGCGTTAGTAAATACTGACCGGGGCCCCTAACACATGCAAATGTTAGCTAACGTTACCAGGAAACTTTACTTACCCTTTTGTGTCGGCGAACAACAGTCATGTCGACGTCTGAACTCCGTCAGAATTCCCAAACTCCGGGGTTTTTTTGCGGTGATCTTTGTTGCTTCCTTCAGCTTCTTTTGAAACAAAACATTTCTTCTGGCTGCGGCAGGTAGCCGACGTGCCGTTGTGAGTCGCGTTGAAAATTACATCATCACGCGTAGCTATGCTGACCAGCCACGCTAAGACGTTACTCATTTTGCAATGGAAAACGAACGTAGAAAGAATCGTGTTGAGTAGAGGCGAGTCAAGGCGTGTCGAGGCAAGCTGTTGCCAGCAGTGGAAAAACGCCATTAGAGGAGACTAGCTTATCAGACACCATGGCTACTGCCAAAGTTTTTTCAGAAACAACATAGACAGGACTTCACAGTGCATTCAATTATACCTCGCAAACTCATTGTGCATTCAAGTTGCACTTGAATGCACAACACATTTTTTTTTTGTGTGTGTTTTAACAGAAACAGACTGGTGTAATAAGTTATTGTTATTACATTTAAAATAAATCATTTAAATTTTGACCATACGGCCTTAGCAAGAAACAAGCCGTACCTCAAGGCCGACAACTGTCGTTTTGAGCTCTTTTCTTTTAAGTACCAGTTCTGACACAGTCATGGCACCGGCACAGTTTTAAACGTTTTTGCACCGGTATTGGGAAAAAACTAAAAATGATACCCATCCCTATTCAGAACATCAGCGCTCCCTCCCTTATTACCTTGACTTCAGAGCATCAAGCAAGTAATGACCCGTCTTGAGTTTAGAAGGAAATGGTGTTAATGAAGGTTACATTTCCACAGCACTGCATTGTTAATAAGTGATCGTTTTCAGGACCTCCCAGTACCTGGCAACACACACTACGCTCAAGGAATCCCGTATAAACCCCCAGTACAGCGTTGTCCAAAACCATAGTTTTTAAGAATCAGCCCAACAGTTAAAACAACACATTAGTTCTTGACTTTAGGGATAGGATTAGACACAACCTGGAGAGACCTGACAAACCGGATCAACGTTTTCCAACAGCAGAGCACAGAGTGTGTCGTACATTAATCTGGGTCATTGTAATTGTGTCAACACATTCCACTATGCAGAGGGATATTATAACCATGTACAAATTAAGTGAACATTTGGGATTTCAGGTTTGTTATAAAGGCAGCACTGTGGTGTAGAGGGTGAATGTGATATGAAGAACCTGAACCAAAACTTTGTCTTTACATCAAATGAGTAAAGAACTGCCACTTCAGATCGTGGCCATGCTTTGTAAACTGACTGACGTTCCTACACTTGGTGAACTTGTTGCGTGCCCCTCAGCTGAGACGAAACTCCAGCGATAGTTTCATATTCTGCACTGTGATTATGCCCTATCACTCCTCCTCTCTCACTCTCACTCACTTGGCCGCCTGGTCAGAGGTTGCCAGACTGTCTGTCAGCCTATGGCCGCGTCCCTCCAGGGACAAAGCTCCCGTTCTTCCTGGGGAAAGCCCCCACCCTGCCGGAATTCTTCCTTTCGCCTACGGGTGCAGGGGAGGGGGGGGGGGGAAGGTAGAGAGAGCATAGAGGAGGCATGTGGGTATTTAAAAGCTGATACAGTTGTAAGAATTTAAACCCTGACTAAAGGTCCAAATTGTGTCAGTTTATTTTTCAGATCTTATTTTAGCCACAAGAACAAATAGCCCCTTCATATCGTCACACCCTGATATATCAGTCATATTACCAGACATTAGAGAGGGTGAGGAACGATAGCATATTTGAGAAAAATGCGGTGAGAGATGGCGATGGAGCTCCAGAGCTGAATTCTAGAGAAAACATAATTAAGTGAGGTGCAGAGTGAAAAGGCAGAGAGCGGCTTTGTGGAGTTGACTTTTTGCATCTGGCATGTTATTGTGACAGGGATGGATGGTTACAGAGTGTCCTGCAGCTGAAAGGTTATGGTCTCTATCACTACATGTACTGTATGTTTAGCACCAGCCACATGTCCTCCCAAATGTCCCTGAGCAGGACGTTGACCCTTTACAAGCTTTTGCTCTCGGTATGTTCTCAGAATGTTTGCTAAGCCCCCTTTCGTTACTGTTGCTATGCCTGTAAAGCTTTGCTTTCTCACACTACACCACCACATGCAACTTACAATGATAACGGTGGCAGATTTGCTACTGGAAATTCATAGCCGTTTTTGGAACAATGGGCCCTTGATTTAAGACAGAGGTAGACAAACGCAGACTTCTCATTTCCACCTGGCAACTAATCGTTTAGCCAGCTAAAATGATAACTGGCAGGCGCTTGCGTAACTAACCCATTAAAAAATTCCCCCAACAACACCACCCTCCTCCAAACTGTCAGCTTTATGCGTTGGCTTTGCCAGCTATCAGATTTTTCGGATACTCACTTAGAAAGTCTATTCTTTGTCTGCTTTAAATTTCTCGAAAATAGAAGGCCACTTCGTCTGTAATGATGTCAGAGCAAGTTCCTGGAAACCAATCCACTTGATTTCAAATTTCACAGTTTCATTTCTAAGAGGTTGAATTGATTTAGCTGCATTTTACCCAGCTGTTATAACATCCAAATAGATCTAGGCCTCTTGTTTGACGACATGTGAAGAAGGTGGCCAATGTGACTAGTCCGTGTTCGCTCAGGATGGCCATGGCTGTTGTATTTGTCAGACAGGTAACCGTATGTAACATAACTTCAGCCCTGGAATGTACCATAAGTCCCCGCCACTGGGATTCTCGATAAGCCAACTGTTGGATTGAGTTGAGTCAGCCACAGCACCAAACACCGGCTGCAACTGCTGCTGGCAGGATTCATGTCTGCAACGGACACACTCTTGTTTCTAAACAGCAAACAATGCCAAACAGAGTTGTGTTGCCATGGCGATCTGTCACGGTGTTTTTGTGGTGACATTGTTGGTTGCGCCTCTGTGTCAGGAAGATGTTCTGTCTGGGCAGGACTGATCTCATGATACTCGCCGTTATCCTGTGAAGGAGAGGTGGATTTCCTGTTTCATTTGCCACTTTCGTCAACACACGTCCACAAAATGTGATACAAGGTGAGAGATAAAAGAGATTGCAGATAAAAACAAATCTTGTGTATCCTTGTCTTGTATGAGCAAAATACAATTGATATAAATCCAAGTTTATTAGGTCCAAACCCTTTCCCTAAATCCTGAATTCCCACATATGCTGCTCATATGCAGAAAGCTATGTACACAGCACATTTATGTATGTTAGTGCTGTTTCTATTGCTCTCTATGCAGCATGGAGGCCATTAAGGATACGTGGAGTGTTTTCTCTTATGGTTCCCTCCACAGTACACAGTAGTTATCTTGTCAAGACTTCAGTACACTACTTAAAACTTCTTCAACTTTCCAGTACAGTTTTGAAGATGTCAGCAGCAGACTTAATGTTACGTGGGTCAGCGGCTGATTTGGACACAGCATGTTGCCACATACCGTCCAGTAAGCAGCTGACTCATGCGGCAGGCGTCGTCAGTACGATGGTGGTAGTGGCGGCGAGTGGAGGGAGGCTGAGCAGCACTAAACTGTCCGTGCACTCTGCCTTAGCTCAGGAAGTGGAAGAAGAATGTGCTGTAGGTTTGTGCTGAGACTGCTGAAATGCTTTTGTTACTTGTGTTTGTGTGGATTTGCATGTTTGTTTCTATGCTTGGTTGCAAGTGTGTGTATGCATAGATAAGTGTTGTGGACCTATATGTGCATGCATGATAGTGGTGTGAATCTCCAGAGGCCCCAAGATATGCTGTTATCCCAATACGATATTATTGCAATTTTATTTCTTCCAACTTCAAATTATGTCCTCTAAGGAAATCCTGTTTTATCTCAATGGATACATTTCTCTGTGTTCATCTTACTTTATTTTTTTTATTATTCTAATACCAAACGGTTAAAGTGCAACTCCCGCCAAAACGCAACCTTGGGTCTTTTTGTGAATACACCAAGTCAAACTTTAGTTTAAACGCATACTTAGGACGTAAGCACCGTTTTTAACAATTGCCGTGGTTTCGTTTTTCGGTCAAATAGCCTTTTGAATTGAAGTGCTGGGGCGCTACAATGATCGCATTAAAACCACCATTTTTAAACACTAAGATGGCTCCACACAACATTAAACTTTGCTGCAAATATCACCAGGGGCTCTACACATGAACTGGAGCATTAAAAACATTGTTTTTTACGCTATCCGCCACCTAGTCAAAAAGTGTTGATATCCAAATGCAAATGAACGGACTTCGTAGGAGGAAATGTCATTCTTATGAGGTTCCTTTTTCAACTACATGGTCAGTTTTTCATTAACGACAAAACAAATTATCCGTGCATTTAATACGGAACTAAGCTTTCAGAGCTTTCCATCCTCACTCGCCTCCCTGGTACGTTGCATTCAGAGATCGACTGTTTTTGACTGGCGAGATGTCAGCAAACGGAAACAGCAAAAGTAAACCTTTCTTTTCTAATAAACTCTCTGTATCAATGCTTGCGTTCATGTGTAAAGCACCTGGTGAAAAGTTTCCTGTTTTGTTGAGCCCTAGTGTTTTAAAAAATAGATATTTTGATGCTATCGTAGGAGTGCGTGTGTGCGTGTGTGTGAGTAAGAGTGTGTGTGTGTGTAAGTAAGAGTGAAAACCTCACTGTTACAAGACAACAATAAGTGCGCTTAGCTGTTCTCCGAAAAAATTTCAAAATAAAACACCCAGGGTTAAGGTGATTTTGGCTGTGTTGACATCTCAGCTGTGTCTAGAGTCAGACAGGCAAACAGGCACACGGAGAGACACACACACATACACACACACACACACACACACACACAGTCACAGAGTCACAGAGTCGCAACGAATTTTCACAACGCTTACTTGAGTGTGCATCTTAAAAACCTGTTTGGAGGGCCACATAGCGCTACCACACTATCCCGACAAGAATCAGGACACCACTACCACTACATGTAAACACGCAAAATGGAATGGTAGTGAAAAGGGGTGTATTGGGAATGACCCTAAATATGCCTATAAAAAATTTTAATTGGCATATGCAAAGTGTAATATATTATTTATTTTGTATTTTTACATTTTCCATATGTGATCGTCCAACTGTCATAGCACACCCATATAACCTACACCTCTGTGTGTTTGTGTGTACTTGTTGTTTCAGTGGTGTGTATTCATGTGTGCATGCAAGCTTGTCCTTCAACTGTGTGTGCATGTGTGTGTGTCTGCGTTTTTGTGTGTGTGTGTGTGTGTGTGTGCACAGAGATTCCTCATACTTTGCTACTTGTGTGCAACTGGGTGCATTGCTAAAAATAAAAGAATGTGAGTGTGTCCTGTGTTAGTGTCCGTGTGTGCATCCACGGAATAAGTGCTTTGTGTGTTTTTTTTCCCCTGTAATTCTGCGTTGCCAGGCCCGGGCCTAGTCACCGTTCTCTGGGCCCCATCTCTCTCAATCATATGATAAGGATCCTCATTCAGCACCTCTCTCCGTCTCTGTCCCCTCTGCTCGTTCTATCACAGCACCCCCCTCCCCCCACCCGTCGGTGTCTATTGCCACGTGATACCTCTTAACCTCAGTTTCCTAAAATAGCGCTCTGCTTGTTGTGCACAATGAACGGCAAGCAGCAACAACACAAATCCGCTGCTGAGGGTTTACGTTTTCTAAGGAAGCACCGGCTAATTGGCCGACACCAGCGTCACTTCCTGGAAGTGGGTGACCGGTGCAGCGAGTGAGCGCCCGGGTGGGAATAGGGGGGACTGACTGGGGCTTGTTTTTACCAGACGCTTATTGCGAGGTGGACAAAAAAAGTAGAGTACGGGATCAGGGCCTATTGCAATAATTACTCCTCCCCCCGGCAATTGACAGTAACAATGACTCAGCCATAGATTGGACAGAAATTGATTTTCTGCAAAAAAGGTTAAATGAGCTGGCACTTTCTTTCTCACAGTAGAGTTGTTTTTGTTTGGGCCGTTGGCTACTTTGGCTATTTTATTGTTTGTGCCACCTTCTCAAGGCAGAAGTGAAAACTTAGACATAGTTAGGTGCTTTGTCCCCCCCCCCCCCCCCCCATTAATCTGGCTGTTAGAATAAAGCGAGGCTGTTAAGAACGTGAAGTTGAAGCCTCCATTGATTGTCTGTCTGTCTTTGCACCTGTCGTCATCTTAAGAGACAGAATGGACTAAATCACAGAGGCCTTTGCTGAAGAAGGTGTTTGCATGTATGCTTTCAGCAGAACTCAGAAATTGCTGTGCAAATTCATTATGAAAAAGCCATATCTCTCATTTTGTTAAAAAAAAAAAAACACACAAAAAACAGACAACACAACCTCTTGTGACACAACCTCTTGCATTCCTTTGTGACGTCAAACTCGCTGCCTCTGGGCTACGGGGCACAGCACAGGATGTCGGAGAGAAAGCGAGAGACAAAGACATAGACAACAAAAAGAGAGAGAGAGAGTTTTTCTCATGTGTAGTAGAAGATCCATTTAATATTTGTGTGGTTAAAGAAGAGAAACTGGAGAAAATACATTTTTTCATTGAAATACACAGTCAATAACAAAAAAAAAGGAAAACTGTGCCGAGGCCAGAAAGTCGGAAAGTGACTCCAAATAGCAGGAGTTTACTTCCCTATAATAAGTCAAATTCTTTGCTGCTTCTCCTCCCTGCGTTTGATGGCATGCCTTGTCCTTAGCGATGCTCAGCCTGCCAGCAAAGGGGAAGAGAGGCACTGCTGCCGATCATACTGAGACATGTGACACAGAGTCACACCACAGCAACCGACGTCCTCAGCATTATATTCTATTTTCATAGAAACAAAGCCTTCCAAACGCTGCGTGGTTTCATAAGACTGGCTGGTCACCAAAGTGTGTTTACTTATAGGTTGTTACATTTTACAGTATATACTTTTCTCATTTTGGACTTCTGTGTTTGCGTCTATGTTTAGAGACCCATTCTTGACTATCGGTCAGCCATATCTGATTAAGCCATGCTGCTGCTGTTAGGTGCGACTAGGGCTGGGTACCGAATTCAATACTTTTTAGGTGTTGACCGGATTGCCTCTGAGGTAACGAGTATCAAAAAATGCCTCCTCATTCAATACCCAATTCAAATACCTACGGAGTAAAGTTATCAGAGTCAGTGGACCAATAAACATGCACCGTGCTTCTGCCAAGGTCTAATAATGTTTGATTGGCTGCCTAATGTTACATGTTGTAGGGACACGAAGGAGAAACTTCGGTAGTAAGGGCTGGAAAATAAAACAAAAGATTTGTTTAGTAATGTTATATTTATTTTAGTTTTTTATAAAATTAGTATTGATAAATGTCTTACTTTCTTTATTGTTTTAAGGTCCTATGGCATGAAAATTCCACTTTATGAGTTTTTCAAAAAGGATTTTCTCCTTATGGAGCAAGGTTCCTTGCTTTGCCCGCCGAGGGAATTTGGCCCATTCATGAGAAAGAAAGAATCATCGTAACTTTCAAACGAGCAAAGTAATAGTTGGTCAACTGAACATATTAACAAAAGAAAAAAACACAGCAGGGATCGCACTATACATGCATCATACTAAATAAAAAAATAAAAAGACATACATCTAAATTTGTGAAAAAATAACCTAAACAATAATGACAAGACAGACTCACCACCGGGCAGGCCTAGTTCTATTCAAATTGCTGTAGTCAGACCCTACGTTGTTATTTGGGTGAGACTAAGTTGTCAAAACTGATTGCCATGTCTTGATGAATCCCTCGAAATTGTTTTGCAGGGTATGAGTCAGTTTTTTTCCAAAGGAAGTGTTTCTAATACTTCCCTATACCAATCATCCAGTGAAGGGGTGGTCTTAGATATCCTCTTAGATATCCAGAACTTGAAAATGGTCTTTCTAGCTACGTACAAAAGTATGCCAATTCGTTTAACATTGTAAGCACTTTTTGCACTGTCCACTTTAGCTGCTAAGGGGTGAAAGTTTCAGATAATTTCCAACCAAATTATTCACTTCGTCTTTCACATCTTTCCAGAACTTTTTGTTTCGTTACACATGTCCAAAACATATGAACGTGTGTGCCTGTTTCTGTCACTTTAGGTGAGCCCAGACCAAACTTGCTCCTCAGAAGCAGTGTGCAAATTTTAAATTCTCTCTCTCTATTAGCGTTACAGCTCATGATAGTAAGTGTATTTTTTTGTGATTAGTCATTCCCTTCTATCTGACAGTCTATATCACTCTGTCAATAGAGTTTAGGCCTAAAGTTTCATAAAAATAAGAAATATCACTCCGTGGTATGGATTGCTTAAGAATGTCTTCCAAGAAAGACTCATTTGAAGCATGCATGTTTTTTGACATATAGTGTCGTATTTGCAGGTAGCAATAAAAATGAATCTGCTAAAGAGAGTATTTTACTTTCCAAGCCTTCAAATGAGTCCATTGTTTCTCCTTTTATAGAGTTTAGCAAGTCGGTCCAGGCCGAAAGTTTTAGTTAGTAACTACTGCTGCTTTATCTGAATGTTTCCGTAGTATGGAAAGTGAAACTCCTTTCAACCCTATCAAATGCTTTTAATGAGTCCAAAGAAACCACCAGGCCCTGTGCCTTATTCTCATTAGCCAGCTGTATGATATTCAATAGCCTCCTGGTGTTATTAGAAGAGCTCCACCTTTTTAATGAAGCCGGTTTGATCAGGTTTTACTAATGTTGATAGGGGTGGTTCAAGCCTCAAAGATAAAACCTTGGCTAAAATCTTTGCATCTACATTAATGAGCGAAACTGGCCTGTAGGACGCTGGGTCTTCAGGGCCTTCCTTTTTTTCAGTATCAGACTGATATTGGCTAATGACATTGTTTCAGGTAGATGGTGGGCAGTATTAAAACTATAATTATAGGTTCTGGCCAGATAGGGAGTGAGCTTGTCTTTAAAAGCCTTGAACCCTTCCACCGGCATCCCATCTGGGCCCAGGGATTTTCCTCTGCCCATTAAGGCCAACGCCTCTTAATATTTCCTTCTCCTGAATGGGTTTTCCCAGAGATTTCTGTTGCTCCTCAGTCATATTGGGTAATTCAATTTTTAAGAAAAAAGTTTTGAGTCCTTCTTTGTTGCTGTCATTGTCTGATTTATATAATGTCTTGTAGAATGATACAAAAAATAAACCAATGTTTTTTCCATTCTAAACGTCTTTTCCCTCCTGGATCCCTAATCCCTGCTATTGTGTTACAATTTTGTTTCTGATTGAGTTGGCGTGCCAGATATTTACTAGGTTTATTCCCATATTCATACAATCGTTGCTTTTGATAAAATATTGATCTTGAAGCCTTTTTTCAAAATTGAGGTTAGTGCTGCTTCAATAGTTTGTATTTTAATAAGGTTTGTCCTAGTTGGATTAGCTTTATGAGCCTTTTCTGCCTTTTTCAGGTCTGCTTCCAATTTGTTTTGCTTCAGAAGTAGTGATTTCTTTTGATATGACATATATGAAATGGTGAATCTTCTAATATAAGCCTTTGCTGATTCCCAGAGAAATTAAGGATTTGTTTCACTCTTGTCATTCACAACAATTTTTTTTTCTATCCATCTATATATCTATCTACCTATGTTTTTTTTTAATTCTATGTCATTAAGTAGATATAATGGAAATCATTTTGCTCATCATTGATTTGCTCAAAACAAATTCCAAAGAGTCTGGGGCATGATCACTGATGAAGGATCGCCTGTCCTCAATAACATTTTTGATAAATAACCATCAGTAATGTAGATATAATGACAAAGTGGGTAAAAGCAAATTGTAAATTCAGAAAAGGACAACACTTTACTTTAATACAGCATTTTAAAAGCAGGACAAGACAACACTTAAGCCATATTATAATTTAAGACAACCATAATTACGTAACAACTGAATTTTGAAAGAAAAAGATCATTCAATTTCATTGCATTTTAATCACTCAACATATTTTCATAACATTTTAACAGTCCTCCCTTCTTCTTGTCCTCCCTACTTGTCCTATCTTCCTGCAGTCCTTCTGGCTCAGCCTATAGAGAATGAATGTATGGAGGGTCTGACGTTGAAGATCACGGACTTCGGCTTGGCGAGAGAATGGCACAAGACCACCAAGATGAGCACGGCCGGCACCTACGCCTGGATGGCCCCCGAGGTCATCAAGTCCTCCACCTTCTCCAAAGGCAGCGACGTCTGGAGGTGAGTGCTTCTGTGTGCATGTTTTGGAAGCTCCGTCTAGGATTTTTATTGCATGTGCTTATATCTGCGCTGTGTTCTAGAGACCCGTGGCAGTCGCTGCCATTCAACTCAATGCTTCATAGTCTACCAGCCGCCACGGCTCGTTCCCAAAAGCGCGCGTGAAGCGTCTCTCCGCTGCGGATATTTGGAACCGATATGCATTTATAGTGATTTTAATCTTTAAATCAAAATTAAGATTTTGCAATGTTACAAATTGCAACACATGAACTTTGTTTAAATGCTTTTAGCAATTATTTAATAAATGAGAACAGATAATCTGCAAACGGCCACATAACTATGGCTGTGGCTCAGCCGTACATGTTGCAACTCAAGTCTGATCCCGAAAACACAAGCATAACAACCAGACAAGCCTCGCAACCTAGACTGGAGCAAGATGTTTCAGAGTGCTAATTTTGTTAAATGTAAAAAAATTAGTCTTTCATATGTAATGTTCTAATTCTGCACTGTCTCCTGGACATGGCGATACAACTATTTGAACTCTTCGGGCCTCCGCTCTAACTATCTCGGTCTGAGGACGCGCCACGCTGGCAGCTAGGCTAGGCTAGTGTGTTACATGAAGCACGTTGGTTTGGCTGTTTGGAGCAGTTGGTGAACAGTGTCCCATTGGGGTGGACTTTGGGCTTTTTACACTTTGTAAACCTATTACATGAACAAAAAAGATATATAACACAATTATGGAAAGGGAAAAAGCCAAAAAACATTATATGAGCTATAAAGAGTATCAAAATGTCAGCATATAAACTGTGGACTCTAGTGATTATCTGCAGCGATTCAGTCGGACAGTGGACCCGCAGCATGGCTCTGTGGTCAGAAAACAGGATCAAAAAAAGAGGGGGAAAGGGTCAAAGTGCAGAAAAGTGATGGTGGGACACAGAGTGATGGATTGAAGCAAAGACGGCCGCAGCCATGTTATGGCGTCTCTTCAAAGAGCTGCTCTGTGCTTTGTTGTGGGACATCTGTACTGCACACTGTCCCATTGTCTCCAGTATAGACAGAGAAGGAGGCCCCACAACAGACCTAACCGCAGCCCTTTATCTGGGGCTAGCTGTGTGTGTGTGTGTGTGTGTGTGTGTGTCCCCGTCCACATCTCCACAGAAAGAAGAGTCCCTTGATTATAGTTTGTGGTTTTATAATAACGACTGTGTGATTTGTAAAGAGGGGATTCATGATTCATGGTGGTGTTTAAGTGCCGTATGTGAATTTGCATTTGGAAGGAAGCAAGCAGGGCTGCTTTTTTTGTTCAGCAATAAGGGAAAAGATAAATAATGCATTAAAGCAATAATACACATTCATAGCTCTCCTGCGTTGTGTTTATAGCAGTTACTCTCATATGCTCTGGTTTCATTTTAATCCAGTGGATTTGGACCATTTTATCCATTCTTAAATGGTTCCTTGCAGCCCCATATAGAGTCTACGTGAAACCACTTTAGCATGCTGTACCAGAAAACCTTTTTGAAATCGTCCTTGAGATAAAAAAAAAAAGATTTCGGTCCTTTTACGGAGCAAGAGAGTACAGTTTTTTTAGCACTTTAATGGCTTCAGTGACATCTCGCTATCTCACACACATATCCTCTCAGTTTCTATCTCCTCGTCTGTCAACAACAAACCCACACAAGCTCATTTTCACAGCAATCACAGCGCAATCTGGAAAACAGTGAAATGAGCAAGGGGCGGGCGGCCGGGCGTGCAGGCAGCCAACCCTGCTCAGAAAGTGAAGGGTAATCTTTGTTCTACTATTCTTTCTTATCTGTCCACGGGCACTCGTCTCCAAAAGTCATCACGCGAAGATGGCTACCGCCTCGGGGAACAGCGCGCTACGTTTCTGCACAGTCATAGTGCGTGGAAGTTGTAATTAAAGAACTAAAATAAAAAAAGGCTGCGGCCTGCCCTCTCCACTTAGCGAGCATCCACACTGCGTTCAGTCAGGTCCGGGCAAAGGCTAATTGACAGTGTGGGAGATCCAAGTCCTGCACCACGCTTCATCTTCTTAGGACACAGGGCTGCTCCCATTGTGTGGGCTCAAAAGGCCTCTGTGTGTGTTTGTTTGTGTCTGCGTGCGTGCGTGCATGTGTGTGTGTTTGTATGCATGCATGAGTGCACATTGCAAGCGCATGCTTCACCAAGCAAAAACATTTCACTGTACAGATGTGTCTTAGTTCTGTACCGTCAGTACAATGATGACAAAAGAGCAAGTAGAAAAAAATCCTCATGAAATATTTAAACACCGGAGACGACCCAAGGTGTTATCTTTTCATGTCAGTTCAGAATATTCTTTCAAAAATGCCATCACATGCAGCAGTCAACTCTACTTTTGGAATAAATCACCATCTATTGGTATCTATGCTGCAAATGTGTTGGCATGAAACAACAATATGGTACCAGATTTGGCACATTTCATGTATCGCAACAAATAGAAGACATATTTTGACTGGATTGGTCCGGCCTTAATTCCTCTCCTCCTACCTCCTGTCTAATATGGCAGATCCAGATGGCTAATTGGTCCAGAATACCAAAACATTTCTTGCAGTGTTTTGCCTCTCCAAACATGAGGGTAATGTTGATATCATGCTGAAAATTTCTGGCATAAAGCTATAGAGCAGTTTTGATGGTGTCAAATGGTTTATCTGTTACACAGACAATATTAAACTT
>NC_048425.1:9423762-9469345 GCF_013103735.1 Etheostoma cragini
ATATATATATATATATATATATATATATAAAGATATCAGTGTATAAAACCACGAATAGCCACCTCAGAGGATTAATTATCGGATTGTTTTTTTTGATCTGCTTGTACTGCCCAAAGTTTTGCAGCAAATTATGAACAAAAACTCACAGCAAGTTAATTAGGCATAATGCTTTGAATAAGTGATCAGCTTGACTCTAGATTATGCTCACACAAGTGCTTGAAATATGTGTAAATAAAGAATTAGAGGCATCGCAGGATACCCATTGGAAATGAAGTGTAATAAGAGCAGAAACATCCGTCTTAATAAGTCATTTGACCCGATTTTAAGTCTTCAAATTGTGATTCACACCTTTCTTTAGGGTAATGAGATTGGCCTTTTTTTCTCCAATACACATCAGTATGTCTAAGGATTATGGTGAACTAGTGAGTTACTTCCTTTTTTCAGGTCCCTTGATTCAAGATGGTGGAAGTAGGTTTCCGTTTGTCTCTGAATAAATGCTGCAGGAAGAAAGTTCCCATGTCTTGCTTCTCAACATCGCAACAAAACCAAAAGAGCAGTGGTAGCATGGGGAGAGCAGGCGTCAGAGAGGACAAGGAAGCCTGTTTTAAAATCAACCAATTATAAGTATCTGGAGACTTAGCTTGTGTATGTGATGACAACAGGACGTAGTTTTTCACGTATTAGATCGTGTTTGCATAACTTGCACAATAACATTGGAAAAATGTGACAAAAAATGGCAAAAGTGACATAAGTTCAGAAAAAGTGACAAAAACTAGGTAGAAGCCTAAATTGGTATGCGGGACGGATCAAAGTGTGCAAGGGGCCGAATAGGCCCCGCGGGCCTTGAGTTTGACACATGCTTTAGAGGGTGTAGTTGTGTGTAGTATATATTGACAACGTTCCTAATTACGGGATTGGTCAAGTGCAGCTGGAAATTCCGCTGGATCTTCCTTATTTTCCTCTTTCTTTGTGTTGGAATTTCTTTTTTTTTGACAATAATATTTTTGGGGGCATTTTTAGGCCTTTATTTCCATAGGACAGATGAAGACATGAAAGGGGAGAGAGAGGGGGAATGACCTGCAGCAAAGGGCCGCAGGTTGGAGTCAAACCGGTGGACTATGGTTAACTTCTACTCAGATCTCTGCAGGGCAAATCCAGACAACTAGCTAGACTATCTCACCATTCTGAGTTTTCTGTTGCACGACTAAAACAACCTTTGAACGTACACATGTTCCACCAAAACAACTTCCTTCTGAGGCTAATTTGCAAAGCCACGTGGTGCCGTCCGGCCCTTGGCACCGCCCAAGACAAGCGTGATTGGTTTGAAGAAATGCTGTAAAGTAAAGAAATGCAATAAACTAGAGCATGTTTTTCTCCCATTCACGAATTCTGTGTTGACTAGCCAGACCCTCCTCTGCAGCGCTGTGAAGGAAGGTCTTGAAATGCGCGACTATGTGGGAAGTGGTGTCTAACTCAGTGTGTGTGTGTGTGTGTGTGTGACAGAGTGCTGGGACCAGGACCCCCACCGCAGACCCAATTTCAGCTCCATCCTGGCCCAGCTCATGGCCCTGGAGCAGCAGGTGAAGGAAGAGATGCCGCAGGAATCCTTCCACTCCCTGCAGGAAGACTGGAAACTAGAGATCCAGGACATGTTTGACGAAATTCGGGCTAAAGAGAAGGTAAGAGCCAGTCAGTGTGTAATTCGGATGGATCCATCCATTTATCTACTCATACACAGCCTCCCTCTTTCATTCCTTCAAACACCTTGAAAGCGTTGGCGTTGCGGTGTTTGCACATATCCAAAAACCTGTTGTTATCTTTCATCACGGTACAGTGGCTCAGTGGTTAGCACTTCTGCCTCACAGCAAGTTGGCCCTGCAGAGTTTGATCCCCTGTCCGAGCAGGGCCTGTCTGTGTGGAGTTTGCATGTTCCCCTCATGTTTGCATGGGCTTCCTCCAGGTGCTCCGGTTTCCTCCCACTATAAAGACCTGCAAGGCAGGAACTATAATACTATTCCACATATTGTAATGTTTGACATCTTATTCAGAATATACTATATTTTGAAAAAAGCCCTTTTTCTGAATATCTAAACAGAATATGCCATTTTTTGACCTGTATCAAATTTGGAATATTGTCATAGTGGTATAATAGTGTGCGTGTAAACCTACTCTGCACAACCAATCATAGGAGCTCATCTCACTCTGTAAACCTCAGCCCTACGGGACCTGCTCCTATTAACCCCCCCTCCTAATCTCTTCCACCTCTGCCAGGAGCTGCGATGCCGCGAGGAGGAGCTGAAGCGAGCTGCTCTGGAGCAGAAGTCCCACGAAGAGTTCCTGCGGCAGCGCGAGCAGCAGCTGGCCCAGTGGGAGCAGGACGTGTTTGAGCGCGAGCTCAGCCTCCTCATCCTCCACCTGAACCAGAACCAGAACCAGGAGAAGCCCAACGTCAAGAAGAGGAAGGGCACCTTCAAGAAGCACAAGCTCAAGAGCAAGAACGGCGAGAAGATCAGCATGCCTCAAGGTGTGTGTGTGTGTGTGTGTGTGTGTGTGTGTGTGTGTGTGTGTGTGTGTGTGTGTGTGTGTGTGTGTGTGTGTGTGTGTGTGTGTGTGTGTGTCTGTGTCTGTGTCTGTGTCTGTGTGTGTGTGAACTGTTTTTGAGATGTTCTGTCACAAATCAACAGCCAGCCGGATTGTGTCAGCCAATGGTCTTGACGACAAATTCCATTTCAAGGGCCATTACTGGCTCAGTCTCAAGAAGCAACAACAACAGGCAAATGGTTTACTTGTATTTCCATCACAAAAAATGTCAAACTCTTCAACATGTTCCCCTGCCCCTGAAACAGCATTCAGACCATCGTGACAACTGCTACATCTACACTACTACATATTAGCTTGAAAAACAAATATCTTTGCTACGTTTATGCCTCACATCCGCACTATTCCAACACTTCCAAGCCCCTCAAACAAAGACATTTGTAAACTAGGGATCGACCTAAACTGGTTACTTATAGCCGTAACAGATAATTAGTTAATGAAACCAATAACCAGTATTTGGAAGGGATATGCAAATACAGTGAAAATTAATATCTGGATAATTGGTCTGTCCCTATTGGAAACACTGGTGCCCCTTTTGGTTTGAAATATATTTAGAGTTGCTTTGTAGTCTGGACAAACACAAACGAAGACCATGCATATTGTCAGTCTTATCGGTTAGGTAGCTTACATACCTTTTCATACCAACAGTTCTAGCTCTTTGCCGGTCCA
Source organism: Etheostoma cragini (assembly GCF_013103735.1). Classification (NCBI taxonomy): domain Eukaryota; kingdom Metazoa; phylum Chordata; class Actinopteri; order Perciformes; family Percidae; genus Etheostoma; species Etheostoma cragini. Next base: position 9,427,030 of record NC_048425.1, read on the forward strand.
AGCTAATAAATCCTTGCTCTTGATTTTCACCGTTGTTCTTTCTCCAAAGTATTTTTTGTATTTTAAACGTACACATTCATAACTTAAAACCAAAGAGTAACGTCAGACAATGTGCCTTCTGTTTACACCAGCGTGCACATGCTCAGTGAAGGTGAATGGTCATGTGATACAGTATGCATTGTCAGACGTGTTAATATGGACGGAGATTAGTTTCGCTACTCGAGCCAAAACTCTTGTGTGAATAGAGGTTGTTTTTGTCTCATAACGCCGCTTAAAAATGAAAAACCTAGTAGTGTAGATGTAGCCTGAAGCCTTCGACCCCGTGAAAGGTGGCTCACAGGTCTGATAAAAAAAAAAAACACTGACAAGCACACTCACTTTTTGCTTTGTTTTCCCTCCCTGCTTATGTATCTATCCCTTATTGTTACAAAGTCACACAGGTCACATCCAGTGTGTTTCAATGCGTATGTGAGTGAATAATTTTAGGCTGAGCAAGCATGCGTAAACTGTGTGTGTGTGTGTGTGTGTGTGTGTGTGTGTGTGTGTGTGTGTGTGTGTGTGTGTGTGTGTGTGTGTGTGTGTGTGTGTGTGTGTGTGTGTGTGTGTGTGTGTGTGTGTGTGTGTGTGTGTGTGTGTGTGTGTGTGTGTGTGTGTGTGTGTTGTGGTTAGGCCTTTCCCAGTAGCAGCAGGGCGGTGATGTGGTGGTGCTAGGGGGGGTTGATGAGAGAGGAGAGTGAGCCAACCACGCCTTGTTACTTCCTGTCTGTAGATACACTGCTGGCTGGCCTCTCTGCACTTTACGCCTCTCTCCCTCCCTCCATCCCTTTTTCTCTCCCCTCTCGCTCCCTAGTCTGTGTTTTTATTCTGCTCCTAACCATATCTGTCTGACTCCCTTTCATTTTTCCCCTTCCTCTTTCCACCAATATTTTTATTATCTTTTTTTGTCCTTCATCCTGTGTTGCTCTTGCACTTTGTACCCTGTGGAGTACCTTATATATTAAGCTTCATCCCATGCACATAAATGAGAACATGCTTAGGATGTTCTTATTCAGGATTTAGGATTTAAATGGTTAATTTGTCACATACACAAACCTTATGTGCAGTAAAAATGCAGTGTGGCACACTGGCTGTGGTTGTGCTAATGGGGGCTTTGCAGTTGCATCACAAATGTGGCTCCATCATGGCAGTATAGTGGCTAAATATACAGAGAAACAAATAGGCTGCCAATAAGTAGATAGCTGAGCATAACTGCTGTGGTATGGCTTTCATTCCAGTTACACTTTAAGTAATTTAAGTAAGTGAATATTTTTGTGAAAGAAATGTCTTTTCATCTTTCAGTCTTTAAATAATACTATTTAAACGAGTCAGCTTAGTTGCACTCAACTAAATATTAGCTTTTTTTTGCTAGCTAGCCAGCAAGCTAGTCCAACAAGCAAGTACTAGCTAATGCTAGTAGCTAATGCGATGGGTAAATTAGCAAATTACTCTTATATTATAACCTTAATGGATCATTTCTGAATGTATTTCCTTGAATTTATAACTTGAGCAATTGATTTATGAAGCCATGATGTCAAACTAAATAATTATTTCATTACCTTGAATTAATAGTTACTTCATTCCTTTTGTCAGTGACGTCTGGACACACTCTCACAATAGACCACTGCATTTATTAATACTTCAGGTATTCACAATTTAAAAAAATTACATTAAGTCATCATTTATATCCAATTTATATTCAATAAGTAATTCAAGAACATGATGTAGTCACTGTTAATTTGAAGGGAAGGAATTAAGAAAGCCGAGGGTACAAATTACAGATTGAGGGAAGGAAATTGATGTATTGAGACCACATTCATTTGAGGTAATTGGTCATAATTTGAGTAGGTGAATTACTAACTTAATAAATACTTTTTTTCTAGCTTACTGCTGCTGCTACATGCTACTGCTAGTAGCTAATTGCTATGGAGTGTCAAAACCTTCAGGAAATCAACCCTCAAATTAGTAAACAAGTTAATAATTTGTCAATTCAGGGAAGAAAAGACACATTTTAGGGAATGATTTATTGAAAGCTTCCCTGCTGACCCTCCCGGGCTCTGTAGCTTTTTATTAGCAATGTTAGCTAGAAGCAAGTAGTAGTTGTAGTAACATGCTGTTACAGCTAGTAGTTATGTTGTCAAAGAAAAAGACAAAATGGCCAGTTCCTACTAAAATACAGCACAGGAATTAGTCATGTAACATAAAGCTACTGAAACCTGCCTAAATAGCTAAGTTTTACATGAGGAAACATAATTTGTTACCAAGGTGAGAACATGAATTACACTGAATTTCCACGGCCATAAAAGTCTATACAGACTTTTTTAGAGAAATAAGAAAGCTAAAAAAGAATTGTAACCAACTGACAACTCATGAATGTAGAAATGGGAAGTAGAGCAAGGAAACCCCAAACCTATGTGTGTTTTCTGGTTGGTGTCTGCCTTAGAGGATGGATACCCGACCCGAGCCCGACGGGACCCGACGGTACCCGACAGGTCGGGCCGGGTTCGGACAGATTTTTAGAAAGGATGCTCGGGTTCGGGTCGGGCTCGGTCACATCAGCGCGATAAGGCATTGAACACTTTGAATTTAAAACAGCTTATTATGGAGGCAATGGCGCTTGTTGCCCCGTGTGCATTGCCCATTCGCAGATCTGTTGACATTTCCGAATGCCTTCCTACACTTACTTAATAAAAGCGGGCTTTCCACACAAACAAACGTACATGTGTCATTAGTATGAGAAACAAATGCGATTTTAACTGTGTCGGGCTCGGGTCGGGCTCGGACAGAAATATCTTAATGCCTGTCGGGCTCGGGTCGGGTTCGGTTACTGCTCTGTCGGACACGGGCCGGCCTCGGACAGAAAAATCCGGCCCGATCCGCACTCTAGTCTGCCTGCCATCCATGTGGTCTAACATTTGTCACATGTTTGTATGTTACAGATTTCATCCATAAGATCACGGTGCAGGCTTCCCCAGGTCTGGAGAAGAGGCGGAACTCTCCGGATTTGGGTTCAGGCTCCTCACCCTCCTTTGGCCCACGCTTCCGTGCAATTCAACGTGAGTGCAGTCATTTTCCCCCTTGGATAGACAAACAGGTGCACATGTTTGTGTGCTTCCAGAGACATTTAGGTCTTTCTTGCACACACAGACTCTGTTGCAACATTACTTCTCCCAAACTCTCTCCTTTCATGTGCTCTCAACCACCCACGCGTCTTTTTTGTCTTCCCATGTTTCCCAGTGGGCCCCCTCTTTCTCTCTCTCTCTCTCTCTCTCTCTCTCTCTCTCTCTCTCTCTCTCTCTCTCTCTCTCTCTCTCTCTCTCTCTCTCTCTCTCTCTCTCTCTCTCTCTCTCTCACACACACACACACACCCTTTTCCCATTTCATTTCAACAGTCCAAATATTATCTGACTTCCTCTCAGCGGCTCAGCACTTCTCAGAAGCTATTTTCTCCCCCGCTGCAGCCTTGCTCTGCTCCCCTTGTCTGCAGTTTTCCCATCCCTGCAGAGGGGGGAGCCATTGAGCTGTATTTTCCATGCAGAAAGAGTCCACAGTTTTATATGCATGAACTGGCTACAGTGCGGTTTACTGAATTAAAAATAAGCAGGGAGAAATTCATTGCTCCAGGAGAAAGGGGTTGAGAAGGCTTGCAGTAGCAGCAGAGATTTACAATACTCTTCTGCTTGTCAGGCTCCTAGAAAAACGCCCCGAGATCGTTTCCCTTCGGAGGGAAAATGTAGCCAGTAGGTCACAGGGCGTCTTAACAAAACCCAAAAGGAAATTTGTGGTGTAGCAACAGGCAATGAAATTACCACCGGGGGTTGACTTAAAAGCACAAATTGCAGTGAAACATTTATCTGTAAAAGTGGGTAGTGAATTTAAAACATCTGCCTGCTTCATTTATTCATCAAATCGAGGGCTGGTTTTCTTTACTTCCTAATGACTTTCCTTAATGAGTATCACTAAGCCATAAGTGTGTCTGTCATTAAAATGTGTTTAGTGGGTATTTATGCTTGCCCTCTCAGTAGCAAGCAGTGAATTATAGCTCAGGCTTCCCAAACTTATTTGTCTAGAGACACTGCCAAATTGATTTGCGTTAGTGCTCAACAGGATTTTTGTTCTGTTGATACAAATGTGTATAGGAGGGCACAATGAAACCTATACAATGATGGCCTAAAAAGTAACTTCTCCCTTTGTGGTATATTCTAAGGAATTAAATAACAAGATGCATTTGTCAGGGACTGTTTGAAGCATTTTACCATGACAGTAGGCTGGCTGTATCATACTAGCTGGCAGGTTATGGATATTGCTCTCTTCATCTATCTGTGAGTGCAGGATAAGTCTGGTTCATGTGCCTTTCTCCTTGTCCTATTCATCATTCAAGTTCCAGTACTTGAAGTAACAAAGTCCCTACTTGCAATTTTTTGTTTATTACAGGGCTTGAATTATTCATTCTGATTGGTCAGTCACAACATTCTGCGGTCTGCTGTTTCTGTAAAACAGTCAGTTGCTAATGGAAGAAGTTCTGATTGCATGGTTAGCTCACTAACTGGAGAGACCAGGAGAGCCGTGCTCATCTGCGGTAAAGTTAACCGTCCTGCCCGGGACATAGGCATTACCAGCGGGTAACCTCTGAATGAGTAGCTGTGTAATAAGCGGTGTAATAGGAATGATAATGAAGAGCGAGCCGGTCATTATTGCAAATTAGAACCCAGGCAGGCTGTTGCATCGCCACAGCTCTAGGGATGGCAGTGTTGGTCGGCTAGTCAGTCAGCCGGTATCTCAACAGCCTTTCAATGAATTGGGATGGAATTTGGAACAGCTTTGCATGGTTCCCAGTGACTAAATCCCCCCGAATTCTCCTCCCATGCCACCATTGGGTTAAAATCTTTCAGTGAAGACAATCAACATTGATATTGATATTTTTTGAGAGAAATTGATTTAGTCAAAACTGTGGTTCATAACCAAAACTATTGGGTTTTGACAGTCTCTTCAGTACTTTGTGCTTAGTGATAATGTTTCCCTTAAATAAGATAGTGAACATTGTAAATATCTTACCTTCTAAACATCAGCGTTGTCACATGTTGCTTACTCCATGACGTGCCACCTCCGGGATTCTTGCCGGAAATTCCGCCAGATGTCCCTCTTTTCGGCCGGGTGTCCGTTACCTTCCGCTTACTTTGTGTTGGCATTCTACACTCGGTGGATTTCTGAGGACTATGGTTAACTGCTCCTCAGACCTCTGCAGGGTTAATCCAGACAGATAGCTAGCTAGACTATCTGTCCAATCTGAGTTTTCACAGTTTTCACACCATATAGAGCTGTAAATAAATGTGAGCTCAGAGGCAATAACAAGTCCTTCACATGCACACTTAATATCAACTCGGGGACAGATGATGAGCAGAGGAGCAAATTGTAAAGTATACCAAATATTACAAATATAAAGAATATTCCACCAACACATGATGACATTAACAGGGAAACATTGCAAAAGAAAAATGTGTTTCAAGAGGAACCTGCTGGGAAAGGGGAATGTTTTCAATCCATGGTCTGATCTCGATGAAATTGCAATGCTGACGCTGTCACCTGCCCTCTGAGCTTGCTTTGAAAACATTGTGTTGGCGAATGATGGGAGGCAAAGTGCATCAGCCATGTATCCAGTGTAGCACAGGCCAAAGAAAATATTACAACATGTCCATTTGGAGAGCATATTTACTTTCTTTCATTTCTAAAGTTGATATGACATGAATGAGCAAACTGCCGGAAAAAGCACAGAACTCGTAATAGTAGGTTTAAAGTTTTCTTTGTGGTATTTGAAGTATATTACAAGAGTGCCCATAGAACGTTTGTCTCTTCTTTTTGACTAACTTGTCAGGCCTTGTGTTGAGAAGGCTGCATAATGCTTCTGGAAGGGTGTGATAGAGTCTGTATGTATGTTGGGATGTGTTGTGACAGGAAGTGTGTGTGTGTGTGTGTGTGAATTGACTTTCACACAATGTTTACACACTTGGTGCGAGTCGGTGGGTGAGAGTAGCTGGGAGGAGATGCCAGAGCCTGGGTAAAGCGTGTAAACGGCAGGTGAAATTTCAACTTTTATTAGCACTCCGCTGCTCCTCTCATCTTTTTCCCGTGTGACTCTGGCTCCTTCTTCTCACACTTTCTGCTCTGTGGACCACATGTTTACCATGTAGACTATATCCATACAATGAGGTGATCTTAACACTGTCTCAGAGTTAAACAGCTTGTGCAGAAATGTGAGCAGAACAAGTGCACTAAAGTTGTTCAAATTCTAGCTGAGGGTTTTCCCTTGGTTTGTGTAAGATTTAGGTTCACGTAATTAGTGGGGGGTTTTACGGGTCCTCCCTCAAGAAAATGTTTTGTTTTTCGATACAAAAAGAAGCAATATTACGTTATTTAAACCACCATATTTGTCGTAACATTGGAAAAGCTAGAACCGATGATAAATAAATACATAACGTGGTTCCAACCTGCGGCCCTTTGGTGCATGTCATTCCCCCTTTCATATCTAAAGCTGTTCTGTCAGAAGTAAAGGCTTAAAAAATAAATAATCTTTAACAATAATAATAACAAAAATAAAACTTGGGGACAAACTATAACCATTAGAACTGAGAAAACTCATTTAGTTAGTTTAATGCTTTGATTTCACATTAATTTGGCTTAGGTTATCCCCAAAATGGCGTGATTATTGCTCCTTAGCCTTATAATGGTAGGGAAAACCCTGCTAGCTGTAGCCTTAGTCACTTAAAAAATTATTGTGTTGGAGATGATTGCAGGGCGCCAGCGATTTATTGGTGAAACCTGCCTTTTTAAAATGCACACCTTATTAGGAAACAGCCAAGCAGTTTGCATACTGACGACATGCACGTTGAAAATAATGTTTCTCTTTTTTTCTCCCCTCGCAGTCAGTCCCAGCGACAACAGCCGGTCGTATGGTCTGAGCTCGGCCTGGCCCCTAGACGCCCCTTCTCATAAACAAACCAATGGAGACCTGAGGTTGGGCCCCCACTGGAGGCCCCAGAGCCCGAAAAGTCCCAAAAGCCCTAAAGTTCTGCGCCTTAGTCCCCAGGAAAGCAGGTAAAGCATGGAAACATTTGAAATCTAGAATTTAATTACACTCAACATAATTAATTACAAGGCTTTAATATGTGTTTTGTTTTATTATTTTTTTATTTCATGTCCCTCTCAGTCTGTCTATGAGGGCCAAGCTGCTGGAGTCAGACAGCAATGAGAGGGGGGAATCCAAGGATGACTTTGAGGAATACAGACCCGGTGCACCAACCCCTCCCATTGCTCAGAACGGTACCCGCCGCCCTCCTTCACCAGCCTAACCGCCAGCCACATATCTCCCATTAGCCGCTGTTACAATTCACACTGTCGTGACTGAATTATGTATTAACGCAGAATGAATAATAAATGGCTTGTCTCTTTCTCCTTCTCTGTCCTTTTAAAACTTAAAAAACAACCTTTTCTCTCTGCAGGCTCGTCAGTGAAGGACAGCTTGCGGCTTCCTCTACCTCAGCGAGACTCGCTCAGCGAGGACGGGGGTTCCTCCCCGGCCGGCTCTCCCAGGCCCGAGAGGGGTTCCCTCGGGGGCCAAATAAAGGGCACCCACCGGGCCCTACTGAGCAGTGGCTCCCTCCTGGCCTCCATAGGACTAGGACGCTGCCTGGATATTCCCCCAAGGGTGCCCCCCCGAACTAACTTTCCTTCCCTAGAGAACCGCACCCCCTCGGAACTAGAGATCTCCTCCCCTATGCCCCTCATTTCAGACCCACCCGTGGTGGACGATCTCATCACTTTCTCCACCTCTGAGCTGCTCCCCAGACCACTTTTGGATCTAGCTCTGCAGTACCAGGAACTGAAGCCCTTGCCCCTAACGCCGCCCCTGCCCAACCCCCGGGAGAGGAGCAGTCACCGGACGCCGCAGGTCCCACACAGTCCGCAGAGCCCCAGGAGCCCCCCGCGGCACGGCAAGGCCAGCCCAGGGGAATGGACCCCGTGTTCCCATTCCACTAACGGGGAGGTGGGCTGTGTGGCCTGGGAGCCTAAAGCTGACAGGAGGAGGAGGTCCAGCCAGGGCCTGCACGCCTCTCAGCTAGGTTAGTCAGATTTGTTCACCCTAAAAGGACACGGCACCAATTCACAATTTTTTTAAAGGACACTATAACATATAGGGCGGCCTAAAGCCTACATACATACCTTTTTAGTGCATAGAATACTAAGCTATTAGAATAATAATTGTTGGCATGGTTTTATAAATCTTTGGCATAGTGAATTCTTATTAATTCGATACCTCAGTGACTACCTTACCTATAGGCCAGTAAGCCTATCATCAGTGGGATTTATATCTGCTAATAATATGTTTAAAAAAATTAAGAGTTATTTGGAGTCCCCTGTGCGGTGACTCTGAGGACCCCAAAGATCTCGGCAGTAAACCATTCCAGAAAGACCAGAAACTTCCTTTATGGAAAAAGAATGTTATTAAAGATATTCTTTGAGATTAAAGAGGTGAATTTAGATTTTGAATACTTAAACACTTCAATTTTCCAACATTGCAATGTCATCCAGTGGGCCTGATTGGACCCTTTGGGCCGGTTCTTGCCCCCGGGCTGTAAATTTGACTCCCCTGGTCTAGCAAAAGATTCTATCTAGTTGAAGTGTGGGAAGTATAGAAATTGCAGTGTTTTGGGAGCATGACCTATACTTTGGGCTAAAAGTCAGGATACCTCAGCCACTGCCGCTTTGATTTCTTTTGTTATTATTTGTCTCTTGCAAGTCTCCCCGTTCAAACCACAATCTTTAAAATTTGATACATGATTAGGTTTTTAATTTATCTGTGTGATTCATCCAAATTTCCTTCAGAGCACCAAGCATGTTTTTAGGAGTCCCCACACTGCTTTTACCTTCACCTAATGGACATCTTCAGCATTTCAATGTTCCCTCACAGTTCTCGCAGAGTTAATGTTGCAACTTTCTGGCACAAGGGAGGCTTTATTGCTGCACAAGCTTTCTCATTTACATCAAAGCTCGTCTGCAGCTATCTGCTTAGCTCAGGTAACAGCTGGCCCTCCATACTCAACTGCTAATACTTGCTAAGCAAAGCTAGCATCCAATCTTCTGTTGTTTTCCCACTTTTAAATCTGAGTTTTCTTTTATTGCAACGTTGAAGATTAATTCAAAACATCCTGGGGCACAGCGGAGGTAATGCAGACAAAAAGTGCAGGAATCAAAATTGTTAATAATCCTTAACTTCACCGCCACCACTGTGTCTTTCTGGCCACTTGCCTGGAGCTCACCAGTGTATCTAACACTCCAGCTTCAGCACATTTTCATATGGAGGCATGTCAAATGTATGCCTATATTCCATGCGGATGTGTATATGAGACATGAAAAAAAAAAATTACATTCAAGAGGGATTAGCATTCATTCCCCCCCATGTGTAATTCATGTAAGTGTCATGCTAACTGAGAATGATCTGCATATCACTTTCATTTAGTGCACAGTACATTCCCATGTTTTTTTTCTTTTTTTCCATAGACTTCTATGTATTTCTTAGAAGCAATGACACAGTTTAGAGGCGTAATGACAGAGGCGTGGGCATCGGTTGTTTTAAGAGCGAGAGGGCTTTACGGGGGCTTAAAGAGGCCCCCCGGTAACATTTCACACTCTATATCTGGTCCGTTTGACTCACAAAGCCCTGGATTCTCCACAGAGCGGTTCTTACAGCGCTGCCCCCAGGTACGGAGCAGACATGCCTCGCCTGTTCCGCTGCTAACAACCCTAATCTCACAAACCGCATGCACTCATTACATCGGGTGCACAGATGCACAAAAGCACACATAATTAAACAGCGAGTGTTTTAGCTAAACATCTTATTATGTTTATTGACTGTAATGACTCCGATGCATAGACAGACTGCCACGAGGTTGCTGGCGGTGAATGTGTAAGTGAAAGAGAGAGAGATGAATGCAGAGAAGTCTTTCGCTGGAGTTTTGCATGCGCTCTCATGTGAATGCTGATTTCTCTTTCTTTTCCTCTGAATAGCTGAGCAGCCTCAAAATGTTGCTGTTGATGTAAATAAAGTCATTTGACAGACATCGCATTTGGAAATGGCAATTGTTCATTCAAGGTGATTAATCCGGAGTTTAATCTTCTTGTCAATGCTCATTTACACTTGCTGTTGTAACTCTGTCAACTAGTTACACAGTGGTATTTTTGCCTTAATTTATACTAATTGCGTCAACATTATGTGCTGCTGATTGTTGAATTTCTTTTTGCAACATTACAGTAATGTACCACTTTCATGTCTCTGTTTGAATCAATTTCATCTTTGGAAAATTGATGAAAGTAAACGGTTATTATTTATACATCACGTTTTAACGTTAAACAAACACTTAAAGCTACATTGTGTAAGAATTTCTCCCATCTACTGGTGAAATTGTACATGACAACCAACTGAATATTACTTTGTAGCCCCTCCCATTCCAAGCGCATTTTAACTCCTACGGTGTTCAAACACAGAACTAGCATCCGTTAGAGTTTCTTCCAGTGTAATAATGCTTTTATGTTATTTTGGTACAATTTCATTGCCAACATCAGCTATCAGGTTCCCAAACATTTGCAAGCTAATGTTAGTAAAGTATCATTGCTAATATTGTACGAGATTAAAAGTGTAGGGCAGTGTTTACAGCGTAGGCAAGAAGGAACTGCGGTTTGTGTGTTAAGTATATTTCTCCGAGCAGTATGGACAATGTCAATGAAACTGAATTAGTATCTCTATCGTTTACACACAGCTGTTGTGTCTGCAGCGGGTCTTTGTTACAACTGCATGACGTGAGTTGTCTGTCAGGGAAATCACAACACATGATTACATATATGTTACAAGGTAGACGATCCTTTTTTCATCATTGATGCGAGGAGAAGTATCCTAGACGTCACTCTAGTGTTATGCACAACCCTGCTATATTCAGCCAAATTTACACTAATAGGCAGAAGAAAGCAGTCAACTTCGGCATCCCTTTTAAAATCTTTTCTCCTTATGAGCTCTTTCCATCTCGGAAAAGCCACTCCAATATTACCTTTGGTCTTGTTGCTTTGCCTGTCGCGTTGTCGTTTTAATTATCCTTTTAACTTACTTGGCGACTCCGTTACATGTCCTAGAGAATAGGTTTGATGCTCCAGCTGCAGACGGCAATTTCTGAGTAATATTCTCCCCCTCCTTAGTATTCGTCAGGCTGCCCTTGAGTGTAAAAGCGCAAAACACAGAGGTATGACCCTCTTTGGCCGACGTATTTTACAAATGGAGGCGCATCATGGTAAAATACATAAAAGCAAGTCACTCCTATGTATTCTGAATGGCAGATTCTACGCTACGAGAATACTTTGATTAGTTGGTGGAGGCAATTACACATCAATGAGCACACATTTGTGAAACAACAAAGAGGTTTTTGCTAAGGATTAACTCAGAAATGAGAGCTTTAAAAAGGCACAGTGAATCTTTAAGCTTAACTGCTATCATAGTGGCCACCTTACCTGTAGTAAGCTCATCTTCAATGTGTAAATCATTTATTCACAAATAGGCCTATTTATCTTTGCTATTAATATGTTGGCTTTATGCTAATGTGTATTTTCAGACATATTTAAATCTTTGAACAAAGAAAGGTACAAAAATCTTTTTCAATTAACATAATAGGGTTCCCCCCACTTTTACCACTGCCCCTGCACTAACTCCGAGGACCCTTTTGTTGAAGATCTCTGTTCAAGACCATACAACAAAATAACAAAATAGATCAACTATGAACTAAATATACGTCTCTCCCCAGCACAGAGAATCTGTCTGGCTGTCATTATACTAGTTTGGGACTGAGCATTTTTAAAGCTTGTCCCGTTCTAGAGACAGAACTTCAGGCGGCCTATACTGCTTTGATTTGTAGTTTTCTACTTGAAGTTTGTCTCTCTCTGGTCCATCAGCCTAGTGTAATCTTATACTGAAATGTCCCTTAAATGTTTTTTCTTCTTCTTTCTGTTCCTTCCAGTTTTGGACCTGCCCTTGTGTCAAGACACACAGGACTCTGATGACAAGCCTTCAGAGGCCTCCTCTCTCCACCCCAACCCTGCTCTCTGGAGCCCCAAAACCCGCCGGCTGGAGGTCAGCGTCATCCCCCGACCGCGCCCGTCACCTATCCGCCCCCGCATCGACCCCTGGAGCTTCATCTCGGCTGGTGGCGGGAACTCAGCTGGCGGCCGCAGCCCACACCGCTCGGACAGCAACCCTCTGGGCTACCAGCCCTCCCCTACCAACCCTTTCACCAACTGCGACCCCTTCCCCTCACCGGACTGTGACCCATTCTCCCTGAAGGCTGACCCCTCGTGCGGCTCGGACACGGCTTCCCCCTTCGACCCGTTCTCGGCTCCCTTCGCCACCTCCCGTTCTGCCCCGTGCTCCACTAACGGCTCACCCACGCTGCCCTCGTTCCGTATCGCACCCCTCAACCTTGCCGACTCGCCCCTCATCGACCTTGGATGGGCGGCCTGCTCCAAGCCCCTGGACAGCACCAAAGAAAGAGCTCACCCCCGTAAGACAATGGGGCTCAAGCCCTTCAAGTCCCCGACGCAACTCAGAGACGATAGGTTCTAAACCTATGACTTTGGCAAAGACCTGGTTTTTATCACAGGAACACAATTCAGTCCTCTTTCCACTACTATGTCCTACATCTAATCAAGGTTTTTGAATCTAAAAAAAAAAAAAACACCCTCTATGGGGAGGTTTCCCCAATGGGAGCCTGCTAATCTAATTATACGCCAGCCTGCTGCTTTGGAAAAGCTGAAAGCCAGTGAAAGGTGGTACATTGGATGTTGGGATAGCTGCCTTTTAAACCAATAGCTGGTGCCCCTTTCATTCTCCCGCTCTATCTTGGTTTCTCTATTCCTTTTGAAGGAGCAGAACAAAGATCACTGGTCCCATCTTCAGATTCTATCAGACTGTTCATATCACCTGCTTTCATCCCCCCACCCCCCACCTTTAAGCATTGTGACAAAGCAGAGGTGGATACGGCGACTTGCACAGCTTCATCTGCCTCTACCTCTCCGCAGACTGAAAGCATAGACAATGGGATATTGGAGTGCCTTATTTTCGTGAAGTGCTTTTAGTATACATATAGTATATCTTTTCAAGATTTCTTGAATGGTTAATCTGGTGCTTAGGCAAGATGCTATGAATTTGGCTTAAATTAGCAAATCATTTTAGCATTTCTGTGGAAGAAAATGTCGTCTGTCTTCGTGTATGTCTAGACTCATTGTTCAATGAAAGCTTACTGTTTTTGCTTTTTTTCTTAAACAGCATCTGCCTGTTGCATTATGGGTGAAAGCACTCAGAGTGGATTTTCCAGGCCACATATGAAATCCGAGACAAATCCATGACCCAGACATTCCACTTGGAAGCAGATAAAATTCCAATCACATTCCCCTCTAAATGCCAGGCATTGGAAAGATTCATTCATTCCGCTGGCTGGCAGGCAGCACGGCACAGGAAACAGGACGGGGGAGCCCTCTGCATTCCCCACGTATGCCAAAGAATGCCACTGTGGCAGTGTAAGGGCTGGGGACAAAAAGTATTTGCAAATACATTGTTTTTACCTCCATGGAGTGCCGGACGGGTGGCGTCTGCCATACTGGACATTACAGAGAAAGTTGAGGCAATCACAGATAGTATTTAAACATAACTCTCAAATGCTTTTCTGCGGTTATCTTTTTATTACTATTATCCAGACTGTCTTACGCGTCTGATGCCGCTGGAAGGTAAGACCAAATACCTTTGAGTATTTGCAAATACTACAATACAAGTCTGTATGGAAGCTTCACTGCTGAATACTTTATTTATTTGTACAGTCCACCAGAGTAGCAGTAACCTCGCAAAGCCGGCCCATGATTTTTGGTGTCTTGGACCACACAACACTTCTCTCCTTGACCTGATTGGATTGCTTTCTTGTCGAGAAACTGTAGATAGCAGAAGGTAAGCTTAGCTTAAAGACTGGAAGTATGGGGAAACAGTTGGCCGGGCTCTCTTTCTATTAGTCCGCCTTTCAGCTCCTTTGTTTGATAGCAGTGACTTCCTGGAGTTTGCTTCCATTATCCTCTTCTTTAGTTTTGGCGCTAAGCAACAAACAGGCATTACGTCACCACCTGGAACGGAGCATGCATTACCTCGTCTAATCTAGGAGCAATGATTTGCCAAACCTGCCTTTTTGCATTCTAACAAATTCAACACATGGAACCCTAAGAAGTCACTGCTTCCCGGTGAGGAATAGCCTTGCATGTAAAACCACAACCTTGTTGTTTTAAATAGAGCCCGACTGCTATTTTTAAGGCCGATACCGATATAAATATTTGGTAATTAAAAAATCAGAGGAACTTCAAAATTTATCACATTTCTATTAAATACAAATGTATAAAAATACAAACTTAAGATACGAGACTTAAAGTCCTTTGAACAAAACCCCCTCAAAAAAGGGACGTTGTAGTGCGCCCTGTAGTGGACAAACTATGCAACGCCAATGCACATAAAATGCTTGAAGGGTGTTTTGTCCGTTTTACATGTATTTTTTAAATATTTATTTATCAGAATCATTTATTTGTCATTATAAATAATTAACGGCAATTATAAATGCCGATACCGATAGTTTGGAAAATGCTTCATATCGGCCCGCCGATATATCGGTCAGGCTCCACTTTTAAACTTTGTTTTTTGTTGTTGCATGCATTAAACTAACAAGATATAACTTGTTGATTAGTAAGCTTCAGGGGGGATTTGTTACCTTTGGACAGAGCCAGGTTAGCCGTTTCCCCATTTCAAGTCTTTATGCTAAACTAAGCCAACCGTCTAAGCGTTGATGATGGGTAGCATGTGTTAAAACATTCACGGATTACTAGCATATGTATATGGGCTCATTCAACTGAATTGAACTTGTAAAATGTAGGCTTTCCAAGACTAGAGTAGCAGGCCTCCTAACTCTTGTTCCTTTCGATTTATTAAGTTAAAAAACATCCTAAAACTATTTTAACAACGCTGAAAAGATCTAGGTGGATCCTGTGGATAACTGGAAGTCATGTTGAGATATAGCAGAGGAGTTATTGAACAATAATACAGGAAGTGCTGAAATGTCCACCAAAATCAGTCTCAACAAACCAGAATGCACTGGAACAACAACTTTGCCCTTTCACACTTGGTTTAAAATCATGATAATGTTTGATTTTTCTACATGGTAGGCACTTTCTTCTGGGTTAAAATCTTTTTAGTTTTTCTTTTTTTAATCCAGGATATGTATGACAGGCAGGTCGAGGAAAAGTAGCTGCATGACAAAAAAAACTTGGAATGGATTTGATATCACAGAGTATCCAGTTATTATCATTCAATATTTTTGTAAAGGCAGTCGAATAGATTTTAAGCATGTGGTGTATGAACATAATTGGTGTAGGAGATCAAGCATGTAAGCCACTGAAAGAGACCCACTTACACACAGCACAAACGTCCTGTTACCCGTCTAACGAGCCAAAAATACCGATTGGCTTTATCACGACACCGTGTCATTGGAGGACAATCGCGCCTTTTGTTCTGTTGCAGAGTGAAAACCTTGTCTCCAAAGGGAGGGGGAGCTTTACGATTAGCCTAATAATCCTTCAGACAGATAGTGATAATTACCCTCTTGATAAGATATTAGGTTAATTAATTTGCTCCGACATTACAAAAATGCCCCGCGTCCTCCTTGCAAGGTATATCGAGTTGCTTTCCGCACCAGCTTCCATCTTGATTTTAAGCCATGGCCTCATATTTAGTTTTATCATTATTATTTTTTTAAAAACATACAGTTTCAATGATGGGTTGAGCTATCTTTTCCTCCTCTTTCTTTTCTTTTTCTCTATTGCTATTGGCTGTACGGTCTTACTTTTTTTTCTACATCCCTCTCCTACCAGGTTGTGTGGGAGAGTTTCTTTTTTTTTTCTTCTTTCTTTCTTCATACTCCTACTCCTTTTCTTCCCTTCTTGTCTCGAAGGTTTTCTTGAGGGCAGTTTTGTCCTGACACTGCTGAGCATTCAGCCAGGTTTCTATCCAGGAAAAAAGAATCAGTATTTGTTCCAACACAGAGTCCATTAACAGAGGAGTGCTCAGTTTACAGAGGCTAACCACATTTGTTTGAATTTGAAACGGAAGCTTTATTACATATTTCTATTGCACGTTAATGTGTCTGTTCATCTACTGGACATTCAAGTAATACAGTAGGGCTGGGCGATATGGGAAAAAAAATCTGATATCGTTTGGTTACAAGGTAACCTTGGTTTTCTGAGTGAAGAGACTATCTATTCTGTTCCAATCAATGTTATTAATATCTAGTCTCAAATCACAAGAAGCAAGAAGTTATTAAAGGTCTCATTAAGCTTTCAAATATTTGACTGTACAATGTGTCGTCCAGCCACTTCTGAAGGCAAAGTGTGAATAGCTGTTCCTAATGGCCACAGTTTAAAATGGGGTGAAATGCCTTTTGTCATAGAGAGGGTTGAGACAGGATGAGTTGTATTTATGGGTATCATGGCGCATGTTTTTTGTTTGTTCTTGAATGCAGTCGTGGTGTTGCAATAGTTGTGTCAAACATGAAAAAAGAGAGCTTGAGAGCGTTCAAACACTGCCTACTTTCAGACCTGAGCACATCTGCTGCGTAAAGTCAGATGGAGAATGTTGGGTTTCTGTTTTGGAAAGACCCAGAAATTGTCATATGAACCCATTGGATTAGAACATCAGGAAGATGATTCTAAATTCTGTTAGACAAACTGGAAAGCACTTTGATTGTAGCTTTAAACACACAAAATATTTGATTCCAACAACACACTTGCATGGACTAACTGCTGTGTTGCAAATGGCATTTTTCACACATTGTTAGAATGTACATGGAGGGTTAAAAAGATTAACCCATAAGGGGCGGTGTCAGGTGTGAATCCTTATAGGTTACTATCTAATGTTGGCAGAAGAAGCAGCACAACCTACAGTACATCATACAGTAGTTTACTGGTTTCCCTTTAAAATATAGGTGTATTTCGCGTACAAATACCGTTAAAGCTTGCGATAGAATACAGCCAAAAATCTGTAAACAGACCATTGTAGAAGTGCTGTTTTTTATCTGACAGCTTCACAAATTCACCGTTTTGCTTGTCAGAAGTTTGATGTTGTTCTCTGGTCCGATCCAACAACTCAACTTGGACATGAGCACTGTGGATCTTCTGTGTGCAAAAAGTTGTAGGTTTGATCTAGAACGCGTGTGTCTCTCTCAGCAGTGTTCCCTTACACTCTTTTGCTCGCAAACATTTTCCCATAGACGTGACTATAGAGTGATGTGCTAGTGCCTCAGCTCTTCATGTCAACACACAAAGCCGCAGGAGCTATCCTGTGATAGTCATTAGAGCCGGGGTGGCTTTTATTGTCGACAGAGCTCTGTGAGGAGAAATGATACATGAAGGAAGTTGAAATGATTGAAACATCCGACAGATTATTTGTGCCACAAATTCCGCGCGTGTCAAGTATCCACTTCAACCTGTCACTCATCTGCAAGCTCGCTCAGTGCCACACTTCAATTTTCCCTCAGACCTGATGTTGAAAAGCCGAGGTGGGAATGGAACAAACATGTTCTACTTAAGTACAAGTACTGTTACTTTGATGAACCTCGTGTTGTCGCCCTGGGTCAAAATAATGTTTATACATTTTTTTCACGTTTATTAACACTAGTTTTACCCTTGTGTGGAATTCGTTGTTAATTAACCTCATTTATATGAAATTCTCTAATTTTTGTGTTTGAAAAAAGCTGAAATTATGACTAAAAGTTAAGAT
Organism: Etheostoma cragini; assembly: GCF_013103735.1. NCBI lineage: Eukaryota > Metazoa > Chordata > Actinopteri > Perciformes > Percidae > Etheostoma > Etheostoma cragini. The sequence continues at coordinate 9,444,956 of NC_048425.1, forward strand.
CAGAGGAATGAAGGTAATGGATAATCACAGATATGTCAAAAGTTTAGTAAGGATAATGCCTAATTGAATAAAACCCCCACCCTTGTGAAGAGCGTTTTATTGAACCAATCATCCAAAAGTTACTTACTTTTTAACATTATATACTTATTTAATCTCTCATGCTTATACTTCAATCAGTCTTTTGTGATTTGATAAAGGCACAAAGATGCATTCAAGTTTAGTTTTTTAGATGCTTTGCCAAAGCAATGTTAAGACCTTTTTTATTTACTTTTTATTACATTTTCTCAGTAACTGATGTGATTTCAAAATGTAGCAAAGTACAATACTTTTAACAAAACATACTTAAATAAAAGTACACATTTTTAAAAACTACTTTAAATATAAAAGTCGAAATTTCACAATTGAGAAATTTTTTAGGTTCAGTAATGGCAACAACTTTGCAAAAGTCAACGAGTAATTGTGATCAATGTAAATGTGATTTCAGTGTTAACCAAATAATCGTGATTATGATTTTTTTTTCATTATTGAGCCTTAACATAAAGAAAATACTGCTATCTTGGCTCTAAATTTGAATCTGACAAACTTTAGTTTGGTAGCTGAGGGATTGATTGGGACACATTTTGTAAAAGTGTTTTGTGGACAGGATATGTCTGATTCTTGGTTTTGGTTGTCAGATTTAGGAACCGTAGCTGCCACTCCTCTCCCCCGAGCTTGACAGCCAGCACTCCCAATAAGAAAGCGCTGATGAGTTGTTTGTGACTCTGCTCTGCCATGCATCGCCCCATCCGTCAGAGCAAATCAGCATCCCAAGTACAAACTGACAGGGAGATTGGAAGTGAATTCTCTGCCTGAGAAATATTCTAGCCACAGGTAATCCACTTTCAGCCCGTCCCGTGGCACGGAGCACACATGATTTGATGATCCTAATTCAAAAGTTCAAGCTCAGACCACTGGCCCTAATCAGTGAGTGGCAAACGGCCAATACCTTACATGAATAAAAGCTAATGAGACTGCACAATGGAGGAAGCCAAGGACCTGACCCTCATCACGCCGAGAGGCTGCGTGTGATCACTGGCTCTGTTACAGAATTTCAGAGGTGAAAAATCAGAGCCATTATCCAGAGGGGGCAAAAAAAAGTTGCAAGTTAGCTATTCGCTTGGCTTTGTGAAGGGTAACAGAGGAAAGTTGCCTAATTCAACAATCCTTCAGGGTTACACCGTCGCTTAAATCTATAATTTGGCTTTGTGATCTGTGGCTATGTTTTAAATGCATACTAAATATTTCATTTACTCTTATTAGGCCGCAGGTTCAAACTGAATCCAGTTGACCACTTTAAACGCTCGAATATAGGGCTGGGCGATATGGAGAAAATCCAATGTGACAATTTTATTGGGGGCATTTTAGGCTTTTATTTGATAGGACAGCCTAGACGTGAAAGGAAAGAGAGAGGGGGGATGACATGCAGCAAAGGGCACCGTGGCAAAGACCAAACCGCTGCACATGGGCGCGCACTCCACTAGGTGAGCTAACCAGGCGCCCATATCACGACACTTTTGACCAATTGGTGCATTCACAAAATATTTACAAAATGAGATTTGTGATAAATAATCATCAGTAATGTGGATATAAGTACTAAGTGGGTAAAGGCAAATAATAGAGCTGAAAGAATAGTCTTGGAAGTTCAGACTAGTGCATCACTTAATTGAAATGTAGCCTCTAAAAGCAGAAAAAGACTACACTTATGTCATATTACGATACCCAAAATTTCTTGTCAAACGTCACAATATCGATTTACATTGATATATGGCCCACCCCTACTCAAATAGAAATATCTTGATAACTCAAAGTAACAGAGTACAGTGTGCATGTAAACCATCTTTAGTGTTAGACTTTAAAGGAGTTGAGCTAGGAAATACTGTACGTCTTAAATGGCTGCAGCTCCGGTGAAATCATTTTTCCTCTTCTTCATGGTTACTGAGAAAATTGAAGGATTGAGAGGAAAAGCTTTGGCTGAACACGTGTCCTATTTATTTTAGTGATGAAGTCTTACATTGGGCGGCTCAGTGAAGGGTATAGTCTGAAACGACAAAATAGATGGCTCCGGCATTTCAGTGGCTTTCACCCCATTTACCTTTGCTGCCTTTGCTTGTGTGTGTGTTCAATTAAGTGGAGGTTACAAATCCAGCCGGTTATCAGCCCCGTTTCAGTTGTCTCACAGCCAGCCGACGGTGCCACAGACACATTATTGCTCCCCCTGGCTCGTGTTAACTGAAACACCTGCCCAGGCCCTTTGTTTGGCATTAACAGGCCGAGACCAAGTGATCAAATATGACCTTTCCATTGACTGTACAGGCGTTGGGGCTGTGGACAAAAGCCATGTCTGCAAGAGGCGCTGCCAGGTGCGTAAGCTAATGCTCGCTCTCTCAAAGTGTGAACATTATTCCTAATTCTTTTCAGTCTGTGCGTCCAAGTTCACCATCTGCGTTCCCTTTTTTTTTCTGTAACAACAAAAACTGGATGAATGGGGGATACAAAAAAAGAAGCAACCATTTGTTTCCAAGACCACAGTGACGGATCTTGTAGAAGGCTGATACTCTGTTTAGCAAAATAAACATGGATTTTATCAATGAGGTTATTAAGTCCAAGACCCACACACTCAGCCAAGGCCCCCCCACCCTCCCCTCTCTTCTCGACAAACCCATGGCCGTGATTATTGTTCTGCCTCGCCATTGGCACTCAATTACCTTGAGCTTCCTAGAATAGAAACCGTTCAATCTGTACATTTGTGTTGCTGGAGTGTTGAATGAGTGTGCCGCTAACCAATTGGTTGAGTAAACAGCCCTGGTGTCCCAAAGACTATCCGCAAGCATATAAAGTTCCGCTAGGGTCCACGCGACGTCTATTTCGTCACCAGACGGTGTACACATAGGCTCTCTACCTTTGCGTACATTTGCATACCTCCAATTTGTTGTTACTGTGCGAACCTGTTTGGACTTGTCCGTGCTGCCTTTTCTCTAAAAGTGGTAGCGTAGCAATCTACTGTGCATGTGTGGAACACGTGTTTCAAGAGGACTCCAGAAAATAGGATTAACAGAACTACCATGAATCTGTTTGGGAGTATAACAAAGGCTTTTTGCAACCAATGGTTCCAAATGTCAAACGTTTTAACACATAGGTGTTTAGGACCGTGATACATAGTATGATGGTCCTGGGACAGATCATTTTTTTGGATTAATGTCTTTAAAGGCCCATATATAATTTAGGGTAAAATATTTGAGTAAGGGAGGGTATTTAACAGTAGCTGGTCTCTTTCAAGTGCTCATGAATGATATTAAATGATCCACAGAGGCAATTTGAAACGGTCCCCAGGACACAGTGGTCAAATCTATTCTACTCCCAGCATCACAGTACTGTAACAGGCTTTTCTTTCTGACCTTCCTACCAGCCAGTCTAAGGACATATACAAAACTTCTTCACAGGGTGGAGTGGATATTTATAAATGGCCATCTTGTTACACACTGGATCAAAACTATTTCTCTTTTGAGATGGCCATGGACGGGGTCTACATTAGGATGACGGATTGATTGCTTAATACGAACAAAACGTTGTATAGGTTTTCACTGGAGTATTTAAGATGTTTTGTATGGGTGCTTCACATGGGGCGGATTAACTTTCACATTCCATTTCTTCAATTTGACCAAATCTCTATCAAAAATGATTCCTGTACAGTATTTGTGTGTAGCAGAACATTTGAGAGAAATGCCTGATAGAGCTTGAAATCCGGTTCTTTGTGTGTACATTGCAGCAAATTCCCAAACATGAAATCTCAGTCTTATGTCTCCTTGGGGCACCCATACTGAATTTGTATGTGCATAAAACTGCTAGATAGAGATGAGGATTGTGTTGCTACCTTAAGTAGTAGACAAGGTTAACCTCCTCTTTGTCTTTGTGTTGATTTTGCTTTTATTGTAAGTGTTGCAGATTCATTTCCATGTCTAATTTGTGTCTTATTACAACCTAGGCGATGTGATAACAATTGTTGCATTGCCCTCGCAGCCATTTTTACATCTTTCTCAGAAGAAGGTTTTGTGGTCGTCGGGCTTTGGAAATTTTGTTATTGTTGCATTTTTGTGAAATCTCGCACTGGGCTGGGCCTAATCAACTGTTTTTATTGTTGTGTGTCAAGAGGACTATTTCTGTATACAGTATGTGAAAGATGTTTTTATTTCTCTTGACTATTATCCCTTGACTGTTTTAACCTGTGGAAAAACAAAAACAAAGGAAAAGCTCGAGAAGAGATAAGACCAAATAAAATGTAACACTCCTGACTGGTTTGTGACTTTATTCATATAATTAAAAAAAAAGGTTCTCAGTCAATCACAAAACTTTAAAAGGAAATTGTTTTGTTTGTTTAATTAACCAGTGAGACTTGTTGATTGTATTGTTGTAATTATATTTGGTAACTGTCATTTTCATCCAGTTTGTGGACTCACTGTCAGCTATGGAAGCCCGTAGGTGACGTGCATGTAATTATTTCCCTTGTGTTGTTTTCTTGTCATGCCAAGTCATAATGTTATGATTTCAACATAACAAAAATTATTGTTATTCTGTGATTACGAGGAGGGGTATGATGTAACGGTGACAAAATATTTATTTTGTCACACATAGTCTCGGACCATTTCAGAATGGGAATCTGAAAAAGGTTTATTGCCACAGTAAGTTACGCCTTCATGGAATTTGCCTTGGTGAATGGTGCATACATACACAAACGTATTAAACATTAATAAGAAATAGTCAATAATAATAATTGATTTTATTAGGATGCCCATCAGCTGATGCAGAACATCAGATACCCTTTCTGGGGTCAACACAAAACATGACAACAGATGAGATATTTTCAAACAAAACAAATGAAATAGGAAACAAAAATAGTTTAACACTATTTCTCACAAATATAACTATACATATTCCTCTTCATATACTCTTATGTAAATTACACTAAATCCATAAGCAATGAATATACAAAAGTGAAATCTCATAACATGAACGTATACATGTAAATATTCCTATACATAAAAAGTACAAACTGTAGTTAGAAACTATGGTTACAGGTGTAGGGCCATAAGATATTGCTTAACTTGTTTTTTTTGTAAAGCTTGCTTTATTGTGTGCTTTAGCAATCTCAGCTGGAAGTGAGTTTCATGCAACCATACCTTGAGGCAATACTGTACGTTGTTTTAAATGTGTTCTGGATCTAGGGACTGTGTAAAGACTTCTGGTGGCATGTCTGGTGGGGTGTGTATGTGTGTTGGCGCTAAACGTGAGTTTAGAGCTGATGTGAGCTGTTCAGCACAAGGAATGGTTTGAGTGCAGAATGCAAGAACATAGTCTGTGCAATGTGGAGATATATAGCCTAGGATGAAGGTTAGTGCAAGAAGAAACTGTTTTTATGGCGTGAGGTTTTGGGCCTGATGGACTGCAGCCTCCTGTGAGACAGGAGGGGTTTAGACAGTTTCTGTCCCGGGTGAGAGGGATCTACAGGACAGTAGTAGTTGTTCTGGAGCCTTTTAATCATTTCATATGATCTTCATCATCAGACAGTTTACTTAGTAACATTAACAACAACATAAGGATTCATTCATCCTCGGTGGACAACTACCTTTGGATGGAATGGTTGAAATGGCACAAATCTTTACCTGTGTGTTTCCAGTCTGGCTTTCCGAAGGCTAGTTACCTCTGAGGGGCAGCTGTGACCATTTGACATCGCCTTTTAACATTCAATCTAATCATGCCATAGAAACGGAAGAACATTTTATGTTATAACCATTTTACAGCATCTTATCACATCATTTACGGTCCATAAAATAGAATGAAGATGGTTGAGTGGAAATAGTGGCTCTGTATGTATGTGGGTGTATCTTCAAGCATATTTTTGAAACTGTAGGTAGATGTTTTGTCAGGGGTGAGACGCTTCACAGCCACATGGCAGGTGAAGAGGACAGCGCTGGTGTGTTTTTCCCTAAACAATACAGATTTTGGACCACTGATTCAGACAAATGACTACACACACTTTTGTCGACTTCATTAGTGCCTTATCAGACTAGGGTACAAATGCATGCAATAATGCAATCATCATTAGTTTAAGTCCTATACAAATTAGTTACATAAGAATAAGCTTTACCTTAACCAACTAGGTCAGTGATCACCAATCACCAAAATCATAATCAAAACTTGCCAGTGCAACCCACCCAAATATCTAATGATAATTAATTTTACAAAAAGAGATGTGCACCATGAATTAGAATGAAAGAAATGAAGTTTTTCAAATGCTAACAAATTGAATTCGGCTCAAAAGTGGTGATCTCAACTCCCCCAATGTGTACGCCCCTGAGTGTAGGCAAGCCTTGAGCTCCAATCAAATTGCCTGAGCAGCAAGCACCACCTGAAATCTCATTACAAATTTTATTTTTTAATTTTTTATTTTAATTAAACGCTTGCATCAAAGTGAATCTAACAAGATTGATCCATATTAAAATATAAATAATAATTATAAAAATAATTTCACGCAAAATCAACCGCAGTTGACCCCGTCTTTTGATTGGTCGCTCAGAGTTGATGCGTCAGAGAGAAGTCTAGCTGTGCGAATGAAGGTTAAACTCCGCGTTATTAACTAAACGTTAGCCAAGAGTAAAACAATAAGTGTTTCGCTTTGCGGTTTGTTATGTTACGATTTGTAATTGTTCCGTTGAAACGAGCGAAGGTGGAAGCTGACTGTGACGCAGAAAACGGTGAACATTACATAGTTAGTGACGCTAATCTGTTGCTGAACTTCACCTGGCCAAGCGCCATATTGAAAGAAAAATAACAGAATGGGATTACTATCAGCGCCGTCGTGATGCACCTGTGTTTTGAAGGCCATATCAGGATGCTTTCTTGGATTTATTCAAACTGTTTATCTTTTTGACATTGTCTACCACATCAGCTGCAATGGAAAATTAGATTTATTTGTAATTTACCTCGGCTAAAGACCATGGACACTCACCTGAGGAACAGTAGCGGTGACGAGAAGCAGCTAACAGCTATAACGGTACCTGGCTCAGCTAGCCACCGCTAAAACAGTGGACATGGAGGCTGTACCGCTCTTCTTCTGTGACGGTAAGTACTTATTTCTTATAAAGGACTATATAATTTTCAAATGTTTGCACCATAATGGATGTAACTATATTGATTCATATTAGAATATATGTAAGAATTGTAAAAAATAAATAAATAAATAATTGTAACGTTAGTCATTTCACGCAAAACCGACCCCAGTTGACCCCGTCTTTTTTGGTCACTTAGAGTTGATTCGTCAGAGAGAAGTTCGTCTGTGCTCGCTATGCGAATGAAGGCTAAAATAAGCGTCATTAGTCATCCTCAATATTTGTTGTGTTCTGGGTTTAGAATGATGAAGACTTCACCTCATGGTTTACAGCTTGGCTGATGAGAATTTAATACAAGGGTATCTGATAATTTTATACATTGCTTATTCTCTAATTCAGACAGATAAAAGTGCCCAAAACAATGAGCATCTTTGCAACATCATGAAGTAATGAACATCTGACATGTTCTTCTTCACAGCTTCAGAACTAGAATTAAGTGTAATCACATGAGAGAAGCATCAGCGTTTGCTCCTTTTTTTTATTTTTATTGTTTAGCTTCTCTGCTCGAAAAATTAGTTAATTGTGTGTCAAAGGCAGCCAGAGCGATTGCAGGAGACAGAGAGTACTTCATTCTCACTCTTCATTAGCGTTGGTAAGATGTTCTCTTTGGGGAAATGGAAGACCCTGACTAGTAGGAGCCAGATTTGATTACAGAACTGAGACAAAAATTACAACCCTGATGCTCAGCTCTGTACATACAGATTATGATCCACATGATCCTTTGAGCTGTAAGGAGAAAAAAAAAGATACAAAATTAAAAAGTTTTTAGCTGCACTACGTTTACTAGAGCTGTCAATCTTCCTCTATAATACCATTCAAATTCCATTATTTAAAAAAAAAAATTGAATTGTATTTAATGCTCACATGCAGCCTGTTATGTATGTATATGTACTACACTCACATGCTTGTGTTTTCAACGCTACTATAAGTATGTGGTTGTTGTTACACGCTCTGTCCACTAGAGGGACTTCCAACACCAGCCTGGCCTTAAAGGGGACTTGCGCCGTGGCGCAATGAGAATACAGCTGTTGGAAGGTAATAATAATAAATATGAAGTCATAGCTAACTCTGACAGCTGGAGGGTAGCTAACTTTACCTAGCTGTCTCCATGAAGCTACCAGCTAAGCTCCTATAACTCGCGACGCAATTAGCAAACCAAAAAGAGCTAACTATTGACAACATAAGCATTTTTGGCTGGGTGATGTTGATTTTAAAGTTATGTCAAAACTATTTAAATTCAATTCAATTCAATTTTATTTATAGTATCAATTCATAACAAGAGTTATCTCAAGACACTATAAAGATAGACCACACTCAAGGACCCAACAGTTCTAGAAGTTTCCTCCAGAGCAAGCAACAGTGCGACAGTGGCGAGGAAAAACTTCCTCTTAGGCAGAAACCTCGGTCAGACCCAGGCTCTTGGTAGGCGGTGTCGGACGGGCCGGTTGGGTTTAGAATTTTGTAATTCTACAAAACATTTCCCGTCTATCTATCTACTATCTAACTATGTTCTGATTTCCAGCCGCAGCCTGTCACTCCCCCCAGTACTAACGGTCGGTACGTAACGTTAGCTCACAATGCCTTGTGTTTCTTACTCCTGTAACTTATTGTTCATCAGATGTGACATAAGAAGATTGAGATGATCGAACGTTAGCCAACCTATTTATATAAAAAAAAAGAAAATCACGTTTCAAAAGTAATTTCAGCCTTCAAATAGTATTGATTTTTTGTTACTATTCAAATTAGACTTTAGACTTTTCGTTATTGACCCTTTTGGGATGACTCCCGCTAGTAAATTGAATTTCCAGCACCAGATTTCAGCAGCTTATTATTAAAATTATATTTGACTTTCGGAATTCGTTCCAACAGCCCTCATGTTTAGTAGTTCATTGCTTACTTTTTCGTTTTTAAAAAATAACACTAAGTGCTTAGTGTGACGGCACTGCAAGTAGTAACCCAGCATCCAAAGTCATTTGATCCATAACTTATCTGCAATGGGTAAATTGAGTATATAAAAAGGTACTTTGAGTTTTTAAACCCCTTATTTAATTTAATACATATTATATTCAGTTTATTCTATTTAAACAGAATATCATTTATCTAAAATGAATCCTATGAGTAATTTAAGTACGTAGACCACATAAAAAGGGGAAAATAAAGCAACAACAAAGCGCTCAGTGTGACGGCACTGCAGAGCCACACCACTGCGCTTTACAGACTTTCATTCACAGTGTCCATGGCAACAAGAGCCCTGGAGACCTGGGCCAGGCTAGAGGAGGGTCAGGCGTTGCAGATAGTTTCTCCGTCACGTCCTCGCTGACGCTGCGGATTCTCCGTTCTCTGTGTTATCCAGTTGACTGACAGAGTTGATGAGAAGGGAGAGAGTCCAAGTAAAGTGCGGCACTTTGTTTTGGCGTGCCCGGCGAGGGTCACAAACATCAGAGAGGCTCTTATTCCATTCCACCTGCGCTTCACTTGAGATGGCGAGTCACACACTTCCAAGAGACAGAACATCTGGTGCCAGATGTATGAATAATACAAAAATAACATTTCCCACACATAAAGTGGTATTTATAGTGTGTGCAGAGAGAATGCGCGCACCTTCAAATGTAGAGCAGACTGAGAACAAGCTATGAAAAAAGACTCAAAGTACTGACGTGTAAAGGCCCAAATGTACTGAAAGTGTCCGACGCGTGCGTTTTGAAGTACACCCAGTGTTTAAAATGGCCAAACACACACCAAAAGCATTCAGAGATGCGTCAAACTTTCTTCTACTCTGACCTTGTTTTAATGTTGGAGCGTCCAAATAAGGAACAGCGTGATTACATGTTACTGTAATATGTCATGTTATGATGTGATCCGAATCAAAATTCATATGAATCAATGTATCCAATCAGGCGCTTTAAAGCCCAAAACTGCTGCACGTCCATCTCTCTGTCTCTCTCCGTTGTCTCACTGACTGGCTGAGGTCACTGTTAATTGTTAATCAGTGAAACTATCCACACCAGAGAGCAGGGCAATAGTGGTGCACACCACTGAGAACTGCTCTTCAAATTTTCTTCCATTTATATTTTTTATGCGGTGAAACATGAGAGCAGGGATGCCATGCCACTGTTGGCAAGTGTCATAGTAACAAATGCTGATTCAATTGGTCAGCATAAAATCCAACTGTAGACGGACCGTTCAAACCGGATATCAACCCAGTTCTACCTCCTTAATTATGCCCAAAATATATTTCTCAAACGCATGACCCAGCACATCTGTTGAATACAGTGTTTGTGCGCACTAGGGCTGGGCATATCGTCTAACCTAAGTCCTCAGGCTTTAAATGTGCCAATCTCATTTGTGATCTGTGCTCACACAACGGCAATTACACAATGTCCTTTTGAGAGTAAAATGACTGAGTGGGAGCAAGAAAAAAAGCCAATAGTCTGATAAGGCTGGCTTACAGCAAAATGACATTGGAACAAAGATGTCCCAAGTGCAGTATTAATGGGAAACCAAGACATCTCCAGCCAAGGATGACAGGGCTCCTTTTTCCATGAGAATGTACCAAAACTCAGGGAAGAACAAATGTAGTCATTAAGCCAACCAATGATCGTGTTGTCTGTATAAATCTGTTAATTTGAATGATGATTTAACATTAAAGTGGAATATTACTAAATCAAAGCACATTTAGCTGTGCTCTCTGATTGTAAATAAAAAAGACTAGTCTCTCCCTCCATGTATTAATCAGGCTGAGGAGTATATCCATTCAGATATGTTTTTGCGCACATGTAACCACCAGAGGGCAATGTGTAAGTGCACAGCCACCTCCCGGGGGCAGCATCAGACTTTGTGCACAAATCTATTCTATTAAAATTCTATTCTTTAAATTATCACTGTAGCCTTCCATTTTGTTGCTGTGGTTTCCCACCGGCTGAATTGTACACCAACAGTGCACAGGGTCAGAGGTTGAGCATGTGTTTCCTTTTCCTCGCTCATCTGGAGGCCCTTTGATGAGCTTCTGTCAGAAATAGCTTTCGCACGGCGGGGCTGACTTAACAATGTTTTTAGGGAGAGTGGGTCCTCCCACGGCAGAGAGCTTCACACGTAACTGAGGAGGGCTGATTGACAGATTCAGATCATGGAAATTACAGACAAAACGTCTTTATGGAAATGTATGCAGAATTAAAACATTTCACAGTCTTTAGTTCTCTCTCCCGATCACACCAGAGTGAGTATCAAGGCGAGAAGAAAGGAAGCATGGGGCAAAAAAAAAGTCCTTTTGAATCTCAGTAGTTCCCACTTTTGTTGCGGGCTTTGCAAAAACACACTTATTAGAAAGGCTCACCTCAGATAGTCTGATGTGATATTTGCCCCTTCCTGATCAAAGATTGATTTAACAATTTGGGTCAACATGCTTTACCTGTCTCTTTGCCAAATTGGCCCACTGCTCTGTGGCCCATATCATTACATTAAAAATGAAAGAAATCCATCCTTGCATGAACTACTAACGGGAGCATGGCTGAGATAGGACTGTGAACAGTTACACAGCGCAACGCCGCCACAAAACCTGCCTGTTTTGTGGCACCCGATAAGCGAGAGCCCTGAATGTGCCTGCATGCATAAAAGCCTTGCGAGGGAGAAGTGTTTTGCAGGATAAATATTGCGGTTGCCCTTCGTGCATGTGTACAAAACAATTACATGCTTCATAGTTGTGACAAAAACGGTCGGAGACAGCAGCGATTTGCTGTTAATTTAGCTTGAGAAGTTCCAGGCATCGGGGGGGGATGAATCCTGTTGGAGACTGTATATCAGCAGCTACACTCTGCTGCAGGCTGCTGGCTGGAAAAAAACACAAGTAGCTCTAATGTAGCTCCATAGGATGACAGATAAAAAAATGACTCAACCATACTGGGCGCTCAGTTTGGTCTAATTACTGTGTAGTGGATCCATTGTGGATAATCAGATCTTTTAGGTTAGTCCTACTAATGAGTGTGACTTGAGTTTAACGTAGACAGAATTTTTCTACATTGTATTGCCTTCAGCCAATTCAGCATCTGCTGCAGCAGCACCGTTACTAAGACAGGGAATCTGTTGTAATTGATGACTACGTGGTCTAACTTTTTTTGCCTTTTTGAAAACAGAGATCCAAACAAGTCTCTGTGCTAGAGTCCAGGTCAAGTCTCTTGTGGTTATAAGTGTTGTATCACCTTCTACTTTCGATCCAGCCTGCTTAGAACACTGCATAACTAGATCTATATCTAAGGATGTTAAAGCATGGCAGCCAGCGGGACGTAACTGATTACATAAATCCACTACCACCAGTTTGGCAAACAAACTAACACTCATTCATTTGTTTTCAGGTGCTTTATAAAATAAGATTTGATTGAGTCAGAACCATTTTATGTTGATACCACATATTTTGGGCCTTGTTGTCTGTAGCTATCAAAGCCAAAGCCTGTGATGAAAGGCACAGCAGCTGTGGTCGACACGTTTGTTGTCCTCTCTCATGTGTGGCTGCGCGGAGCAGATACGTTACGTATTATGTGTTACATAGGTTATAGGTTATGCAGGAATTTGCAGGATTGCCGAATCTTAAGTCTGAGTCCAGTCTGAAGTCTTTTGAGGACAAGTCTCAAGTCAAGTCTGAATTCACTGTATGTGCCACTTAAGTGCGTCTCAAGTCAGATCTTAAACTTGATTCCCCCTCTCTGCTTGATAAGATGTGACATTTTTTGGTGTGTGTTTTTTTTTTTTAACAATAAGTTTTTCTGGACATGTCAGTAACACACAAAGGTTTGTTATTACAGGAGACATAAAAAAGCTGCAGATATTCACAGTTGGAACCAGAACAAAAGCCTGAGCTTAACAAATGACACACAATCAATTATCAAAATCGTTAAATTTGTCAATTTGTCAATCAAAGCTACAGTTGGTAACTTTTATAAAATGTAACTTTTGTCATAGTTGCTCGAACTCACTATATTCTGGCAGTGCTACGTGAGACAGATGCTCGGTGAAAATAGTCCCATTCCTCTGCCTCTTCCTGTTGCTGCTAAAGGCACAAGGAAAACAACCAGTCGAGGAGTCTCTACTGCAGTGTCAATGACTGCTGGTGAATGACGCTGATCAAATTTAAATCAAGATTATGTTTCAGCATTGCCTTTCTGCATTTGTTTTCTCAATTGTTTGCAGAAACCCATTTTTGTTGACCGTTTAGCTGTAACATGAGAAAGCTAAACAGTACACTAAAATACATTTCTGAAAACATTTGAGAAATAGACAATTACCTGGATTCATATTTGATTGGCGCTGTCCATAGTTTCACAGTTTGAATGCAGTACACAAGCAGTCATTAACACTGCGTTGGAGAATCTTCGGCTCTGACTGGTGTTTAACCTTTGGACACTTGGCGAATGCCATTCTGTGTACTATGGGGAGGCAAAGGAACACAGTTATTTGGCCGATTATCTGTCCAATGTAGTACTGTTGGGATATAGTCAGTTTTAGCAAATATTACATATAAAAGTTACAAGTCTTCACCAACCACTGCCTCAGACGTATTCTTAACATCAGATGGCCTGATAAAATAAAGAACGAAGAGCTGTGGGGAGGAGCAAGGCAGCTTGCGATAGAAGTGGAGATAAAGAAACAAAAATGACAAGCCCTGCGAGAGACAGAGACACAGAGAGAGAGAGAGAGAGAGAGAGAGAGATAGAGATAGAGAGAGATACTTTATTGATCCCCAAGGGGAAATTCAAGGCTACAGATGGCAAGAGCTTGAGAAGCTGGCACAGAACACGACAAGTTGGAGAAATATTGTCGGTAGCCTATGCTCCTTGTCGGAGTAACAGGCTTAACTTCTACTACATGTAAAAGTTACCTACTGAACCTTTAATGTTATGTTTATTGACAAATCAAGTATCATTTCTGCTTTAGTTGTGACAAAGAAAGAATCTGCATGTAAAGGCACCTTGCATTGCAGCCTCTGCCATCAGTGTATGAATGAGTCTGTGAATCTATTACCCATGTTCATGACAGCTCCAACAATCATTTAGTCAGTGGTTGTGTTGTTGCGCCGATAGAGAGCTCACCTAAAGGCACATAAAATAATTTGCCAAATAGGGCTGAATGATTTTTAGGGGGGGGGGAATCTAACAGCGATTACGATTCAGTTCATGAGTTTATTTTTAAGTTTAGTTTCTAAATTCCACTAATCAATGTGTAACAGATAAAAATGTCATTGAGCATTATAACTTGAGATACCGTCGAAACGGCTCCATATTATTATGCAAGCATAAGAACATAGAGATGAACTGCCAGCAATAAATGTTTTTCTTTTAAGAAGCATGGAACAGTAAAAAACAGAACATCTATCACAAAACCTAAAGTTATAATAATAACTTTTAAAAAAAATATCAATATCAATAAAAAAATCTGTATTTTCCTGTAAACAGAACTTTCTGATATGCTTCATTTAAAAAGCCGCATCGACATATGGCACCTTCTTCTATCATGTTCAATTTTATTTAGAGTATCAATTCATTCAAGGACCCAACATATCTAGTAGTTCCATTCAGAGCAAGCAACAGTGGCAAGGAAAAACTCCCTTTTCGGAAGAAACCTTGGACAGACCCAGGCTCTTGGTAGGCGGTGTCTGATGGGCCGTAATTGAAGAGTGGCAATAACAGTCGCAATAAAAGATAATGGAACAGTGACTAAAAAAAGTAGTTTGTATTAGTTCATGGCATAGAGGGGCACTGTCTGGAATGACGAGGCCCAGCAGGATATAGCAGGGCCCTGCAGAGCGTAGCAGGATGTAACAGGGCATTGCAGGACATGTAGCAGGACCATGGCGACAGCTGCGACCATGATTTTGGAGCCTCCCTGATCCAAGGAAACATAAGGACTCCGGGGAATGACTCCCCAAAGTTAGGTTAGTAAGAGGCATTTCTGGGAAATGGAAGCAAACAAATGGAAAGATAAAGGAGAGAGGAGCTCACTGTGTCAAAGGAAGTCCCCCGGTAGTCTAAAACTATTACAGCGTAACTAAGAGAGACAGGGTAAAGAGAGGAGCCTGGTCAGGCTGTACTTCCCTGCCTCTCTAGTTTTATTATATTATTGATTATATGGTAAATTTAAAAAAGCAGAGAAGAGAAGGGGTGCCGTGTCTGCGGCTATACACCCTCCCCCGCCGGTCTAGGCAAATGCTGCGCTCATCACTCCCTAACTAAAAGCTTTATCAAAGAGGAGAGTTTTAAGTTTACTCTTAAATGTGGTGGCAGAGTCTGCCCCCCAAACCCAGAACGAAAGCTGATTCCATAGTAGAGGAGCCTAATAGCCTGATGTAGTGCTCTGGTGGCACAATAAGGGACTAAGAGCTCTTTAAGATAAGATGGTGCTTGACCATTTAGAGCTTTTTAGGTCAGGGGGAGGGTTTTAAATTAAATCCTGGACTTTAGAGGAAGCCAATGCAGAGAAGCTAATACATATCTTTTTTTAGTTCTTATCAGAACACGCGCTGCAGCATTCTGGATCAGCAAGGGAGTCTTAAGGGACTTGTTTTAGCATCCTGAAAATAAAGAATTACAGTAGTCCAGCCTGGAAGTAACAAATGCATGGACTAGTTTTTCAGCTTTTTTTTGAGACAGGATTTTAGCAAAGTTCTCTGTGCTATGATGCTTTCTAAATCCTGACTGAAAGTCCTCAAGTAAACTATTGCTTTGTAGAAAATCACATAACTGATTAGTGACTACCTTCTCAAGGATCTTGGAGAGAAAGGGAAGGTTAGACATAGGTCTATAGTTTGCTGAGACCTCCAGGTCGAGGGAGGGTTTTTTCAGGAGAGGTTTTATCACAGCTACTTTAAATGGCCGTGGTACATAACCTGTTTATAGAGACATATTGATAATATCTGGTAATGGAGTGTTAACCCCGGGTAACGCCTCTTTGAGTAGCCTCGTTGGAATGGGGTCTAAGAAACAAGTAGATTGCTTAGCTAGAGACCTTTTGACAATAACAGAAGCAGTCTATGTATATGTCAGGTCATGTTAAATAAAGTAATACAAAATAAATAAAAATCCACTGAAAATAGGCATTTCTTTTAACAACCTTTTATCCCAGCATTCATCTTATGAAAAAAAAACAGTAAATATAATAATAAAAAGAGGAATAAAAAATGTTAAACCAAATGTCAACTGAATATATTGCACATTCGATTAAATGGGTCTTCACGATTAGCTAATCGCAGTTAAAAGCTACAATTTTCATTTTGATTTGAAAACAATGTGCTAAGCTAAAATCAGTCAATGCTTAGGTACTAGTTGGGCTTTAGTTTGAAGCAGATATTAAGCTTCAGGGTGGAAACATCAATCCGTCATGAAATCAAAGAGCAGAAAAGACAGATGGTGTTAGAAGAAAATGAAGGAAAAGACAATAAAACAACTTTGATTCTTCCCTAATACCCTAAAGAGCAAAACAAAGTCTCAGAATGACTAAAATGATATCAGCTCCCGTAAGCTGTGCTACTGCTGAGGGCTGATGGCACAGTTCATTTATTTTCCCTGAGACTCTCCCCCTGGAGATTTGAGAGTCCATGTTGGGATTTATGACCAGCAGTGGTGCAATTGAACATTTTAAGAGGAACCAGGGGTATATAGTCCAGCATAAGCCTTAATAAATGGTGTTCTTAAAGAGCCATTCATAGCCTGTCCTGAGCAAAGGGGGAATGATGACGGATTGGTTTTCTTTGCCCTGCCTCATTTCTTATCCAAATGAAATCCAGGAAGTCCATTCATCCCTCTTAGGAGATGATAAATTGGTTTGAGTTGTTGGCTGTATATAGACCTTATGAGTTGACCTACCTCTGTGCTTACTGTGTGCTGGTGTCCGTTGTATTCTTTCTGTACGTTATCTCCCTCCGTCATTGTTATGCTTTCTTTTTTTGGTCACTTGTAATCAAAATCCAAAGATATTCAAGTAAACCTATGAATACCTGTGATCATAGAGGCATTGGTTTTACTACTTTTTCTAGTATTAATCATCAGTTTGCCTGCATACCCTGCTCACTGTTCCAGGGAGCTGGATCCTATCCCAGCCTGCATTTGGCATGCTGCCGCTAGTATCAGTACTTGCAGTACTTAAAAGCTGCACCAGGGCCAGTATTTGTGTAAAAAAAATCAGGGATGCAAGAAGTATTTGCAATATCAATATTGAAAATATCCGGAAAGGATGAATGCAATATTCCATTTATTTTGTGGAGAGATGCACGGGCGGCTGTGTGTTGTGATCAAGTTAGAGACCACGTATTTAATTGGCCAATTGCCCTGTCACACGCACACTTTGACAGCGTGCGTGAAGAGGGAGATAGCCAGGGAAAAGATAGAAAAGGAGAGTGCGTACTGCAAATCAAGTGTGTGAAGCAAAAGGAAAGAAGAGACAGAAAAGTAAGAACATGAGTGTGGCTCAGGGAGATGACAAAATCAGGGAGATGGAAGAGGAAATGTTAGTAGCCAAAAACTGATGCCTCTTCGCCAGCGTGGCAGTACTTTGGCTTTAAGCCAACAGATGTTGCTAATATCTGTGCCAACTATGCAAAACAAGCCATATGTTGGCACAGCGCGTAAAAGGCAGTACAACCAACCTCTCATCTCACCTCAAAAGCCCCTACAAGACACTGTACGATGAGTGCATAATAATTTCCTAAAAATGTATTCAGGTTTTACTGTCAGTTTACATAGACCTTTGTGTTGTACAAAAACCTGTTGTTTTGATATTGTGTTAACCTAATTTGATTTGCTTTCCCATATTTTTTGTGTTTTTATGAATATCTGAATTAATATCGATATTGCAATATTCCTGCTTAATATCGCAATATCACATTTTGTCAATATTGTGCAGACAGCATTTATATCAGCCAGGTCTGCAGTACAAAGCAGAATTACTTCCCAAAAGCTCTTTATTCTTTACAAACACACACACACACACACACACACAAATACTGTACATACACATAATAAGTGGATCCTGGTTGTGTGATAGAGCTGAAGTGTCTTTGGAGGCGGTAAAGTCACCCGGATGTTGCTCAAATGTCACGGCAGTTTAATTAGAGCGCTCCATAATGGAGCTCTATCTGGAATAGCCCTTAATGAGCACCTAGTTATTCTATGTCTCCTTAATGTGTTCCACATAACTGAGGCCATTAGTAATCTCAAACTGTGAAGGATTATTTAGGGCCGGTGGGGGGTCTGGTCAGGTGTGGAGGATAGGAGGGGATAATGGGTAAAGTGGGTTTTGGGGCGTCATGTTGGCTCTCACCATAGCCAGCTCTGAGGTGTGGACAATGCAGTTTCTGTGAGCCTCAACATTGACTTTACATTCCCCGAACACACACAAGTATTAAGGGTGATGGTTGCTATGGCAACTGGGCAAAAATAGTAGGGAACGGATGCCGGAGGGTACTTGCATACACACACACTCATCAACACGCAAACCCTTTTCGTAGCTTGTTACTCTTTCTCTCCCTTTCACACACTTTGTGCAAATGTGTATTGTATGTGTGTCAGACCGTGTAATTCACTGACAGCTAGATTGATAGGTAAGTGTGGTGTGTTTGTATGGCTTCATTCCAGCCGCGGAGGTTTGGAGGCAGCTACCTGTTCATCCATCATCTTCCTCTCTGCCCTGCAGTCTGGATTTCTCTCTGCAGTGACAACCACTCTCTTATACGTGCGTACATACACACACACACACACACACACACAAACACACACAGGCCCACCTATACCGCCTACTGTAAGAAAACACACTCTTGTGCCTACATACTTGCACGCATCAACACCCATGTGCTTCATAAGACAAACTTCACTGAGCTGCCACACACAAACACACCTGTTCTCCCTATATACGGCTTCTTTTCTTGAGCTCCCTCTATGCCCCACTTTTAGCCCCTGCTCACCATCTTGTATCCAGTTATTTTATTAACTCTCTTTGCTTCCTGCTGCATTCAGAGCTCTGCTTGGCTCCCCTTAATTTACGCACCGCTCCTTATAGATATTTGACTTGTAAATTGAGGCACTATTTCTGTCATGCCCAAGAGGTGCTGTCAATTAGTCTAAACACTTTGTGTGTGTGTGTGTGTGTGTGTGTGTGTGTGTGTCTGTGTGTGAGAGATTAATTTTATTTCCAAGGCAAGTATCAGGGTCTTGCCTGGTGTAGCAGCATAAAGGGACCTCCTGGTGGTAGAACAGATCCTAGATCAGTGCAAGTGTCATCAGACAAGACCCCCGGAGATCTGCTGCTTGTAGGGGAATGTTTGGATCCACACCAGAGAGGCTGCACATGCTGACTGTCCAGCATATGTCAGAGGCTTGCCGGGCGAGATATACCCTCATTTAGACATTTACTACAACAACATCATCAAGGTGAATGAGAAATTGGATACCGGGGAAAGGACATTATGCAAACTCAAAGGTTTATGAACTATTTATAACTCTCGCAATAACAGTTTCAGTAATTCAGAAAGAAATAACTATTTCTATATTTAAAAAAACAGACTAGAAGAGGATAAAGAAAGTGTAGCTGTGCTGTGTCAACTAAATCTGGTTGGTTTCCCTGATTAACGTTACCCAGAGCTACAACACAACCTTAAACCTATCCTATGATCCTATCCTATGCATATAGAAAGGTACATTATAAAACTAATAAAACACTGTCAACTCCTGTTGAATCACGTTACACTAAGGCTATTCAAAGTTACTGCTTGTTTATTTGGTTGTAGATCATCGTTAGTTTTTTAAAGTGTTTTCATCCATGTTTTGATCCTGATTACATTAAACACCGGGTTTCGTATTAACGTTACATGTCAGTGTTGCATTCATTAGGATCTCATCTGAACAGATTTGTGTCAGTCAAACAACTCTGAATTGTAGTTTAAAACTTACAGTACACTTAATCAAATGCCACAGAGAGGCTGAACCACCAGACTGTTAAAACAACATCCGGGGAGCTTTCACAGAGGTGTGGACGCAGTGTTTTTACAGTTTATAAATACAGTTAATCGCACAGGAAGCAAAAACATCACAAGCACCGTGTTACTATAGATAATCTTTGCTACTACCAACGTACTACTGGCTCTGAACCTAAGCATGGTCTACAGAGAATTATTATCATTAACATTTTTTAAAGTGAGTTGGTGATGCTGTAACATGCGAGCGAGTTCATTAGGGGGAGTGGCCAGGCAGCCGCTGGTCTCTGTGCCATAAAATTACATTGTTGATCGGAAAAAAAATATATATATATATAATTTGGATTTTATCTACCTGGGCAGGTACCATCCTACCTGGGAGGGGCACCCAAGTATAACCTATATATGGGAATATTATTGTAATCTGTAAGTAAATCCAGTACCTGACGAATGTGTGTTTCTTTGAAGGCTAATTTGCTTACTCTCAAAACATTTGAAAAATCATCTTCTGAAGCCTGCTTTACTGCTATGCTAGCCAGCAGTTGTCTTGTTGCCTGCCATTTGCTGGCATGTTTCTAAGTTTCTTGACGCTTTACTGCAGCAAACTGTTCCTCAATGAAATTGCATGAAATAGTCTGCAGCAGTGTGTTTATGGCACTCGTAATCCAGTGGGAATGCGTATACATAACGATGTACAAAAGACGCACCCAAACATCCATAGTGCCACAAGATCAGAAATAGCACACCTTTTTAATATCGGTCTAACAAGTAAAGGCTACTTGTAATTATTTTTTAAGGGTTGTAGTCTGAGGACTTGCTTTTAACAAGCCTGTATACTAAGCTAGGTGACAGAATATGAGGGCTACCTGCCTGGTTGTTTTTGGGGAAATTGTTTTCTTCCCCTCTGTCATAGCGCCTCGGGGTGTATGATCACACACATTTTAACACTGACCGCACACACGCACGCAAACGCACTCACACACGCATCTCACAGCCCATTTGAGCTTTTACTCAGAGCAGAGTAAACGGTGTGAAGCTGCCTGCATGTCCTTGTCTGATACTCACATGCACCCAAACATGCACAGATACACACCCAAGCAACGTGCTGATTATTTGCATGGCAGGGGCTGCTGCTGAGATGGTGTCATTGCTGATTGTCTGTCTAACCAGTGATTTGATATTATTTGTGAAAACCAAGTTCTCAGGCACGTTTACAGCAAAGCTTTCTGCCAGTGGGGAAATGATGCCACTCCTTGGGTTTTGGCTTCTTAAATTTGATGAATGTCGAGCAGAGCGGGGCAGGAACAAATCTCTCTCTTAGTAGGTCATCTAGTTTAGTCTGGGAATCTTTCAGATGATGTCTTATTGTAGTGTGAGCCATGCATCCTTTTTTTTTTTTAAGATTGTTGGGTAAACGGGAAATACAGCCATGGGTTACATTGCACAGTGGGATAGAAGATTGGATGATGAAATACAGAGGAAACGGCACACAAAATGGATTCTAGTTCTTATTTTCTTCCTCACCTTTACTAACCTCTGCTCCAGATTTAGAAACAGAGCTTTTGATTTGATACAGTGTCTGTATGTACACATGCTGATTTAGTCATGTTGAGTTTTTTTTAAACTGGATCATAGAGCATGTATAACAATTACTGTAGAGATAGAGAGAACAATTCCAATGTTTGTTCAACTTTTAACTGTAATGCATATTTAATGAATTTGCACATAGTAGCTCTGAGCAACTTGATACCTAAATATTAATGTGCCTACAACTTGACTGAAGGAGACCGGAAGTCTTGGACCACTGCCCCTTGGTGGCTGTTGAAATTGCTTGCTGACAAATTGAATTTTTTGGGGGATATAGTTCACCATCTAATTTTCACATAACAGTCTTCTTAATCCCATAACATTTTTTTTGTAAGAATTGTGCCCTTGATACTGTATAGGACTAGCCCTAAGTACTTTTGCTCAATTGTCATCTTATCAGTCCTATCTGCTAACAGAGGGAGTGCCTGAGAACAATGACGTTGAAGATGTGCGCTAGTTTGAATTGAGGTTCTGTAATGGCGGCGGAGAAAGATACAAGTGAAGCTAATTGGTCTGTTGTGGCGACGCTGCTGAATATCCAGAAGTTAAAGCTTGAGCAAAAACAATCTCTGCTTTTGTTGGTGGCCATGATGTTGAGGCCGTCCTCCGCACGGGATTTTCCATCTCGCTCAGTTAGTGGTGAACGAGTTGGCTAAGGCTAACGCTAGCAATGCTTATGCCAAATATAAGCCTTGTCGGTCTCCCCTCTTGTTGCACATGCGCATGATATACAGTACGTCACGACCAAACGTTAGCAATTGGTTATGGCAGATCCAGAGTGGCTCTCGGCAGATCCAATAGTTTTAAACTTCAACAGAGAAAGGTAACACTCTTTAATGAAGAGTACAAATGAAATTAACCAGCGTCTGGTAGTAACAGGCTAGTATAGGACGTTATATTGTTGGAAAATAAACTTGTCAGTGCTCCCTGCTGGATAAACTCTTGGCTCCATTCACTAATTATTCAGACGTACAAATGTACGGGTTGAAGGGTTCTATCAATCAAAACTATGGACGTAAACACAGACATTTGATGACGTTGTGAAGTTGCGTGCAAAACAGCTTTGTTGTACTCCCCGCCATGTAGCCGGTTTTGTGCTGGCTGGGTTTGGGTTGCTGTAGTCGCGGGCTAAGGGGCTAATGTTATCTGTGGCTATCCCTTGGGCTGTTTGCTGTCATCCCGACTGATGTCTCTTAGCCCCGTGGAGTATGGCAGACAGACCAGGTGCGGTAGCTGGCTAACTTTGCAATATATTAGCTAATATTAGCTAATGTTACGTGGTCAAACAGTCATACTAAAAATAACAGTGTGTTGAATGTTGTTGTCCTCCTATAACGTTATCTTAAGGTTTAGCCATCAAGCATGAGCCACTAGTCAGTGTAGCACATTGTATTAAGCTGGATCAATATTGACATATTATTAGTAGTTGATGGTATTATCAGTTAATGTATTTGAGTCTGGACCAAAGTGGTAACCGACCGACAGATCATCATTGCCATTGCTACAGCTAAAGCAGCCTCAGTGTTATAAAAGGGATAATGTACAGCGAGGCAGTTTTTAACTCATTCACAGTTTCACTTTCACAACACAGATCTTATTGATTGATATTGAATGATGATATTCAATATTAATCGATTCAACACCAAAGATTCTTTTGTACTTAAAATAATGTTTCCAAAATTGTTTCAGTGGTTCATTGACCACCGTTGGAATGAGACATAAGAATAATGGTAACTTAACAGTAATGTACAATTCCACTTCCAACCTGTAGGGGGAACAAAGAGGAAAAGTGCTTTGGTGCCTACTGTAAAAGTGCTGGTTGACAAGCAAGTAGCTAATGGTAATGCCTTGTCTATAATGTTAGCTATATTATTCTTGGTGGGTAACATGCTCAGTTATTTTAAGTGTGATTATTTTTGTATGATTTGTTCCACTCTGGGCTAACCCACAAATTTATCAGTAACGTTAATGTTTGCTTTTAGCGGTTTAGCTAAATTTACCAAACAAAAGGAGGATAAGTCACAAAAATAATAATAAATGGAATTTATATAGCGCTTTTCAAAGACTCAAAGTCGCTTTAAAAGGACTCATACTAATAGTAATATAAAGATGTGGTCGCATTGGACCAGGATGGGAAGGATAACTCTGGGAGTTGAAGGGGTGTGTTGCGATTCTGCCTTCACACTCCACGACACAGGTTTGTGGATCTGAATGTCGCGATTTCGGTTTCACATCTCATATTGTTACAGCCCTAATGGAAAAGGTGTAAAGATATAACAGACTGCAGAATGCCTTAGAATTCAACCAAGTCATGTAATAAGGTTGAAATAATACACTAAAAGTGTTTCATAAATCAATGAAGGACTGTAATATTTGTATCCGTGCTGTTTAATTTGCCAGGGCTATTGCCTTTGTCGCCTGGACCCGTCTATGGAGATCTATGAGAATTGCCTCATTGCCTCTAGTGAACACCAGCAACATGTAGCATTTATCTCTACCGCTGCCACCTCGGCAGTGTGTAAAACACATGAGAGGTGTGAAATTGATTAACTTTGAACTTTCTTGTTCTTTTTGCTACATGATTTGCTGCAATATTAAAGGTCACTTCGTTTTTCCAGAACCCTGCCATGTCTCTGCAACTTGTTGCGTCCG
>NC_048425.1:9469358-9478158 GCF_013103735.1 Etheostoma cragini
CCCCCCCCCCCCCCCCCCTCTCCATAGTCATGCTTGTGTATTTTACTCACAATATATCAGGTTTTTGATTATGATGTATCAGTATTTATTTACGTAAGGGTTAATGCCCGATGTGATGTCCATTGTCAGGAAAGGACGACGGGCATTAACCCTTATGTTTTTCAAATCATTCACTTATAATCTGTGTTTTACAATCAAAACGTTTTTTCAAACAATAACAAACCAACTAATAATTTTTCCATGGTTGCACCTGAGAGTTTGACTAATACCTGAAACAGTCATTCCCATCCCATAAGGTTCTTATGCAATGCAAGTGTTGTTCGCTTTTCTGCAACTGGAGAAATTATATATTGCGCTCAGCTCACTGAGCCCTTCAGCTCAGCTACGAGCAAGAAAGCTAACGCTATGCTTGTAAGATTCAAAATAAATAACTTTGTGTACGGTTGGCAATCAGTAAATATAAATTGACGGTATGTTTAACAACAAGACAGCGGTAGCAGGTATCCAGCGTAGTCATTGTCCCCAAAACATATAATGACTTTCCAGGACAAAGAATACGCCACGTGTATTGTCGTGCCTAAGGTTGCTGACACCTGGTGTAGATTGTAACTTCTTGCGGCTCGTGTGTTAGCGCCATCTTGCGATGTTCAGGGGACGAGGCACGAAGGACTACAGTGTTGGCAATAACAGATTCACATTTTTGTTTGTTCTTCACTTTTGTTCTTTAAATGTAGCGTTTAAATCTTCAACGGAAAACAGTCAGTTTCAGCTGAAGTCCTATAACACTTTTTTATGGACACCCTGCAGCCAATCAGAATTGAGTATTCACCCAAACCATGGTATAATTGTTTAAAATGTCAAGTGTGGACAGGTGAACTATAGTTATAAACAGTGGTGGAAGTATCCAGATTGTTTATTAAAGTGAAAACACTCATACCACATTGTAAAAATACTTGGTTACAAGTCAAAGTCCTGCAAGTACCATCAGGAAAATTTAAATAAAGTATTAAAAGTAAAAGTACTCAATGCAAAACATTCCTCTTATTTTAGAAACTGGAAACGATCAAAGCTGTTCTGTCAGCTTGTCATTTCAGCTGGACTCGTAGGCCGTTATATAGTTGGGTAATTTATAATAAAACTACATGTGTTTTGTGTGCAAAAATCTTAATGTGTAAAGTAACTAAAGCTGTCAGATGGATGTAGTGGAGTAAAAGTAAAAATGTTCTCTCTGAAATGTAGCATGAAAAGAAAAGACTCAAGTACAAGTACTGTACTTGGGTAAATGTACTTGGTTACATTCCACCACAATCGGGGGCTTCAGTGGTGTGTATGGAAGTGCATTAATCCCACCGCATGACCCATTAGCCTGTCATGGTTGTAGGCCTTGTAACCACTGCTATGATTGCGCGTAGAGTGCCGGTTGCAAATAATCTCCATAATTAAGGACCAATTTGCCTAATCTGCTCACAACGAATAGCAAAGTAAGCGTAACAAAGATATTGCCTGTCTATGCAATCAGTGAGACAGCTGGTCTCCATGTTGAGAGGTCAGCTGAGACACAGGGAATATCACACTAACACCTGCTCCTACGGCAGTGTTTTACCATGCGCTTATTCCTCTGTGATGCAATCTCATTAATGTTCATGCATGCATCGTGTGCTGAGCTTTGTACAAGGTGGCCCGGCTATGCGCCAACCGTGATACTCTGCGATGCCAACAGAAAAGCCACAGTCAGGCATATTGTACCTGAGATGAATGTTACTGTGCAAGGCCGAGCATGTGGTAATTGATGCAGGTCCAAAGCCTGTTCGTTAGTGATGGAGCATTAAACGGGCAGATTATTACACATGATGCAGTGATCTGTGATACACTGTGTCAGATGCGTTTTTTCGACTGTAAAGACTTAGAAATAACAATGAAGAAAAAAACTGAACTATATATAATAAACAAATTTCCTTGAGAGGATTGCCTGCCTTTACTCTAGCGCCACCATGAGGTTGCCATTTTTGGTTTGAAGGGAAATCTCTATTAGACAGACTATTAGCCAAATATGGAAATATTTTTCCAATACTTTGGTTTTTGACTGAATGTCATTTCCATTAGCCTCAGTTGGAATTTGTGTGTGTGCTAATGAGCAGATCTTAGCATGCTAACATGCTAAACTAAGATACCGAACATTATACCTTCTAAACATCAGCATGTTAGCATTTAGCTCAAAGCACTGGCGCTGTCCTTACAGTACAGCCTCACAGAGCTGCTAGCTTAGCTGTAGACTCTAGTCTTGTTGCTCTGTTAATAACAGATTACAGACAATGAATAATATACAACACACAGGCCACATGAAGCCTAAGAAATGACCTCGGTAGTCAAACTCTGCGTGAATTAAAAGTTAGCGTTTGACCATATTTATGTGTTGGCAACCATAGACAGTTAAAGAAACTATGGCTGTGCAATTTATCAAATATGTAATGGCAAATACGATTTTTGGCTCCCAACAATCACAAAAACAAAATAATCGTGAAAAATTTGCTAAATGATTTTGCACATTACGCTTTGAAAGTACACTCCTTTTTTTTCCTGTGCTCTGAACAAAATTTCACAGTTGATGTTTTCACTGTTAATTTGATTAACTGTTTTTTAACTTCAGTAATTGCAACATATTTTCAAAAAGTCCATGAGTAATTGTATCGAATAATCGTTATTTCAATATTGACCAAAATAATTGTTATTATAAGGGTTTATTGTAATGTTACTCAACCCCGCTGAGAGACTTACTTTGCGGCTGGCTGCTGAGTAACCCCGATGCCATGCCGCGCCTACGTCAATAAGATGGCTACCGGGTGTTGCTTTCGGACTCTCCCCACCTTCATTGTTTGTCCACAGGACATTCACCTTTTGTGGGTCAGACGTAACTGTAAAGAAGACTGCTAAACTCTTAACACTCAAATTACGAGTTTTGAACGTTGTTGGACACATTTAGCATAGTTTAACAAAATGTATAACATAGGTATAGTCGTTTTAATGCAGAAATGTTAAATATTGTACTTTTTTAAAATGAGCAATATTTTTGATACTGGAATGTTTGAGTCAGGCCCAAACATAGTGGCTAAAGCACTGCTCTCTCTCTCTCTGAAACAGGGCCTGAGTCATGAGATGACTGGCGTGCTGCTGCGGCCATCTTCACATCGCTTCTTCCTCCTCCGAAGCCTCAGCCTCCACAGGAACATCAAGTGTTCGTTGTAAGTCATTGCTGAAAAATGCTAAAGTATGTCAAATTAGACAGTTTACCAACTTAGTACATCTACTTAATTTCTCACCATACCCCTCTTACCATGTTGGAACCAAAATGATACGGCTGTGGCCTGTCATGTGTATGAGTACCGTAAAGTCTCAAATGGGGGCCTTTCTTTACCCAGTGTTTCCGCGGGGTCTTAAATAATTTTAAAAGGATGTTAATTTCCCTACGTCCATGAAATGCTCCAGCAGCGGTTAAAATGTTTGTTTTTTGCAAATGGCACATGCAAATTAAGAAAAACAAGTATTTTCCACTCGCAGTTCTTTTTTTTTTTTTTTTTGCAGAACTCAAGGTAGAACTGTAACTTTGTACATTTTATTTTGCCGAGGCAAATAGAAAGGGCAGCTACGTGTGGGGTCCGACCATTATGCCATATTTGTTGCTATCACCTTGCAATTGTCTCTAAGTGAGGAAAGCTGCAAAAGGTGTAATTTCCTGAGCAATTATAGCCAAATCGGTCCAGTACATGGATGCCATCAACATAAAGTTCAGGAGCGCAATGATTTAGTTTGAAGTTTGCGTGACATGTCCAGGTTCAGACTCAAACACACAGAGCTCTGAAGCAGACCAATGCGTCGCTTTAGTGTAAAAATAGAGCTGAGCAGCGCACCTTCCATGGTCTGTGCAGGCCCAGGTTTATAATGGAGGCACGCAGCAGAGCATTACTTTCAGTTTATTTAAATGGGTCTGGGCTAAGCCCCCATTCTCGTCAAGTTCTAGAAACAACCCCGCGACTTCTTTAGCGAGCGAGAAACATCTAACTGATGCGAAGGGTCACCAGCAAACGACAACCATCAACCAGTTCTGGCTTGGAGAAACCCTGGTACCTCAACTTCCGAGAGTCAGGGTGATGGTAGAGACGGTATTGTAATGAATAAATTTAAATCTTATTATACAGTGACGTAGACCTAAGATTGAAATGCATTGTAATAGTGGCAAAAGAGTTCATTTGCTCATAATAACACGTTACTCCCAACGCTGGTCCTGAATCAGTGTGAAGGTGTTATATATTATCCGGCTTATTACATGGCTACTTATCAAATAAATCACAATAATATAATACATTTGAAACAACACAATGATTTAAAAAAGATTGACTAAAATTGATTGCATTAATTCCGTTAAAGAAAAGAGTCAGTTCCATATGTACGGTTAGAACACTGCGTTCATAGCAGCGTAAACGCCATAGTTTAATGCGAGCCTCCGTCTGTCACCCAACACCGTCTTTTCCTCCTCGCTTGGCATCAGACCGGTGTGCCGAACTTTTGCCGGGGACGAGCTACCTGACAGACAGCTTTTTGCAGCGTCCAGGTACAGGCACTTTTCCCCACAGCTGATAAACAGGCGCCCTCCAGAGTGATTAGAACTGGGTCCATGGCATAGCAACGGTCTGTTATCAGGAATTAGTGTGATTATATGCTGTTTTCGACTGGAGAGGTAATGAGAATGTACATGAGTTGTTCAAAGACAAACATTTCCCTTTTGCTAAAAAAACAAAAGGATGGAGTAAAGTAAAACTCATCGAAAGTGATTTAATACAGTACTCTAATAATATGTTCAGTAAAACTGCACATTTTAGAGTGGCCTTTTATTGTGGACAGGCCTGTGCAATAATCACGCTGTCTATTCATCTTGAAATGCCACACCTGTGAGGTTGATGGATTTTCTTGGCAAAGAAGTGCTCACTAACACAGATTTGTAAACAATATTTGAGAGAAAAAAGCCTTTTGTGAGTTTGGCCCATGAAAAATGGGGGCAAAAACGACAGTGTTTACAGTTTTGTGGTATGTTAAGTCAAGGGTGTTAAAAATAAACAATAGCCAATAAAATAAAGCAGCAGTCGTGATTAAAATATAAGCAATGGTAATGCGGAAGTGAAAACAGAATACAATAGGTGTGTTCGCAGGCGGCGATCTCAGGCCAATATCAGGTCAACTAGGCTCTAAAATAATCCAGTCCTCTAAATTAAATGTAAAAGATTTTTACTCTCCCAATGAGCGGCAATAACACTTACCTGATACAGTTCAAATACCATTAATACATGTATGTCACTAAAGTAGAGCCACTGTAGAACAAAGACTCCTAGTTCAGTTACAGCAGAAATGGTTCACAGCAAATGTAATCCTGAGATGGAGCTAGGGGTTGTAAATCAAAGTGCAGGTTTTTATAACTCTCCAAATAGTCAAATCAGACAGAGACAAGCAGGCGATAAAGAGACCACGCGACACAGGGAGTAAGAAGTATATAACCAAGTGTATTCCCTCTGTTAATGTACACATATTTAGAGTCATCGCACTGGAACACTTTACAATAACATTTAGAAAGAACAGGAAGGTATGGGGGGGGGGGGGGGGGGGGGGGGGGGGGGGGGGGGGGAGATGTTCAAAACAGAGAAACCAGACAAACGTGGCAAGAGACTTAATCGACGGAGCCCGTCTCTAGCCGCGTAGACAGAAATAGATATAAAACAAATTGGGGGCAAGGGGGGGGGAATGGAAGATGGATATAGCCTGTTTCCTTCTCAGGATATGGGAGGCATACAGAGAAAAGAATTGATGCAAGACAAAACCAAAACAAACAGATTGAGTATGACAGACAGAGGATGGAATAAAAGGAGAATGTACGGTTTCAAGTTCATAACCCAAATCACATTTTCTCAATTACCAAAAGGAAATACATAGAAACCTTCTGTTTCCTAGAATCATTGTCATTTTTTTTCTCCAAACAGGAATGATAGTAGGGAAAACACATTTCTCTTAATAATGGGATGAGAGTCAAATATTTAGACATTTCACAAACTTTTTTCAAGATTTTTGTTTTCTTTTGATGGTACAGTTTATTTTTTTTTTAATAGAGTTGAGAAAATTGGAATACTAGAGTTCGGTTGTACATCTTCCAGGAAACTGCCGTTCAACTCTTACGCGTGTGCTCTTTCCACAGAGTTTGTTGCACCCATTGGCTGCCGTCAGTCCAGTCAGGCAAGAAAGGGGGGGAGGGGAGACACAGCCACAAGGTATGTCTTGCTCCCCACAGTGGAACTCCAGCGAGAATGAATTCAGAATATCCCTAAAATGTCTCTCATTCCTCCAGAGAAAAGAATCAAAGGAAAAAGAAAACCAAAAGTCTCATACTGGGGGCAGGGCTTTGGGTGGCGTGACCATTCCGCTGTCACAAATCCTAAAGTCTGTCTTGGCTGCGCATGGTCGGTGCCCTCTCGCTTCAGGTCCGTAGGTTTCCACAACGTCTATACATGTATTTATAGTATATATAGAACCGAGTTTGTGTCGTTCGCTGGAGGTTTGTTTTCTGTTATTAGTAACTGTAAGAACATGACACAGTTTCTGTGGGGGGCGCCTTGAAACACGACACAGATCCGCTGGAACAAAGGACGACCAAAGGGGCTTTTGGCCTCGACAAGTTTTTGGCCGCTAAACGTACAGGTTAGCAGCCGTTTAGGTCAGAGCAGTGGCATCTCACACAGTTGCTACGTTTAACGTTGTCATATTTTTTAATTTTTTTTTTAAAACTCCACAGAAAGAACAACAGTTTTTATCTCTTTTTCGTAAATGAATACTACATGCTTGAAACACGGCAGAGTTCACGTCGCGTCAGCACCGGACAAGGAGAGAAACAGAGCGCACAAGAGAGAGAAAGAGATCAGACGCAGAACACTTGCAGAGGTGGGTTTGACACAATGTTTCTGGCAGTATATTGATTTTTAAAGAGGGAAGTCTAGTTGCTAATTCAAACAGTTGGAAAAATAATATGTCGATGCAGTCTAAGGCGAAGGCTTAAGCTCGCCTCAGAACAAAGTGCAGACCACGACACAGATACAGACGGTGGCGCTGTCGTGCGCTAACCCGGCTTTAATCAGCAGTCAAATGAATCAAAGCAAGAATGCAAGACGTCTGCTCGCCTTTTTATTTCTCTGCTTCCCTCCCTCGGATCAGACCGGAAACGCGTACGGCCACCTGACAATACTGAATTTTAAACAAAAGACCCTCTGTTTACGTTTGCCATATGCTGCCTTTTCTCTCTCCCTCTCTCGTCTCTTTCCTTCTCCAAGCGCATCTGCCGTCTGCCTCCGCGTGTTGCGGCGGCGCTCCCTCAGACGTAGTACTCTTTGTCTTTGTTCTTCTTGTTCTTGGTGACCGTCTTGGCGGCGCCAGGCTGTTTCTCCTTCACCAGGGCGCCGTTGCTCTGCGTAGCAGAGTTGCTGATGTAGTTGCGGCTCTGGTCGACCTGGTAGGAGCCCTCGTCGCGGTTGCGATACTTGTACATGGCGTAGAGCAGGATGAGGATGCAGAGGGCGGCAGCTGCCACGATGCCTACCACCATGCCTGTGGTGCTGCTGGACTGCTGCACCTCCACGGCGCCGGGGAGCCCTCTCTCGGGAGACGTGGGGTCTGGAGTGGGAACATGGGGGAAATTGGGGGGATAGGTTATTCCCGGGATTCTGCGGCGGCCTGGGTCCGACGAGGGGTGGGCTGGCGGCAGCAGCACCCGGTCCCGGGTGTTCATTTTCCCGGCGGGGATCTTGCCGCCGTCATCGTCGGCCGGCTCAACACGCGGGCCGAGCCGGTCGGGGTCGGCCGTGGGGGTGGAGGAGAGGGGAGGGCGGTGGGAGTTAGGGGCGCGGGAGAAATGGTGGTCTCGGGGGTTGTGGACGCTGCCCTCGACAGCCGGGGGAGGGGGGAGGACAGTCCTGTCGGTGACCAGGGGGGAGTTTTTGTAATAGTCTTCATCGTCCGACTCTGTCATCTCCCCCGAGCCGTACGCAGACACCTCGACTGTCTCCTCGCAGTCCTCCTGGTCCGGGGGGCAGGGGGGGCGGCCGTCGGGCAAGGGGAGGGACTCTTTGGTGGTTTCGAGCAAGGTGAGGAAAGGGCGGTAGGCGGTGGGGGGCGAGGGGATTACTGGGTAGCGTGTGGCGATGGACGGGGGGTCTAGGGAGTCCACGGTTATTATGGGCAAGACTAATTCACCTCCTAGGACAAGAAAGAGACAACGGAGAGAAAAAGAGCGTTAGAGACCGGCGACGAGAGAGAGACCGCCTCCAGACGAACAGAAGAAAAACAGTTGAAATGAATACAGCAACACCAGTATTGAAAGCTAACATTATTAGGGTTAGTTCTATGTCTAGTCAGTCTGTTGTATTTAAAAAAAGTGTAAATATGCTGACTAACTGAGCTGCAATAAGTACAAGATCTAGGACAGTGCTGTACTCTACCCTGCACCTGTTCCTCCCTGTGCTGCACAGACCTACATGCTACATGACTAATACAAGGTAAGTAGACTACAAATTACACTGAACAAGGAAACATGTATTGCACTAGACAGCCTATGCTTATCCCTATCCACTATGCTGCGATTGGTTGAATAAGGTAGCAAAAACCACGAGGTTCAGGTCACTTACATCAACAAATTGGCCGCATGATTTTTGCATGAAAAAAAATTACAAAAGAAAGCTGTGTAAGATTGTTCTGGGATAGATAAACAACTCCC
>NC_048425.1:9478168-9482768 GCF_013103735.1 Etheostoma cragini
CCCCCCCCCCCCCCTTTATTTGCCTCATCTCATCTTTAGCTTTACTTTAGAAATGAGTGAAAGGCATAGTATCGCGGACGACGGGCTCAGTCCTATTTTGGACACGGCTCATTTGCAATTAGCTCAATCTGTACGCAAACACATTAGGAGGTGCCGCGGGAAACCGACACCCCTAATTTCTAAGCCCATCTCTCAGTACAAGGAGAGCTGGCATTAAACTTTTTGGCAGAGGTAAATACGCGGGCAAGATTTTCCTTATTAAACAGCCAATGAAGAGTTAAACAACAGTGGGAACGAGCCAGAACAGTTACGTAGCCCATCGTAAATCAAATAAAGATCATCAATTAGCCGTTTGGTTATCACAGGCATGACTGGAGTAAGGGGTTAAAGGTGTTGGAAGTATGTTAACAGAACATGTCACAATATCAGTTATACACTTCATTTCACTTTGAAAACAGTTTTCTCTTCAATCACAGTTAGTAAAAACATACCAGGGGAGGGGTGAGAAAAAGGGAAGGTAACAGTAAAACATGACCATAGAAATACCAACACATCCCCAGGATAAAATTACAACTCTCGCTCTTTGTTCATTCGAGGAGGTAAATCAGAGCGACTCGGAGGGAGAGGGGTGGAATTAGGGCTGCACAATTAATCAAACTTTAATCACGATTTGGGCTTCCCACGATCAAATTTGCGTGATCGAGCAATATTCTATATGCGTTACATGACCCATTTCTTGTGTAAAGCCATGCCTGTTTGGATCTCTCCGCGCAGCCCCTTTCACTCACTCACAGCTCCCCAGCAACATGAAGAGACATTACGTTTTTTTTTTCTTTGCCTTTTTAATCCAGTTACTACCGTTAAAAAGTGTTATTAGTGTGACATGCAGTAATTTAAGTTGCACCGTAATGAGGTACAGAAATCCGTGTTGATATTTCGTCTGGTAGATAACGGAGGAAAGAGGAATACAGCACAATATGGATATGAAAGCAGTTATAAATAGCCTATGTGACAATAAAAGTTGTTTTGGTTAAAATCAACAAATAATCGCGATTAACATTTTGGCCATAATTGTGCAGCCCTAGGTGGAATCGGGCTTTTGTAACGGGAGGTGTTCGGGACTGCCCACCCCAAACCACCCCCCTCCCTCCAACCTTGTCAGTTATACAAGCAAACATTTTCATTCAAAGAATAGCATTAAGTTATGAAAGCCACTAAACATGTCACATAACAACAGAGAAACAGCCCTTGGAATGAAGCAAAATGTGAAACCTGTTAATGGGGAAAAAGAACATAGTTAAGCCTTTTTGTAACTTATTATTCCATTGTCGGAAAGGCTAGTTTCCACAGCAAGGCTCTTATAAGATGTATGTTTGTGCGTTTGACGGACGTGGTTGACCCAGCTGGTAGAGAGGATAGCGGAGTCGCGCAAAAGTATGTGTTTTAGGAGACCAGGTACGCGCGTGACCGAGGGCGAAGGAGCAGACGACAGCGGGGCTATATTTATTTGCAATCTGTCAGTAGGGCAGAGACGTCACACATGCAATTTGAACGCTGTCTACCTTATTTGAATGCACAGACCGGTGGTGAAAAGAAAGGGGTTAAGTAGCTGCCCTTGTTTGTGTTGTGCTGGCTGGCATTGTGGTAGAAGCTAGAGTCAGTGTTGTGTCAGATACAGGTTAGGGCAATTAGTGGTAGAGCTGCAGGTAACGACTCTCCATTGGGGAGCTATCATCACCAGCAACAGGTGCTCGTTAAGTGATTGGCGTGGGCTTGGCCCACGCACCTGCAGCCACTTGCGGTTGTCAGGAGCTGGCCGCATGTAAGTCAGCATGGCAGGAGGCGACAGAAGACTCCGGAGAACAAAGACACTGGAGTCTATGCTGGGACCAGGCACAGCCCTGTGCTATCTTGAGACGCAAATGTAGGTATGACTGTCTGCTTGCCTGTTAAACCGGACACAACTGGCCATCACCTCAAGTAAATAAAACCCCAATGCTAAACAAGCCTCTCACCTTCAGGTTTGTCTTATCTCTAACATGTGTCTTTGTTCCCAGTCGGTACCAGTTAAGTCTAGAGATAAAGAAAGACACTTATTTCGCCATCCCCCTGGTAATACCATGTCAAAGTCACTTGCACTGGTAACCCTGACACCCCGAAATAAACTCCTGTGCAACCAATTGCCTTCGGCATGTACCTAATTACTAAATAAATTCTATGCGCCTCTAACAAAATCTCAGTATAAATACGGCTGCTCTGTGAAGGCCTCACAGGTTTGTTTGTGAACAAAGAGCATCATGAAGCCCGAGGAACATACCAGACAGGTCAGGGATAAAGTTGTGGACAAGTGAAACGATATCCCTAACCTTGAACGTCTCACGGAACACTGTTCAATCCTTCATTTGCAAATGAGTGTAGTGTGGCGCACCTGCTAACCTACCAAGATGTGTCCGTCCTCCTACACATGTCAAACTATTCCTTTAATGTAAAGGAAGTAGGCTCCCATACACCTTTATATCTTAACACCCACTTGGTATTTTTTTATATGAAAACAGCAATCACACAATAAAACTTAAATGTAGTGTGCACAATCCATCTTGCTTGACTTCGAAAACCAACATCTCTCCAAATATCCTTTTGATAAAGCAAACATTGGATTAAAGAGTGTAAATGTGATGATTTAAGCCTAATTGATTGATTCAGATGGTAACGAACAAAGGAAGTGCATTTCCTTATCTCTTTTTTTACCTCAGTCATCCCCCCACCCTGCCACATTTCACTCCGCAGTGGGGCTTGGACGATTTTGGAATAACTGACATTGCCTTATGACGAAAAAGCTCCATTTGGAAATAATTAATCGTTCTGACTACTGGGGTCATTTTGTTGGAGATTAGGTAGGTAAACACAACGGTTGACTCACGCAACACCCTTTTATTCATATGATACTATCAAATCAGGCTAAAGTCAGTTATATTATTGACGCGTCACAATATACACGATGAAACTAAATATCGTGCAGCTCTCTTTTAAACTCTGTGCTGTAGCCGCGCGACTAAAAATAAATCATCGTTGTCGTCTTACGTCCAGACAGACAATGTTGTGGCTTTTCTCTTCCTTTGCCCGCTACTTGCAAAGCTGCTGACCACCTGATAACATATTTGCCAGAAACTGCTCTGCGTCCACTCTCTGACCATCTCTTCCTCTCTCGGGAGATACTGTACCCGTCTGTCGCAACATGCCTTCGGGCTCCCTCTTCTCCTCGCTTTTTCCACTCTCCCTTCAACTGACTCTCTCAATCAAGCCTCCAACGCTCCCACAGACTCTCTACTCTCTCTGTCTTCTTACTTCGTCGTCTGTGCTATGCGGATGGCAGAAACCTATCCGCCTCTTCTTTCCTCCTTCACTGCCTCTGTTTCTACAGCACAAAGCTCCTTCTATTAAACCAAAATGTAATACCCAAAATCTAACTTCCTTCCTTCCCACTTTGACTGCACCTTGGATGATCTCAAATAAATACTAAATGAAACAACTTCTGCTTTAAATTGGTAAATGGAGAGGCGAACCTCAAATATTTGTAACGATGCACCAGGCTCATGTTTACATTGACAATTTATTGTCCCCGGTGAAAGGGCGTACGTTATAAGGTTGGTTTGGGGATTTTATCAATTGATATCGGTTTGGATTGGAGAATCCACAGCCCTGTCGTTTAGATATTTTGGAAAAAGTATTGATCTCGTCAGAGGAAAACCGATACAGCACTTGCAACATCCCACTACTGTGACTTAGCCCACGAGGTATGAGAGAGAAGGGACAAGCGAGGTTGAGTTACATACGCAGATCAAAATGAAAGATTTACTGAGCCGGAGAGATTCTTTACTGTGAAAACAATGTGTCTATGGATTATTTTTTTTTAATAATGTGAGTGTTATATCATACAGATATATGTTTTGGGGGTGTTTTTCTCAGTACTGTAGCCTACATTTTTCATCTTAGTTACAACTTGCTAGGCCTCGTCACCCGTCTGACACAGGCTCGTTAACAGTACCGGAGCACCCAAACCGGAGCTTTAATTGGGCAATGTCATTAAGGCTTAAAAGAATTATTCAGAGTTTAATTAGCCTGTTGGGAAAGACGGGAATCGTTCATGGGAATTTCACTTGGTTTTCTCTCAATTTCATATCCTCTCTTCAGCTTGCCCCTCTCTTTCTCTCCTGCTTTGAGCGCAAGGGAACGTGATACAAATCTCAAAAAGGGTCAGCCCTTCACAATGCAGTCCTTCAAAACCCTTTCGCGCTAGTCTTTTCCTCGGGTCCTTTTGTCTATTTTGCATCTGCTTTAAACTCGTGACTAAGTGTGTGAAAGTGGCTGTCTTAGGAAACATGGCGCTCCACTGGTTGTATGTAATGTACAGCGCTGTAGGAAGGAGCCGTGTGTTCACAGCGGTCATATCTGGCTCGGCTTAATAGAAAATCCACAGCCGTGCTTAACATTTCTTCTCTTTCCTGAAGGCGGTTCAATAGGACAGAACTGAATAACACTCTTTCCTATCGCGCAAAAACTCAAGGCCTGTGTTTGTGGAGTAGTGATGGGGGGGGGGGGG